>NC_090265.1:1774766881-1775082714 GCF_040414725.1 Anabrus simplex | reverse complement strand
TAAAATGAAATAAATATGCTAACTGGGTTAAAACCACATTTTGACAAAGCCGAGGTTTCCGCCAAATTACCGTTTTTTTGCTTTGATGTAATAAATCATTAGGTTCCTAAGAATTGCAAGGCGGGGAGTGTACCATTTTCCTCTCCTTTTACATTTATATTTACCTTATATGTCAATTATTGTTCCAGGACAATCTCAGGGGACGCTAAACTTTGCAAAAACAAAGTTCAGTTGCTTCTGAAACGTAACTGGAATCTGTCAGTCACTATCACTACTGATCTGCATTTAGGGCAGTCGTCCAGGTGGCAGATTCCCTATCCGTTTTCCTAGCCTTTTCTTAAATGGAAATTTATTGAACATCTCCCTTGGTAAGTTATTCCAATCTCTAACTCCCCTTCCTACAAATGAATATTTGCCCCAATTTGTCCTCTTGTATTCCAACTTTATCTTCATATTGTGATCTTTCCTACTTTTAAAGACGCCACTCAAACTCACTCGTCTACTAATGTCATTCTACGCCATCTCTCCGCTGAGAGCTCGGAACATACCACTTAGTCGAGCAGCTCGTCTCCTTTCTCCCAAGACTTCCCAGCCCAAACTTGGGAACATTTTTGTAACGCTACTCTTTTGTCGGAAATCACACAGAAAAAATCGAGCTGCTTTTCTTTGGATTTTTTTCCAGTTCTTGAATCAAGTAATCCTGGTGAGGGTCCCACACACTGGAACCATACTCTATTTGGGGTCCTACCAGAGACTAATATGCCCTCTCCTTTACATTTTACTACAACCCCTAAACACCCTCATAACCATGTGCAGAGATCTGTATCCTTTATTCACAATCCCATTTATGCGTGTACCCCAATGGAAATCTTTCCTTATATTAAGACCCAGATACTTACAATGATCCCTAAAAGGATCTTTCACCCCATCAACGCAGTAATTAAAACTCAGGACTTTTCCAATTTGTGAAACTCACAACCTGGCTTAACCCCGTTTATAATCATACCATTGCCTACCGTCCATCTCACAGCATTATCGAGGTCATTTTACAGTTGCTCACGATCTTTTAATTTATTACTCTATAGAGAACAACATCATCCGCAAAAACTCACTACCTCTGATTCTACTCCTTTTACTCAAATAATTTATATATATATATATATATATATATATATATATATATAAGAAAACAACGGTCCAATAATACTGCCTTGAGGAATTCCCCTCTTAATTATTACAGGATCAGATAAAGCTTCGCCTACTGTAATTCTGATATATATTTTCTAGAAATATAGCAACCCATTCAGTCACCCTTGTCTAGTCCAGTTGCACTCTTTTTGCCAGTAATCCCCCATGATCCAGCCTATCAAATGCTTTAGACAGGTCAATCGCGATACAGTCCATTTGACCTCCAGAATCCAAAATATATGCTATATCTTGCTGGAAGCCTACAAGTTGAGCTTCAGTGGAAGAAGCTTTCCTAAAACCGAACTGCCTTCTATCGAACGAGTTATTAATTTCGCAAACATGTCTAATGTAATCAGAAAGAACGCCTTCCCAAAGTTTACATGCAACGCATGTCAAACTCACTGGCCTGTAATTTTCAGCTTCATGTCTATCACCCTTTCCTTTATATACAGGGGCTACTATAGCAACTCTCCCTTCATTTGGTAAAGCTCCTTCAACCAAACAATCAAATAAGTGCTTCAGATATGGTACTATATCCCAACCCATAATCTTCAGTTATGTCCCCAGAAATCTTATCAATTCCAGCCGCTTTTCTAGTTTTCAACTTTTGTATCTTATTGTAAATATCATTGTTATCATATGTACATTGTAATACTTCTTTAGGGTTAGTCACCTCTATCTGGACATTTCCCTTGAAACCGACAATCTTTACATACAGATGATTGAATACTTCTGCCTTTTGAAGATCCTCACATACACACTCCTTGTTCATTAATTATTCCTGGAATGTCCTCCTTGGAACCTGTTTTTGCCTTAAAATACCTATACATATACTTCCATTTTTCAGTAAAATTTGTATGACTGCCAATTTTGCTTGCAATCATGTTATCCTTAGCTGCCTTCTTTGCCAGATTCAATTTTCTAGTAAGTTCCTTCAATTTTTCCTTACTTCCACAGCCCTTTCTAACTATTTCTTTCCAGTCTGCACCCCCTTCTTAGTCTCTTTATTTCTCTATTATAATAAGGTGGGTCTTTACCATTCCTTACCACCCTTAAATGTACAAACTTGCTTTCGCATTCCTCAATAACTGCTTTAAACCCATCCCAGAGTCTGTTTACATTCTTATTTACCGTTTGCCACTGATTATAATTACTTTTAAAAACTGCCTCATGCCTGCTTTATCAGCCATATGGTACTGCCTAATAGTCCCCCTTTTAAAACCTTCCTTTCTATCACATTTATTTTAACTACCACAACAGCTTCGTGATCAGTAATACCATCTGTTACTTCGGTTTCTCTATAGAGCTCATCTTTTTTATCAGCACCACATCCAGGATATTTTTCTTCTAGTTGTTTCCGTCACTTTCTTAATCAGCTGTCCTTCCCATATTAGCTTATTTGCCATTTGTTGGTCATGCTTCCTGTCGTTCGCATTTCTTTTACATTTGATAAATTAAGATCTCCCGCTACAATCACATCCCGTTCCATGCCGTTTCCCCACATAGCTGATTATCTTATCAAATAATTCTGAACCCGTGTCAGCACTACCCTTTCCCAGTCTATACACTCCCAAAGACATCAAGTTGCCTATTATCTTTAGAAATAAGCCTTACACCTAGAATTTCATGTTTCTCATCTATAACTTTTTCGTAGCTTACAAATTCTTGTTTCACCAGAATGAATACTCCCCCTCCCACCATTCCTATCCTATTTCTACGATACACAGTTCAGTTCCGTGAGAAAATTTCTGCATCCATTATATCATTTCTCAGCCATGATTCAACTCCTATTACAATATGTGGTAAATATATATCTATTAAGTTACTTAATTATATTCCTTTCTTTACAACACTTCTAC
Organism: Anabrus simplex; assembly: GCF_040414725.1. NCBI lineage: Eukaryota > Metazoa > Arthropoda > Insecta > Orthoptera > Tettigoniidae > Anabrus > Anabrus simplex. The sequence continues at coordinate 1,775,079,667 of NC_090265.1, read as the reverse complement.
AGTTCAACACTAACATTTTTATACCATCCCTACTTGACTTCCAGATCTCAGTACCCTCATCATCGCTCATTAGACAACACCGTTTCCCTATTACCCTTCTAAACAAATTTTCTAACTTATACGTACCACTGAGATTTAAGTGAAGGCCATCCGAGCTCAGATCCCTATCTCCTACCCACCCATTAGGATCTAGAAATTTCACTCCCAGTTTCCCCACATACCCACTCCATAGTCTCATTTAAATCCCAGTCAGTATCTCTCCTACACAGTATTCCACTGATAATCTCCGCTTTCTTAAAACTTCACCCATGGTGCATTTACCAGATCCCACACATCCCAACTATCTGTACTTGCATTAGCTTGCCTTACGTTGTTCGTACCAACGTAAAAAACTACCACCTCCTTCCCCTCTACTACTTTTCTCAGCATCTGTCTCAACCTAATTCCTGGGCTACACTCTACCCTGGTTCCCTTTCCTCCACACACTTTCCCCACATGTCTAACGATGGAATCCCTCATGTCTAGAGCCCCTCCCCTCCTGGTCAGCCCTATCTTTCCTGATAGCTGCAGAAGCTACTTCCTCCTCCCTTATTTCCCTTCCTTGATACTGTTCCACCTGTCTTTTCCTGTACTCTACTCTGCATTTTCCTTTCCTATCTTTTCCCTTCCTCCTACTTCCCCACATCTGAACAGTTCCTTGTTCGTCATCTTTCCGCGGTTGCTTTACCTGGGGTGGCTCGTACAGATTTCTCACAGATACCCGTCATAAATTCTGATCCTGAATGGAGCCCTTAGCCTGCAATCTCCTTCCCCTTAGAACATTAGACCACCTGTCTTCTACAGTTCCCCTTTCCTTCTCCCTCTTGTACACCTATTGTAACCTGTACATTGTTTGAGAGAGTCCTATCTTTCTGTCTTCTGTGAGAATCCTAATTATCTCCCTCAAACTCTTCCCTCATGCCCCTCAATGCCTCGCCACACCCACAGTTCCTACACTTGCACTCTTTAACCATTCTTTACGGAAAACATGAAAAGAAAAGGATAAATAAAATAATTTGTTTTGTGCAAAAAATGAACGAAAAGAAATATTGTGTAGGTTAGTACCGTACTTAAAGATCACATGACAATCAGGTAATTAATATACTACTACACTATAATACTACTTAGTCGTATTCTATCTTTATCCTGCAACACCCTAACAGATGAAAACTTAATTACTGAACACCGAAAGGAATACACAAAAATTACACAATTCTATACTGCAGTTAAGCCTGTCCTAATTGCAACAGAATTTTAGTGACAGTTTCTACAGATACCTCTACTTTACTACACAAATTTTACAATAAACTAAGCACGCCTATTTCTAATAAGATATTACTGGTCTACTATTGTACAGTACACTACAATAATTTTAAACTACGTTCAGACGTATCCTAATTACAATAGCGGTACCGTATGTTACTACTAAGCACAAACAGAAATTGAAATTGCAAGTTTGAAATTTGCACTAACTACTGTACTCAAAGATTACCAACAAAGCTAAATGCTTAGGCAGATTGTTATTAGTACTATGCTCTATGTACTATCTAAATATACCGTATCTGCACTACAATTCTAAACTGAAATGTGTTTATGAATTTTACCGCTGATTGATTACTGTTTTTCCTACTATGCGGGACGGAGAATATAAGCGTCCTTAAATGCCCCCCCCCCCAAGAGGTTGTCTACAATAATTTCTGTCAAAACTACGCCGGGGGCTTAACTGCAATATTATTACGATAGGCCCTATAGGAATTTCATTATTAACTTTTAATCGATGTATGAACGAAGGTGCAAAGTACAGTACAAAGTATGCCGGGACCTTAGGCTACAAATTATCGGAATAAAGTAGTCGGCTATCTGCTATCATGTTTCCAAAATTGATGTATAGTAATTCATTTCTCAGCTTTAAAATATCTGCCAACATCCTACAGTGTTTAAGTTGTCTGGTTGATGTTTTTGGAAGACATCGTTGAATTTTAACTAGAGATCGCAGTGATCTGACAAAAGAGGCTCTGTGACACCACATGTAAGATCACTTATGAACATTAGTAATGATATTGTCTAAAGAGGATTTTTTTTCTAGTAGTTGGTTATTGGCAAGATAGAAGTCACAAGATCTTAGATCACAAAAATGGATTTTGTCAGATTGAACTAAAGTGTTAATATTTATGTCTCCAATGTAAGATTTTATAATTTCGATACCTTTCCTAGCACTCAGCCAAATTATCCCACTAGTTCATAAAGATGTTAATGTCGGAATCAGGTGTTCGACATAGAGAAATTATCAGTTTAATATGAGAAATATCACCCCGACTATTTCAAAAAGCTTTTCTACACAGAACTGATCTAAGTTTAAAATCGTGCATTTCATGCTGTTATGTTTTCCTATGTACTGCAACTACCCCCCCATTTGAAAACCTACTCCTACAGACATAGGAAATTACTTCGTATCCTGAGGGAATATAGTAGTGTGAAGCGAGTTAGTCATGTCCCCAGTGACTGGGGAAGCTACTCGTTCTGTTGCAGCAGAAAAGTTAAGTTCATTTTTTCGCCCCTTCCTGCTTCTGTGCGATGTGTATCAATTATTAGAATTTAATGTTTTCATTTCAAGACAAAAAATACTTTGTTAAAAGTAGCGATCACCGGTTTAAAAAAATACTAAGAATGTAAGTTTTACAAGTAATCTGATTGATTACTTTTACTTATTTACTTCTCAACTCTGAATAGGATGGCGTATGATAATGCGGTTGAGGGTTTGGATTTCTTGGCTCCGTGATGCGTCTGAAATCCTCTTATTTTGGGTAGACAACTTTGCTGGATGCGCCTCGCGGTTCTATCCGTACAATATTTAGTTGCTAAAAACATCCAAAGAACGGTGAAATATTCTACGTCGTCAGTCATACCTGTTCCAGAGTTTAACATAACCGGATAAATGAGAAGATAGGGGTGTGTGCAGGAGTGTGACGTCGTGGTCTTGTTCTGCTTGATGGCAGCAGTGGGTGGCCTTGAGCATTCAACATCTGGCGTCACCATGCTGCCTGTATGCAATTTGTCAGAATACTGATAGTTCCGTTGCATCGTTCATGAATGCCGCGAAACTATCACAAGAATGTTGTAGCGGCGCTAAGAAGCTCCCCTCTTCCCTCCCCCCCAATAATTGAAAACGGGCCCTTCGTTCCATAATAAGGAAAGTTACAAGTTTATTTCGTAGTAGAAGGTTGTATATTACAATTAACAGCAACGATGATAACTTACACAATTTAGTCTTTAAATCCCAAGGAATGAAAATAATATACTTCATATGGTACGAACGAACACACACACACACACACACACACACACACACACACACACACACACACACACACACACGAAATGTGTATTCCAATTATTATAGTAACTGAAACACTGACCGTCACAATACTAAGAAATAATCTCGTTCCTTGGACCAAATAATTTACTACCGTTTAATAGTCAAGCCGGCCATCGTAGGCCTACTTAACTACACTGACTGCCGAGAGTTATTAACAGGCTCGAAATTTCAGTATTCACAGTTTAGATACGGAGGTTGTCAGTATCGTGTATTCGCCGACTACTGGGGTTGTCAGAACTGGTTAATACCTTCTTTGTTTTTCGTATGGGCTTTACGTCGCACCGACACAGACAGGTCTTATGGCGACGATGGGATAGGGAAGGCCTAGGAGTTGGAAGGAAGCGGCCGTGGCCTTAATTAAGGTACAGCCCCAGCATTTGCCTGGTGTGAAAATGGGAAACCACGGAAAACCATCTTCAGGGCTGCCGATAGTGGGATTCGAACCTACTATCTCCCGGATGCAAGCTCACAGCCGCGCGCCTCTACGCGCACGGCCAACTCGCCCGGTGGTTAATACCTTCAAAACCCTTGTTTACTGTGAGTGGTAGCAAGGGATGGTTATTATTGGAACAGGTAGGAAAACTCGCGTTCTTTCTGAAATAACTACCGTACTCCTATTGACGAAAGCAGCTCTGCACTGCGACGGCCTAAGTTTGGAATAACCCTTTGTAAAGAAATAATACTGTGTTGTGTGCTGTAGCTTTATCAATATGTAAAATCACTCTTCAGCTACTGAATTAAGAAACAGTCATGGGCCCATCACAAGCCATGGGCCCTCCCACCTCGCGGGAGTCGTTATCGCCGCCACTACAAGAATGATTAGTACAGCCCAGATTTCCATGCAAATGCATGTTCCTAAATAAGCTGGTTACACTTCTGAAACTTTGCAAATATTCGTTTTATGACTAATCCATTCCAAACAACCGTACTCTTTCCGTGCATGTTTGCATGTTTTGGCCTTTTTGGGGAGAAAATTCAAGCATAATGCAAATTTTGACAATTTTGGATTTAATAGCGAACAATTGGAGATTTATATTGGATTATATGACTTCTTCTGACGATTATGTTAACATGCATGGTAGTGCCATTTTTGAACAATGGTTTGCAGAATTTGGGACCGTACGTCCACATTTTTCTATTATTGAGAGAGAAAGAAAATGTACTGACATACTACCTGACAACCAAAGTTACATGCATAAGAGGTCCTATAATTCAGTTAGTCAAACAATTTCTTATATTTTGCTTGAGTAAACATGGATATAAGTGGGAAGACCTCAACGTCGCGTGCCGTCCCAAAACTCACGAGTCCCAGAACTCACGAATTCCAGGAAGAGGATTAGTAAGAACAGGTTTCTATACCTGGGCCAGTCTCAAAACTCGCGAGCAGAGCCAGTCCTCCTTTGAATGGATAAATGTCCACCCTATTAGTGATTGGATAATGGAATACTTTTAATAATCGAAACACTTCCATCCCATTATTTAAATTATCGAATGAGTTTCAAATATAATTAAGTTATATCGCACAGAATAATCGGACGCGTCATGAATATATTTTTTTTTCGGTTTAAGTGTATCAGGTAGACAGTATATTGAAATAAGCGAATAGATGAACTCTTACGAAAACCAGGAGTGCGCCATTTTTCCAATGAATCTCCAAATGTTGAAACTAAATGAGTGGATTAACTTTCTTGATTTTTAATATCTCTAAATAAAATTCCTTATTCAAGTAAATGCCGCCTTCTGGCCGCATAATGGAACTAAACCACAGTACTACCAACTGACAGTTTCTTTTAAGTAGCAGCGGGCAATATACCTACTTTAATTTTATGTTGTCCGGCTGCATGCATAAATTGTTAGCATGCAGGCCTTTGGTCCAAGGAATCTAGGGAGTCTCGGGTTAGATTTCTGGTCGAGTCGGAGATTTTAACTTGCATTAGTTATTTCTTATGGCTCGGAGACTGGGTGTTCGTGCCGTCTTCAGCATTAGACTTTATCTTCAGTAGGGCCTCATCCTCACAGACGTGCAGGTCGTCCATACGGCGTCAACTCTAAAGACCTGCACCAGACCTCCCCGGAGGCCACACGTCATTATAAATTTGTGTGAAAGGTAAACAGCGCATTACTGTATATTAGCTTTAAGACAGCAAAATAATAATAATAATAATAATAATAATAATAATAATAATAATAATAATAATAATAATAATAATAATACACCTCGGTCTCGATCACTCATCACCCATTATTTTTCCCCTGTGTGTTAGGGTGGCAGAATAACATCCACAGTATCCCCTGCCTGTCGTAAGGGAAGCGTGAGTCACGGCGCACCTCATCCCTCCTGCTGTCATCCCAAGCACCTGCTGTCCGGAGTCGTGAATTTTGAGACTCATTAGAACGTTTACTTCAGCTACCAATTTGTAGTCGTGAGTTTTCGAACTCACGAGTTATGAGACTTAACCCTCAGGTCGACGGCCCTTATCTTTAGAAATAAGGTGTCCCATTAAAAACTGAAACCTACATTTTGCATTACTAAATGCCGTTTTTTTTCCCCGGTCTATGTTAGACGAAGAAATCAAAACTTGAATCACATTACTGCGAAGCCGCGTTACTGAGGTAGCAGCGTACAAACCTTGGTTTTGCACCGAATCCTGTTTTGTTTTCCTGGAATTTCCCACCCCGAACTCAAAACTGTTCACACGTCTGAGGCCAAAATAATTGAGAAAAGTGAGTTCAAAAGCAGGACGCTAACACGCTTCAAATTGTAAATTAGTGTTGGACTGTGTTGAGAAGTGTTGGCGTCATGCTGTCTGTTAAAAGTTTGCGAAGAGACATCGTGTCTATATGGATCGAGGAAAGGAATTTCTAAGCTAATTTTTTCAAAATAAATAACTTCAGGTGTATTTTGCTTTAAATGTATTCATTTAAGTATGAACCTGTCACTTCTTGTGACGTAGAAAGATCAATTCCTGTGTTCAGGAATGTTCTGTCACATAAACGAATTAACTTAAATGAAGAAAATTTGGAGAAATTAGTTATACAATGTTTCAAAAGGAATTTAAAATATGACAGTGTTGAAGTGAATTTTGACAGTGCATATTTTCCAGTTTACTGTGCATGTTCCGTCATTTGACAGTGCCTGAATGCACGCATATTTTGACATTTGATAGTGCATGGAAATCCGGGCTCTAATGATTAGGAAAACATTCCACTCCATGGCAGTGTCTTGGCCGTTTTAAGTTCTTGGGGTCCCAGGTTAGATTCCCAGCCGGATATATTAATCCTTGGAAACAAATTATTTTCCCATGGATAGAAATAACTTTCCGTTTGAAAAATGCCTCTGAATTAATTCCATATTTTGGAACAATTAAATAGTTATTTCCGGCATGTCCCTTTACGTATACAAGCTACATGAAGTTTACATATCTGAACATGTCTTCGTTGTAAATAGGTCATAACTCGTGTTGGTATGCCTGCCATAGTCATTGTTTTAAGCTTGCCCTTTTCATCAATTTTTAAAAGATTTCATACACGTAATTTGTTCATTTGTAATATAGTTTATAATAATTCTTTCCATACAATATTCTGTGCTTCGACCATTCGAGCGATCTTTCCCGAGATAGTGCAACATACAATTGGCCGTGGCTGGATACTGGTTCGGTTAAGTGGACATCCACGATTTTTTAAAACTGACCCTGCGCTTTACTAATGGCCGTAGAGAAGGCTACTCCACTCGATACCTTCCCATCTATGGGTACGTCGACTGTTTTCTCTTAGCAGCATGTAACTTATTAGAAACGGTTTTGCCACCTGTTTGCGTATATTTAGAAGCTGGGGAATGTCACGAAGTATCTATGACAGAGAACAGCAATCTTCGATGATCAGAGGAAGTGTATACTCTGGCTTGACGGGAAGCAATCAAACATGGTTGCATGCAATCACATTACTAAGGATGAAAAATCGCATATATCAGAATATTAATGAAAGTATTAAACGATTAGCAACCCGCGAAGTATAGAATGTATTGTGAGCTAGGGTAAACCTTCGCCAGCAAATTCTGAGTGGCCATTAGCAATTAGATTTTAGGATTATTCAAAGTTAACTGAATTTAGAGACCTATCAGTGTCTGATTCACCTGAAAGCGATTCCGGAGAGAAAAAATCTACATTTCTAGCTCTTCACGTAAGCAACTCAATGTTGAAAACATCCTAGAGATATGAGCTACGAATTTTAGGTAAACAAAATATGATGAAGTATGAGAATATATTCTGTATTCCTAAAAATTGCAAATTATTTTCGATATCATCGTTATCCGGTCGATTACATTCACAGTTTGTCTTCTACCACTACAAACTCTAATGCGAGTCAATACAGAGTTTCACTTAAGCCGTTGTAACTACATTCGGTGTAGCCATTTTTCAAAAAATTAAAAATACTGAAACAAGGAACACATTACAGAAAGAATTATGTAAGCAAGTTAACTTGGCTAGGATTTGAAAAAGAAAGAAAATGAGTAAAAGAAGTTTGATAAAGCTATCCAAGAACCACAATTTGAAACCCTTCCGGGATAAATGCACAACTTTCGGCACAACTGAGGAAATTTCTAAACGTTACGTTTTTCGTAATATGGGGATATTTGTCTGCTAAGAAATGTTTCCAAAATTAAGAAAGAATGCAGCCAATTGGTCCAGTAGAACGGCCGAACTGACACGACAAAAGCTGTTTTTAGTATACTTCAATGTAAGTTTATACATGTACAAGGGGTGTACAATTATACACGATGAATATCTCCATCAGTACAGTTTAATTTACAGATAATATCCGACTAAGTGATATCTGGTATGCAAATATTCAGCGATATTTACAAGCTACTATTCATTTATTGTCATTCCGCGACATCCTGACAGGTGGTACTATATTACCAAAAGAAGTAAAGAACTCCATGAACACTTGCCCAACATTTGAAAAATTACAAACTTACGGTGAAACAATACAACTAAAAACTTATGTTTTGTACAAGGTATAATGGATATTGGACCTGGATAAATTACTTCTTCAAACTGTTTATTACCTTCGCTCGGTGACTAATAATAGGTATTTACGCTGTCCCCAGTATTCCTGCAACTTATCATACACACTGCCATCCTCGATCACTAAACAAGCCGTTTTCTCCATTAAGGGCACCCGGAAAGTGCTATGTCTGCAATGTTAAAATGGGCGTTTTTAAGGAACATTTTCTCATAAAGTTATGAACCAAGGAAATTCATTTTTGTACACATTTATTAGAACCTCGCACGTAGATAGACGACATCATTTTTAATACCTTCTGTTTTTTTGAAAATATACATTTTTAAGTGAACATCAAAATTTTAGGTTTTAAAATGAGACATTTTGTTCCATAATTCAGATATTGTACCTTTGATTTTAAAAATCTCGTGTTAAAATACGTAGAATGATTAGTTACATACCACCTACAAGTTTGGTTAATGTGCGTTCAATGGTATCCGAATAAATGTTCCTTAGATACAAAAAAAAACTACTTTTAAGAAAACGAGCCTCCAAGTTTCTTAAGCATTGCACATTCATACAGAGGATCATCTGGGTTCTCTTCCATCTTATCTTGTAATCTTCTATTTACACTTTTTTTCTGTCTTCCAAGCTTCACCAGCTCCCTTTCTGCTGCATCTGCTTTCCTTTTTCTTTCCTTATCTGTAATTGACATTTGTTTCAGTGTTGTGCCCTGGAGGTATATATAGTCTTTGCAGAACTTCGCTCTTCGAGATATTCCCCCCATTGTACGTTGCCATGGCATCATAAACACCAAATTGGAGTGTTTTTATACTCACAAATACTCTCTTGGGTATGCGAGTCCAGATCAAGTTATTGAAGCATTCGTTAGGGTTTTGGGTTTTACCGAGAAGGCATTTCTGGAGGAGATTTTCATAGGATAAGTCTCTGAAGACTGGCCTTATGGATTCCACGACTGCATACCGAAGACTGTGCTTGTGGTCGTGGTCGCAGTTTCCTTCATTTTTATGGTATTTTCACCACGTGTCCTCTCCTTTTGGACACAAACCGTGCTGTGGTTGTTCATTCTGCATCCTTTTTGTAGTCAACTGGGGAACACACATTTGCACACTCACTTGTAATGTTCGGAATAATAAGTGATTTTCCTCTTTCCCACATTCTTTCACAGCTAGAAAATCCTATTACTATGTCTAGGCTTCTTGTTCCATGTATGAAACCAACCGAAGAAAAAAGCAGCTGAACACTGTTGTAAAAGAAGCCGCCAAAACAATAAATAAATGCAGTTATGTTCTCAATCTTTTTGCCGTCCAGGTTGGCCAGCAACTGAAAGTTGTACTTTCCTGCAGCACAGGTAATATCCTCTCGCAGAAAATGACCACGTTCTGAAACATGAACACCTTCAACAGAGTCTTTGTCACCGCTGACAAGTGGAAAGTAATGTTATGTCACATCAGTTCGAGGACATGTCATATCCGACATCTGCAGCACTTCAGATAATATAAAAATTAACACCCTTTCAAACGTCGCAGAGGTCCGAAACAAAGTATTCGAAAGAAGAAATTCACAGGTATATAAAACTGCAAAAAAATAAATATTTTTTTTTCGATTTTACCCCTTCCGGGTGCCCTTAAGCTATCAGCGCAATAGTGGTCCAATCATTTTTGGATAAAGAGCGGTATCGGCCTTAAATGGCTGCAAAAAACAAACTTTTTTAATCTGTTTTTATACAATTTGCTTTACGTCGCACCGACACAGCTAGACCTCATGCGACGATGGGATAGGAGAGGGAGCGATCGTGGTCTTAAGGTATAGCAGCAGCATTTGCCTGGTGTGAAATGGGGAAACGACGGAAAATCATCTTCAGGGCTGCCGACAGTGGGCTTCAAACCCACTATCTTCCGAATGCAAACTGACAGCTATGTGACCCAAACCGCGTGCCCAAATTGCTCGATAACTAAACTCAGTGTCTATAATGGTCAAAGCCAACAACATTCACGATGTTTCAGCATAACAAGCGTGTGCATCGGATTCGGGTGCCATGAAGTGTTCTAGGCCGATCTCTCTTCATTTAGCCTCCATGACTCAGGCAGCAGCGCGCCGGACTCTCACTGGCGAGTTCCGTGGTTCAAATCCCGATCACTCCATGCGAGGAGTGCGACAGGCACAATTGCTATCCTCGCCGCAAGATGGGGTCTTCATTCATTCCATTCCTGGGTCGGTGGAATGACTGGAAACAGGCTGAGGATTTTCATTTTCATCTCGCCTCATCCGAAAAAAAAAAAAAAAAAAGAATGGTTAAGGCATTACTATTTCCCATAGCTACACATGGTTGTGAAAGCTGGACCATAAGGAAGAAATAGGAAGCATACTGATGCATTTGAGCTCTGGTGTTTGAGAAGGATATTGCGTATCCCTTGGACGACAAATGCATTCAAAAGATCGAACCAGATTTGTCTCGAGGTATTCGTAAGGAGTTTACAGCTGTCGTATTTTGAACACATGAGACTGGTTCAATGGAAACGATCGTGCTTTGGAAGATCTCGGAGAAGATGGTGGCCAGCATAGCGATGGATCGACTCGATCAAATCCTACATGAACATGTCATTGAAGGATCTGAAGTATATGGTTTAAGACAGGGTGCGAAATCAGAAAAGTGATGGGGGTGGGGTGGGGGAAGAAGGAACCTAGGGCTGAACTACTGGTGTATTTTAGGCAGTATCCGGCGGGGGGGTGGGGGTATAAAATTCTCTGCAATTTAATTACCCCCTCCCCCAGAGAAGTGTAATTTTTAGGTCTTTTTGCCCGAATTTCGTTTTTATAACGAGAATGATAAACATTAAAACGTTATTCCAGTCAGCTGAGAAGTTTAATGTGAGACTGTCGCTTTCTTAATAAAGGCCAGACGAGGCGCGATTTGTCCTGATATATTGCTTTGTTAGTGGAACTTACCTCTATCAGAGCTAAAGTAGGGCCCACGAGAGTTGAAGTCTGACGTTTAGCGCCACCGGCGAGAAAAAGTTGACTAACGCTGCTCGAAAATGGCCTGTTGCTATGGCAACGATAACAGAGTTGCTACATTTTAGGATGCTATCACCACGTGGGTTGGCTTGCTCTCAGTCACTTTTGTCATTCATATTCTGACTGATTTCTTTTCTCGATGAAGTATCGTCTTCCTATTGTGTTTATTATACCGTAGATTATTTTTGAATTGTAGAGGTATCGTTAACAATCTGAGTTAAATAATAAAAATCTATCAATGTGGGCAGTGTTGTTCTATTCTGTGATTAACATGTGCATTTGTTGAGGTTATTGTCAGAAACTGATGATTTTGTTAGTGATTATGAAATCTTATATATATATATCGATAATGTCGTGTTCTGTCTTAAATGCTGGAATTATTAACACGAGCTTAGGAACCGGTCAAGGTAAACGAATTGTATTAGGCCTAGGCCTACATGTTTTATTAAACACTCATCCTGTCTGAAAGGGTGGTAGGCTGCAAATGGAGGTAACTATGACAACGCAGCGTACTTCGTAGTTACAGCTTTCGCCGCTCACCTGTCAGACTTCAACTCTCGTGGGCCCTACTATAAGTGTTGACTGAACAAATTTGTTGGTTTGTACACTACTGAAGTGAATATTGTTCTGCTGATACCTATCGGAAACACTGTATCCAAGAAGTACAGGAGTAGCGGAGCTCCTTAGAGCAATGACAAAGGAGGAGAGCTTAAAGTAATTTACATTTTTTCCCGGGTTTCAGATGGACTTGTCAGAGTGAAACGTGAACAATAGGCTGCAGGTCCGGATTTCTACTGCTGCGTTGTTTTATTGCTCAAGGTCTGGCTGAGGTTTTTATGAAAATATGCACAGAAAAATAATTTCAGCAGTAAATTAAGATACGTGTTCTATACTTTCCTCATTTTCTAATGAAAGAATACCCCCGGGCAATTTTAGTGTGGGGGGAACCTTTGAGATAAAATCGTCGGTGGGGGGACCCTCCCTCCCCCCCCCCCTCCGCGATTTTAATAGCGAAAGATCTGGAGGCAGTCCATTCTAGCAGTCGCCATGGATCGACGTCAACTTGATGCCGTCTGATCATCCAAAAATGTTTGTTAGGCCTCTATTGCGCAAATAGACGTCGCTCACCCTCGACGGGAGTCCTGCCTAAGAGGCTGCATCAGACCAGCAACAGCGTAAAAAAATTAACTAGGAAAACTATTGCCAAATATATTTTTTCTGGAAATTAAGCCAGCGCAATGGATGAATTGCCCTAGGTGGTAGTGGGGTCATGCCCGGTGGACGGAGGACAAATGTAAGTATTTCTGCTACAAGTGGATTACAACCGGTGGCAGCATAAAATACAATACAAAAAAGAACCAAATAAAATGAAATGAATAAACACTGTAATGATTTTGGATGGCAAGCGAAGATAAAAGTAATAATAGTCTAGTGATCTCTTAGTGAAATTATTGAAAAATCTTTAACATTAATTTCATATAAACTGATACCCCGGTATTTCCATGCCTGTGAGATATGTTGATTAAAATATCATCCTCATACAACCAAACTGTTAGTAGGCCTACAGGAAAATTCAATTCTTCAAGATGGCGGCTGCTGTGTATACGTGATGGCTGATGTCTAACGTTACTGCCTCTTTTCAGACCAGACATGCCTAGGGGACGTGCAGGGGTCGGATCATTGGCATGAGGAGAGATGGGATCAGGACACCAGTGTGGCAGGAAGAGTAGGCATGGGTCCTTCCAGAAGGACTATACCGTCCATAGATGACCTGATGAAAAGTCACAGGAAGCAGCGATTATCGAGGCGCATACCTCTCCAACTCCTGGCATCATGGTGCGGGGAGCTATTGGATATAACAGGGACGATTTCGTAGCTTTTGAAAGGAGACTAAATACTCTCCAGTATGTGGCAAAAATGCTGAACCTTGTCATACCCTTCAGTACGAGGGTACCAAATGGTATTTTTCTGTAGAATAATGCAAGAGTTCACACTGCAATTCACACCAAAAACGCCTTTATGAATATATGGATCCCAGGCTGGCCTGCTCGGTCCCCTGATTTTTCACCCATAGAGCATGTCTGGGATGTGATGGGAAAGCGTGAACGGTCACACCAGCCTCCAGCCAGCAATCTTCACGAACTACCACAGCGTGTGTTTCGGGCATGGTAAGAAATCCCTCAAGATGACATTCGGAGGCTGTATGCTTCCATACCACACCGAAATAATTTTAACATTTTATAAGGATGTATTAAGAAGGAAAAGTGATGCATCAAAAACTTGCTATTCGGAAAAATTATATGCGAGAACGTCCGGCCTTTGATCACAGGAGTCCCGGGTTCGATTTCCGGCAGGGTTGGAAATTTTAACCACAATTTATTAATTCCATTGGCACGATCCGGAGTCACATACGGGTGACTAATCAAAAGACTTTCATCTGGTGAGCCGAACTTACCCTCTGCCGCTCCCGGCACTAAAAGCAATACGCATTTTCATATGTAAGAATAAAAGCACTGGTTACAGACTGAAAGGGACTCATTGTCCGTATTACCTAACGAAGTGTACCGTAACAACAAAAGTTATGTAAAAATCAAAGAACTGCAGACGTTTTCTGTATCAGTATCTCACTATAACAAGAGAAGGCTCCTGCGCTCCCTCCACCTCCCTTCAATTTTAAGGCGCCGAAATCGAAGCTGGAATCTCTCGTGGCCAGATAACGCGGTGCAGCTGGACATCCCTGTGTCACTGGCTAGCAGTCCGCTTGTATTACCGACTTTTCTGCTCACCGTTCCACTGCTACCATGTCCACAGTGAAGGCTGTACAATCTAATCAGTAGCGACTAACATCACATATCAGGGGTTTATTTCAAGGCCTTGCAGTGGAAGCAAGCATGGGGTATTTACATCACGACAGTTTCAAGGCAGGTTTCGGCATCAAGGGCGTGACACTACCCTTGTCGCATCTAAACAGCTGTATTTTCCTCTCGCCCCTTACTCTTCACTGAACTAGTACCCTTCGTTCAATAATGAGTTTTCTCGCAAAATTTACAGCGTCTCAACCTCTCGAGAATAATTACATAGTATAAACCCGAAAGACTTATGTCTAGAAATTTTCTTGATCCCCGGGAAGAGAATGTTGGTAGTGAGGCCATTAATCAATCCACAGTTTTGTCTGGAGCAGCGAGCACGCGTTTATTGCTCCATCCTTCCGCGTCGTTCAACGGGCGAGAGAAGGGAAGCACATGAAAATAGAGAAAGAAAATGATACAGTGTGATGCAGTGTCGCGAAAAAGCTTTCACCCTATCGAGCTACACTTCTTTCAGAACAACTTCCGACAAAGGATATACATTTACTATCATGAGATACACAACTTCGTACCAGACATAATGAGCATACACGATTTAAAAAAAAGAAAAGTACAAGTGAAGGAAGGCACTGTCATTTGAACTTTTCTTTAATTACTGTATTAAACTCTCCAGAAAACAGAAAAGACAGTAAGTTAAATTAAAACGAAAGAGCCCTAACACAAACTGTGAATGGACAGAATTCCTGTGACTGTGTATCGGAATGGAGATTCTTTGGGGTGACGCGGATAGCCTGATGGGTACCTTCCCTAAAGTTTGTTGTAAACGATCAAACTGAAGTCTTTACAAGAATTGTCAATACTTCAAGTTTACTTGTGAAATCACTTGCAAGACTTGCAGTCTTGAAACGCGTCCTCTCAAAACTCACGAATTCCAGGAAGAGGATTAGTAAGAACAGGTTTCTCTACATGGGCCAGTCTCAAAACTCAAGACCAGGGCCAGTTCTTCTTTGAATGGATAAATGTCCACCCCTTTTAGCGATGGGATAATGGAATACTTTTCATAATCTAAGAACTTCCATCCGATTATTTGAATAATGGAATGAATGATCAATTTAAATAATCGAATGAGTTTCAAATATTGTTATATCGCACAGAATAATCGGATGGGTCATTAATATTTGTTTCCGTTTAAGTGTGTGTGGTAGACAATCCATTGAAATAAGCGAATAGATGAACTCTTACGAAAAATAGAAATACGCCTTTTTTTTAAAAAAATGAATCTCCACGTGTTGAAATTAAATGAATGAATTAACTGACTTTATCTTTAATATCTCTAAATAAAATTCTCAGGGCTAGTTAACCGTGCGATTAGGGGCGCGCGGCTGTGAGCTTGCATACGGGATATAGTCTGTTCGAATCCCACTGTCGGCAGGCCTGAAGATGATTCTCCGTGGTTTCCCATTTAAACACCAGGCGAATGCTGCGGATGTACCTTCATTAAGGCCACAGCCGCTTCCTTCAAACTTAGACCTTTCCTATCCCGTCGTCGCCATAAGACCTGCGTGTGTCGATGCGACGGTAAATAAATAAATAAATAACGTCCAGAGTATCCCCTGCCTGTCTTAAGGGGCGACTAAAAAGGGAAGCGTGAGTCTTCCCTCCTTCGGTCATCGCAAGCTCCTGCTGTCCGGAGTCGTGAATTTTGAGACTCATTAGCTGTTTACTTTAGATACCAGTTTGTAGTCGTGAGTTTTGAAACTCGTGAGTTTGGAGACATAACCTCTTGAAATGCCTTCTGAAATCTTGAAAGTGAATTAGAACATGTTCTAATCGATCAAAAAATTGTTAAAATTGACAGAATTGACCACTGGAATTCGAGTATTAACTGTGCGCGTTAGGTTGCTAGGCATGCTGGGATTGCCGGGACGGGAATCAAAATAACATGACAGGGAGGTGCGTTTGTTAATTCTCTAGTATGAGGCACATCACTGCCTATGTTCAGTGGACTATAGAGTACCAAAAGAGAATGAATAAAACGGCAGCTACGAGGAGATAGCAAGATAAATCTCAAGTGGACAACTTGTGTGTATTATCGTACAGTAACCTATAAGTAAATACTGTCACCAATGATCTATTTATGGTATTAATAATAATAATAATAATAATAATAATGAATTCCTAATATGATTTCATGTAATACGATATGAATTTCCGTTGCACTGCTGTCGTTTTTATTCAGTCAATGTGTGTAAATGCAACATAACCTCCGCTGAAAATAACCACATTAATATTTTCGTGTAAATTTCAGTTTGAGACTTTTTACGAAAGTATCCCTTTGCTAGTCGAAGAACCACAACTGCTGTTTGCCTTTCCTTCATATTGAAACAAAATGCTATCAAACCTTGCCAGAGTTTTTCAAACCCTCAGCAATGTAGGAACGATCTTTGACAAGATTTGACAACTTTTCTTGTAAGTACTGAACTGAAAGGTAAGTTTGATTGTGAACAGGTATAATACCGTTCCGCCGAGTAGATTATTGTATTTCCTTTGATTTCGTACTCAAATTATTTAGCAACAGTATTTGTAGATAAACATAGAAATACGTTATTTTTCGGGCTTTGAGGCCATGTTCTAATTGAGTGATGATATGCTTGTTTAAAGAGGCACAACATGTAATGGTATGAGATAGAGGACATGATTAATATTTCTTAATGTATCCACTGATTAGAATTTAAAACAAATGGAGATGAACAACGATTGTGAATTTAAAATAATCACTGGATCTAATTCGCAATGCCTTATTTTCGGTAAAATGATAGATGATAGATTATGGCAGATTAAGACATTACCTTAAAATGCAATAATATATCATGCAAATTACTATTTAAAAACACGTTAAAATAAACAAACTAATTGAGTTTGTACCTCCCCAGATTTCACTGGATTTAAGTGCTGTCATTCGGGTTCCAGGAACGGGAACGGATACGAGTGGCGATCAGCGTGAGAAGGTAATTCGCGAAAAGAAGAATGACTTTTCTTACAATCGGAACAGTACTTTAAAGAAGGGTGTGGCTTTAAAATGGACGAACAGGCAACACAAGTTGATAGTTTATTTAGGGTCTTGGCTAAAAATATTTAAGAACACTTGCTACATACAATAAAAGACGACGATGATCGAGAAGGCAGTGACTGATTATGTTCGCGAGTAAATACCTTGCTCAAGTTTTGGTATTTAATAGATGTTCATAATCGTTACATTAGTGTAAGAGTGATCAGAAGTAAATATTTAGATCACCTACTACATTCTTGTAAGATACCTGACATTTCCGTGGTCTTTGTGTGAAGTGACGAACTACAGAGATAAGCTAAAACCCTTTGTTGACCCACTCAAAATGGCCACCTCTCTTGATAGAGTTCGGCATTTATCGAATTCAATGAATGAAAAAAATCAATGATATTTTTCCTCAACAGACACCATGCAAGCCAACAAATAATAATAACACCGTAAATAACCCTCCACATCCTAACAGTGCATCAGGTAACCAAATGACAACCGTCACAAGTAGGCCTAGTAACGAACGTAATTCAAGGTTAAGCTATTCTGCTGCAATACAGTCGTACCCCTCCAAAGAACAAGCTATTGTAATCGAATCTCATGACGGGATCAGTATCAAGGATTATGTGCTAGCTATAGGTAAACTTACAACCCCTAGCAACATTCGGTTTGTTTCACGTATATCGAACGGAAGGATATGCATCTTTCTCTCTAGTAAGAAAAATGTCGAAGATCTGATATTGACAAACCCTAAGATCTTAATAAACAATGTATCACTGGAAATACGACCCCTTCTAACAAAAAACAAGCGTATTATATTATCCAACGTCTGTCCTGTGATCCCAAACTATGTTATTGAAGAGGAATTGTTAAATCTCGGTGTGAAAATCATGTCTAGGATTACCCCAATCAGAGCAGGTTTGTCAATTCCTGGATTCTCCCACATTTTAAGCGTTCGAAGACAAATGTACATTCAGAATGAAGACTTTGATAAACTCCCCGAATCCCTTCATCTCGAATACGATGGTACAAACTACTGGATTTACCTATCGTCCGACTCACCCACTTGTTTTCTTTGCCATACCGAAGGACATCTGGCCAAAGATTGTCCTAACAACGTATCACTTCCAAAAGATGAATCCTCTTCCAATAATTTTCCTCAGCTCCAAGAGATTTCACAAAAGTCACAGGTCGAAAACCCCAAAACAGACATCGGTACTTCTAGCTCTTCTAGCTCACTCCCAAAAGATAGGCCTACTCAAGAAGCCACTTCAATGACCAACCCTGACTTAGCACTTAGCCAAGTCTGTAATGATCCTCCCTCCTCCAGAATTCAAACTGAGAGAGAAACTGCAGCACCTATGGAAACACACGCCACCCCTACAACAGTGAATTTTCCTGGATGTAAAAGGCCAATTTCACTAGCTAGCAGTGAAACAACTAATCCAAATCCTCCTGATGGCAACAAGTCCATACTGGCCTCTCCTGAACAAATAGAAAACCGTAAGACAAATCACACTTCCAAGAAACCCAAGACAGACACGCAAAAATCAATAAGTGATATGCTCCTGCCAGTAAAACAAGTTTTGGAAGCCGACCCATCAATATTCCCCCTCAGCTACCTACAGCTCCAGTCCTTTGAAAATACAGTTGGTGCCAAGGACATATCAGAAATTGCTTCAAACTACACACAAGACTTAGAAGGTCTTGCTAAAGCCCTTCAAAAACTCTATCCTTACTATACCGATAAAAGCATAAAAAACAAAAGCACTCGAATAGTAAAAAAACTACTGAAATCCGCCAGTCAAAGTGAAGACCCAACGCATATCAATGTAACGCCAGACTATTCCAGCGACGACAATTCCTTCCCAGTATAACAATGGAGATAAACCTCGTTCTGCTTTTGATCATTATTATGGCAACATTACTCCAATGGAATCTTAACAGTTATCGATCACAGTTAGAATATCTACAACTCCTAATAAACAAACACCAACCATCTGTTATCTGTCTCCAAGAAACAAACTTTCAGAACGACTTTGCTGCCAATCTAAGACTCTACAGTGTCTACCACAAAAATAGAACTAATGTGAATCATGCGAGTGGAGGAGTAGCTACTTATATCAAAAACAATATCTATGCCAAAGAAATTACTGTTAACACTAATTTGGAAGCTGTAGCAATTTCAGTCCATCTACCACCTTCTCTATGTATCTGCAATGTTTATATTCCAAACAGTTATTTGTTTCAAGGTGACGATCTACGAAACCTTATCCACCAACTACCTAAACCATTCATCCTAGTAGGCGACTTCAACAGCCACAACACGTTATGGGGTAGCCATAGTTCTGATGCAAGAGGAAAAGAGGAAAGATACTTGATGAATTTGATTTAATTCTAATGAACTCTACTGCTCCAACTCGCTTTGACATAGCCCACGGCACCTGTAGTAGTATAGACCTAACCATCTGCACACCGGACGTAGCAACCCTTTTCAACTGGTCTGTTTATTCAACACTCCAAGGAAATAGTGACCACTTCCCGATACTAATCAATAATGAAAATTCTTCTGTCAACTCCTCATTTATTAACAACTCCAAATGGAACTTAAATAAGGCAGATTGGACAAAATTTAGGCAGACAGTCAATAATCACTTAAAAGACTTAACCCCTCCAAATGATTTCCCTTCTAAGCATATAAATATCATTGTTCAAGATTTCACAGAAGTTCTTGTTAAATCTGCAGACATGAGTGTTCCAAAAGTAACCTCAAACTCCTTTAAGAAAACAGTACCTTGGTGGAATGACACTTGTAAGGAGGCTATTAAGAATAAGAATCATGCTTTCTACCTCTACAAAAGAAAACCCACACCTGAAAATAAAGCCCAATTTCAGAAATATAGAGCAATCGCTCGAAAAGAAATTAAACTCAGCAAAAAGAATTCATGGCTATCATTTGTCTCCTCGCTAAGTTCCCAAACCCCACAAAAGGAAATGTGGAATAAACTTCAAAGAATAAATGGCAAATATAATCACTTCTACATTACTTCCCTCAGAAACTCTTGATGGAACCTTCATAAACAAACCTCAAAACATCGCTGATAAATTAGCTGACACATTTGCCGAGATCTCTAGTGACAAAAATTATGATCCTGAATTTCTCCATACAAAGAAATCCAGTGAATCCGTTGATCTAAGGAAAGCTATCTCTGACCCTAACTATAATCTAAACGATACTTTTCAACTGCAGGAAATAATTACTGAACTTGACAAATGTGGCAAATCTAGTCCTGGCCCAGATACGGTCCCTTACGAATTTCTAAAACAGCTTCCACTAAGTGCAATAAATTATCTTCTGGCCATTTTCAACCACATATGGAGCTCTAAGACATTTCCTGACCAATGGCGAAATGCCATTGTAGTTCCAATACCCAAACCAGGGAAAGACAACTCAATTGCAGAAAATTATCGCCCTATTGCTTTAACTAATGCGATGTGTAAACTCATGGAGAAAATAGTCAACAAAAGATTACGCTGGTATCTCGAGCACATAAATTTCTTCAGTAATGTGCAAAACGGGTTCCGTAAAGCACACTCCACAACAGACACTTTGATAAGTCTGGAATCTGAAATACAGGAAGCGTTTCTCAATAACCAACACCTAATAGCAGTCAGTTTAAATATTAATAAGGCATATGACATGGTATGGAAAGACTATGTAATCAAAGTTCCAATGACACATAATATATCTGGAAATATCCTATATTTCATTTATAATTTTCTCCAAATGCGCCGAATTCAAGTTAGAGTAAATGGAATGCTGTCAAAGGAAGTAGTAATCAACAATGGAGTCCCACAAGGATCAGTTATCAGTGTAACACTGTTTCTTGTGGCAATTAATGGTATAGTCTCTAACATCCACTCACCAGTTAAGTGTTGCCTTTTTGCTCACGATTTGATAATCTTCTGCCCAGGGAAAAACATTACAACGACTGAACTCCTATTACAAGAATCAATTGTAAATATTCAAAACTGGACTAAAACCACAGGATTCAAATTTTCTAAAACTAAAACCAAATGTATTCTCTTCTCCAAAAATAAACATACTATCGCTAACCCTGAATTATATATGGAAGACCATAAAATTGAATCAGTTAAAACTATTAAAATTCTAGGACTTCTATTTGATAACAAGCTCACCTGGACCCCATACCTTAAAAATCTTAAAGACGAGTGTCAAAGAAGAATGAATATCATGAAAATTCTCTCAGCAAAAAACTGGGGAGCAGACTACCATGTCCTAATGAACACATACAGAGCCACAATCAGAGCCAAACTGGATTATGGCAGTATAGTATATTGTTCTGCCAGACCATCTACTCTTAAGATCCTTGATACCATCCAATCTTCAGCTCTTCGAATTGCCCTAGGAGCCCACCGCACCAGCCCCATAGCTAGTATAGAGATTGAAGCCAACGAACCACCACTTGAAATCAGACGTAAACAGCTGAGTTTGACATACGCACTCAAGATAGCTGGTACAAGTAACCAACACTTAAAAAAACACCTAATTTCAAGGAGACATAAAGGAAAACTAACTGGATCTCAACCCCAACCCTTTAACATCAGAATATCCAAACTTCTCAAAGAAATAAACCTCAGCCTTCCACCCATTTTATTTCCACACAACTCACTAGATACCCCTCCATGTGTAACGGTTCAAATCCCGTTACAAGATGATATCTGTATTTTTATTATTGTATGATTTTATCTGTATTTTATTATTATCATTATTATTATTATTATTATTATTATTATGTCAGTATTATTATTATGTTATCTGTGATATTGTACTATTATTGTAATTATCCGTTGTATTCAATTTTGCAATTGCCTGTTGCTTGCAAGATTGCACTTTGATGTATACATATATACGTATGTGTAGTATAACACTCAATACCTGTACAGTGAGAATTGTTGTATATATCAGAGATCGGATGTGACGTTGGTGCATTGTGCAATATTGTTGGCGATTCTGCCAAGTCATCGCCGAGCCATGGCTACGTCATTGTATTTATTTAGAATATGCGCGCACGGACTCATCGCCGCGGGGCTATTTCACCACTGCGTGTAATATCTGTCGCGTAGGTGGGAGTATGTCATTGTTATTTTTGGAGATTACGTAGCTGTGTCAACCAAGTCTATATAAGGTGGATGCACATTGTAGCGTCAGTCATTACTTATACGGATGCAGTACAGTGAAGTAGTCTACTAGATCAAGAGGTCTTAAGTGGTCAGCCAACCAGTGTGAACGAGAGATGGTGAAGACTCAGTGAGCCATTATTGGTCATTGATAGAGTGAGACCAAATGGTTGGTCCGTCACTTAGTGGAAGACGCGGACGCAAGGCTTACCAAGGAGTCAGAGAGGGCAACCCTGGACCTGCCAAGAGGTCATACCATATAGACTTACAAAGAAGTCAGATGATATGGAGAAGAAGCAGTCGCAAGGATGTATCACCACGTTAGGCGTGACACATCTACAGTAAACACCAGAGCAATGGATTACATCGTAATTACACTCAAAGTGTTGAAGGTACAGTCAAGTGAATCAGTGAGGGAAATATTTCGTATAAATTGTTAAATGTCCGGTCAAGAAGAATTCAAATTCATGCCTAGTTTCTTTCAGTTGCAATGTCATAATTTCATATTCTCATCTGTTTTATCGCAACAAGACTCACTATTTTTTGATATATTATTTAAAGAATATATATTGTTCTATCAAACGAATTCAGAGTTTCATTTCATTGACAGTAAAATATCTTAACCTCAAAATTAATGGGGAAACCGAACGCCAATCTCGTTTTCCCAGAACTTATATGGTATGTTGTCAAAAGTAAGCTTATTACCCCACACCCTGTTAGTTTAGTTAGTGATAAATGCTCTCATAGTGTCGACGCAACGTGGGACTCGAATAAATTCAGAATTTGTTCTGAATGACAGCATATCATAGGTTCATTTTGGGAGGAGCATGCGCATTTAAGCCAACGGAAATTATTACCGGTAAATGTCAGGAGTGTAACTGTGTGATATATATTTGTATTTTGGGGATATGTCAAGGGATTTAAAGAGGGAAATTAATTTGAGATCGCGTACTATCACTAGTGAACCAAAGATGCACAAGGAAGACAATAACAAGTCATGTGACGACGAGGTCATTGCTTCTGAGGACATCCAAGGTGAAATTCAGAGTAGGGAGCAGGTGAATACGATGGAAGCTTCTGTGGTAATTCAGGAAAGTGCAGAAATTGAGAAGCACACTGAAACTCAAAAGGAAATCGCGGGGGGAATGAACCAAGATTTTTTTAATTTGCTGATGGCCAGATTTACCGAGTTCAGTAATGAAAATAAGAAGCTCAGTGAAAATAATCAGAAACGTATGGAGGAAATGATTGGTATTAGTAATAAAAATAATAAGAAACAAATGGAAGAATTAATTGGCAGAAATAAAGAACATTTTAATGCGATTAGTGATAAATTAGATAGGTTAAGTAAATCACTAGATTCTAAAATAGATACTAAGATAGTAGAGGTAACTGGTCAAATATACAAGTTAGAAAATAAGTTTAATAAAGTGTGTGTTGACCTTAGAGGAGAAAGGGAGTTGAGTCGGAGCGGTTTTCATACTCAAATTGAGCATGTCAAAGGAACATGTACAAACAAGATCGTACTGTTAAGTAATAAAATTTCGAGTAATAGGGAAGAAATTCATGAGGTAGTCGAGAAGAGATTGGACAAGATTTGCAATGCAGTTGGGGAAGAGATGGGGGAACAGATTAGTAGAATTGAACAAACTGAAAGCAAACTTGTGGAGGTCACTGAACTACGGAACGAACAGGAAACGCTATCACAGCAGGTAAGAGAAAGAGAGGAAGAATTGAAGGAAGAAGTGAGAATAGTGGAAGAGAATTCTGAGAGAGCAGCGGAAGAAGAAGAAGTTGTAAACTGTCAGGGAGTGATACGGCATGAAGTTACAGGTAAAGCGGCGGTAGAGGTGCTAGTAGTGAGTGGTTTGTTCAGTAGGGATCGTGATTTAACCGAGTTTTCTGGAAGACAGTTCAGTACTATAGAATTTGTAAAAGTAGTTGAGAAAAGATTTGCAAGTAAGTTGAGGAATAATGTTATTGAATGCGAATACGTGCTGGAAATTTTGTCTAATGTTTTTATCGGTGAAAGTAGAATATGGTTTCGAGTATACTGGAATAATATGTCTAATTTAGGAGAATTTAAAGTGTTCATTGATAGGCTTTGGAAAGAATGTGTGCAAGGGCGCGAGAGAGAGAGAGAGAGAGAGAGAGAGAGAGAGAGAGAGAGAGAGAGAGAGCGCATGATAGCTGAGGAAAGTAGTATAGTAGAGGGAGGGGGAAAAATGTTAGCCGTGTATCAGAGAAGGGGTAATCATGATCCGCAGAGGATTAATAGGTGTGTTGATGGTGAGAGAGAGGATCAGAAGAGTAATCAGAGAGAATCGGAAGATGGGAGGCGTATGTATTTGAGTTATGAGAGAAAAGGTCAGAAGAGTAATCAGAGAGAATCGGGAGATGGGAGGCGTACGGATTTGAGTTATCAGCGGGATTATGATAGTCTTAATATGAAGGTTATCAAGGTGTCGTTATCGAGTCAGAGTATTTCAGATTCACAGGGAATCGGGTAAGTTACCGGTAAGTGGACAGGCTGAAGGTAGAAGATGAATAGGTATGTAGTATAAGTAGTTATGTAGTGAAAGTAGATTTAAGGGTATAGTGTGATTGTGACCTAAGTAATGTTAAGTAAGATATTTAAGTAATGACGTAGTCGTAGATAATGATGTAATTAATGGTAGCAGTAAGTTAGACGTAAAAAGTGTTGTGGTAAGTGATGTAAGTACTTATAATACTGAAAATATGATGTAAGTAGTGAGATAGTAACTCCGATGATGGAAATTGTGATGTGAAGAAGGTACTATTTTATAACAGCCGTTGGGTGAGTCAAAGTGAGTAAATAAAATGATAGCGGTACCGATCATAAGTAAAGATAATTGTAAGTTTCAGACTTGCCTTGTTGTACCAGAACTTGTGTATTCAGTTGTTTTAGGAGCTGACTTGGTTGCAAATCATGGAAGTAGAATAGACTTTAATTTAGGTAGTGTGTGTTTGTTCTGGGAGGAAAACTAGCAAAGAAGTACGTGTTAATTATGATGGTCTGAGGTAAGTGTGTTGGTGACGTGTGTTCTTTGAAATATATGGGAGGTAAGTGAAGTTGTTCCTAGTGAGAGGAAATGTTTTGTTGGGTGTGTTACGTGCCTGTACGACCAGTATCCGAGGGATAGTCGGTATGAGGCAGTGACGTGAGGTAATTTGAGTGAATTACAGGAGGAGTAATTGTGCTCGATGTTAGGTAAGCATCGAGATGTATTTAGTGGTAAGTGAGGAAGAACACGTATTTGAACATAAATTTGTAGTACATGACCATTCATCGTTTGTGGGAGGTAAGTACCCCATTCAACTTAAAAATGCTAGTGAAGTCTAAGAACAAATAAACATTATGCTGGATTACGGAATAATTGAACCATCTTGTAGCCATAGTATTGATTCTTTAATTATTGTTGCCAAGGAGGATGTGATCTATTGAGAGATGTAAGTTTACAAGGGCAAAATTGGACGAATTCAGTTTGGGTGACAGAGTGCTACTCAGAGTTCCATTTTCATCATCTGCAGAGGCGGGAAATATGTTGAAGTTATTATTTTGTATCAGGGGTATTTCACTATTGTGAACCGTATCGGGAAGTGTGCATATTCCTTAAAAGATCAGGAAGGGGATATTGTCGGTATTTGTAGTATTATATATGTAAAGGAGTATTTCACGTGAGATTTGTTGAAATAAGAGTAAGATGATTAAATTTTTGTAAGAAACTGGCAAAATAAAATTAACATACATGAATTAGCGTGTGAACCAAGTGTCGTATTGGTGCATTGGAAGAATAAGTGCTACATTGTCATGTTCTGTGTGACAAAACTGAGAACAGGACATTGGACAGTTATCTGCGATAACCATATGCGAGTAAAGTTCTCATATAAGTGATATTTCACAAAATATTTTGATATGTTAAAAAAAAAAGGAGAAGAATGTTGTATATTGATTGAAAATTATTTGTGTGTGTTAAATCAAGTGCTATACTCTTGTGATTTGTATGAGAGAAAGAGAGAGAATGGGACACTGGACAGTTATCTACGATGGCAATGTGCGAGAAGAATTCTCATATTTGTGATATTTTATAAAATGTATGGATGTTGAAAAAGAAAATTATTGTTGTATACTCATTTAAAGTGTTTATCTGTGTCAGTGTTATATATATAATTTTGTTCATAAATCAATCGATTCTTTGTTCTTCGATTTATTTATGAGGGAGGCGAATTGTAACGGTTCAAATCCCGTTACAAGATGATATCTGTATTTTTATTATTGTATGATTTTATCTGTATTTTATTATTATTATTATTATTATTATTATTATTATTATTATTATTATTATTATGTCAGTATTATTATTATGTTATCTGTGATATTGTACTATTATTGTAATTATCCGTTTTATTCAATTTTGCAATTGCCTGTTGCTTGCAAGATTGCACTTTGATGTATACATATATACGTATGTGTAGTATAACACTCAATACCTGTACAGTGAGAATTGTTGTATATATCAGAGATCGGATGTGACGTTGGTGCATTGTGCAATATTGTTGGCGATTCTGCCAAGTCATCGCCGAGCCATGGCTACGTCATTGTATTTATTTAGAATATGCGCGCACGGACTCATCGCCGCGGGGCTATTTCACCACTGCGTGTAATATCTGTCGCGTAGGTGGGAGTATGTCATTGTTATTTTTGGAGATTACGTAGCTGTGTCAACCAAGTCTATATAAGGTGGATGCACATTGTAGCGTCAGTCATTACTTATACGGATGCAGTACAGTGAAGTAGTCTACTAGATCAAGAGGCCTTAAGTGGTCAGCCAACCAGTGTGAACGAGAGATGGTGAAGACTCTGAGCCATTATTGGTCATTGATAGAGTGAGACCAAATGGTTGGTCCGTCACTTAGTGGAAGACGCGGACGCAAGGCTTACCAAGGAGTCAGAGAGGGCAACCCTGGACCTGCCAAGAGGTCATACCATATAGACTTACAAAGAAGTCAGATGATATGGAGAAGAAGCAGTCGCAAGGATGTATCACCACGTTAGGCGTGACACATCTACAGTAAACACCAGAGCAATGGATTACGTCGTAATTACACTCAAAGTGTTGAAGGTACAGTCAAGTGAATCAGTGAGGGAAATATTTCGTATAAATTGTTAAATGTCCGGTCAAGAAGAATTCAAATTCATGCCTAGTTTCTTTCAGTTGCAATGTCATAATTTCATATTCTCATCTGTTTTATCGCAACAAGACTCACTATTTTTTGATATATTATTTAAAGAATATATATTGTTCTATCAAACGAATTCAGAGTTTCATTTCATTGACAGTAAAATATCTTAACCTCAAAATTAATGGGGAAACCGAACGCCAATCTCGTTTTCCCAGAACTTATATGGTATGTTGTCAAAAGTAAGCTTATTACCCCACACCCTGTTAGTTTTTAGTAATAAATATTTTACACATGGAAAACTCATTTGCCTCCAGTCAACTGGGAATTGAACAACAATCTTAAAGCTCAAACTGACACAGCAAAATTCCAACAGTTATTTAATGAAATTTGTAATAGATACTCATCATATAGTGCAATTTATACTGATGGATCAAAATTCAATGAGAGAAATGGTTGTGCAGTGAAATATAAAGACTATAGTAAGCTATACAGATTACCAGATCTTTTCACAGTGTTTACAAGTGAACTGTATGCTCTTAAACAGGCCACGATTCATATTTCAAAAGCAAGCTACAATAACTCATTCATAATATTCTCTGATTCCAAAAGTGCATTAACTTCAATACAAAATCCATCAACAACACACCTACTTGTTAAAGAAATTCAAATGCTGTACCACAAGATCAAGATCGCAGGAAAAAATGTTATTTTTATGTGGATACCATCTCACAGAGGAATACCAGGCAATGAATGAGCTGATCAAGCAGCAAAAGAAGCTACTAGTCTCCCAATCAACGACCGTCAAATTGCCACGCCACATTCTGATATCATCGCTTATATCAAAATCAAACTACACTAACAATGGAAAATGAACTGGCTTAAAACTTCCACTAGCAACCTCCAAAAAATTAACATGATATCTACAAGAACATATCCTCTCCAAAACCTCACCAGACATGAACAAGTCTTAATCTCCCGACTAAGGATAGGACATACGAAGATCACCCACAACTATCTCCTAGAAAAGAAACAACCTCCCACCTGTAGCAAATGTAACTGCTCTCTCACTGTCAAGCATATCATCTCAGAATGTCAACTGTATGACCATTGGCGCCAACACCACAACATACCTAAAGGAATGGAACTGACACTGTCTTCTCCAGCACTGAGTCATCAAGTCATCAACTTCCTCAAAGACACTGGCTTGCACTCCAAAATGTAATTACATTATACTTATTTTTTTCTTTACATTTTTATAATTACAATATTATTATTATTACCATTATTCTGTAATCATATGTAAGAGTCGCGATAAGACCTTGGAGTTAAAGCGACTATAAACAACCCTAATAACAAAAAAAGACGAAGGGAAATGTTTATAAATGAAAATAATCACAGTTTGGAGGCTAAAAAGAACACCATGGGCGAGAAAAGCAACCGAGCTAAATTTTAACCCAACACACTCAACATCTTCAGTACAGGTAGTCGGGGGTGCGAACTGTAGGCTGTTAAGGCCAGATCACCTTCCTGACGTAATGTAATCACTATTACGTGTTTCTGTGGTGGTTGGTAGTGTGGTGTGTGAATATGAAGAGGATAGTGTTGGGACGGACACTAAAACCCAGTCCCCCAGCCAGAAGAATTAATAACACGCGATTGGAATCCCCTGACCTTGCTAGGAATCGAACCCGGGAACATCTCAACCGAAGGCTGATCATTCAGCCAGGAGTCAGTCTCCTCACTACACCAACAGTATTAGTCCTATGTTTAACTTGCTTTTCAGAGAATCCTTTTCTCCGACATTTGATCATTACTAATCCATGTTCATCTATGAAAGTGGACGGCTGGCGAACACCCCCACCCCATTTAATAAATCATTTTCAGAAAAGGCGCAAACCCAAACTTTAATATATGATGCAAGTGTAATGGACTAGTGTAACTTGGAAATAATTCTCCAACCTATGGGTATATAATGGAAATATCCAGCTCGATTATTATTATTATTATTATTATTATTATTATTATTAGTTATGGGACGTGGCTATGAAGTAGTTTACCTCTGTGTTATTTATGTAGTTACGTACGGACTTGATTTGGTATAAATCATTTGTGAGGTTATGTTATGAAACATTTGCCGTTTGTATATTAAGAGTTTATTTGATGTAAGAACACGTAATTAATAGTATATCATTTCAAAAATAAGGTTCCCAGGAGGAAACCATTATTTAATTTCATCGATTTTAAATGATAAAACATTCAAACTAGACTTTTTCAATAGTGAAATTCCCTGCGTTTCGCCCCAGTGTAGCAGTGGGCTCATCAGGTTCGATTGTAGCGAAACGCTAATAATTTCATTGAGAAATCCTAAAGAGCTTAAATGTTTTTAGTATATAATTTATTATTACCTGTATATATGACGTGTAAAACCAATGCAATGCTGTGCAACACGCAGTAATATCACTACTGATCTGCATTTAGGGCAGTCGCCCAGGTGGCAGATTCCCTATCTGTTTTCCTAGCTTTTTCTTAAATGATTTCAAAGAAATTGGAAATGTACTGAACATCTTCCTTGGTAAGTTATTCCAATCCCTAACTCCCCTTCCTAAAAATGAATATTTGCCCCAATTTGTCCTCTTGAATTCCAACTTTATCTTAATATTGTGCTCTTTCCTACTTTTAAAGACACCACTCAAACTTATTCGTCTACTAATGTCATTCCACGCCATCTCTCCGCTGACAGCTCGGAACATACAGCTTAGTCGAACAGCTCATCTTCCTTCTCCCAGTTCTTCCAAGCCCAAACTTCGCAACATTTTTGTAACGCTACTCTTTTGTCGAAAATCACCCACAACAAATCGAGCTGCTTTTCTTTGGATTTTTTCCAGTTCTTGAATCAAGTAATCCTGGTGAGGGTCCCATACACTGGAACCATACTCTAGTTGGGGTCTTACCGAGCTCGATAGCTGCAGTCGCTTAAGTGCGGCCAGTATCCAGTATTCGGGAGACAGTGTGTTCGAACCCTACTGTCGGCAGCCCTGAAGATGGTTTTCCTTGGTTTCCCATTTTCACACCAAGCAAATGCTGGGGCTGTATCTTAACGCCACGGACGCGTCCTTCCCATTACTAGCCCTTTCCTGTCCCATCGTCGCCATAAGACCTGTGTGTCAGTGCGACGTAAAGCAACTTGCAAGAAAAACAGTTGGAGTCTTACTAGAGACTTATATGCCCTCTCCTTTACATCCTTACTACAACGCCTAAACACCCTCATAACCATGTGCAGAGATTTGTACCCTTTATTTACAATCATATTTATGTGATTACCCCAATGAAGATCTTTCCTTATATTAACACCTAGATACTTACTATTATCCCCAAAAGGAACTTTCACCCCATCAAGCCAGTAATTAAAACTGAGAGGACTTTTTCTATTTGTGAAACATACAACCTGGCTTAACCCCGTTCATCATACCATTGCCTGCTGTCCATCTCACAACATTATCGAGGTCATGTTGCAGTTGCTCACAATCTTTTAAATTATTACTCTATAATGAATAACATCATCCGCAAAAAGCCTTACCTCTGATTCCATTTCTTTACTCATATCATAATATGAGTCCAGAACAACTTTTCTTTGGAACTAGAGTTACAGAAAATTCCAGTCATAAATACGTTATTGGAGACTCAATTTATAAATTAAACTGACAGCAAGCACAAATAGAACACTGAAAAGTTTAGCGACATGAAAATTACGCTGTACCTGACTAGTTTTCATAAAGCAAGTGTCTAAATATTAAAGCCAAGTATTCGTATGCATATATTTGACAAGCTGTTGTAGCCGTCATTGACGGGTTAGCTTTTGTAAAACTATTGCAGTAATGTCATCTAGCGGAGGTGAGTGGCAGCTGAAAAGCAGTTTGGGTCACGTAGTTGTGAGCTTGCACTCTGGAGATGTTGGGCTCGAATTCTACCATCGACAGCTCTCAAAATAGTTTTCCGTGGTTTTCCATTTTCATATCAGGCAAACTCTGGTCTGTACCTTAACGCCACGACTGCTAACATCCCAATACTATCGGTTCCCATCCTTGAGTTGCCGATCTTCGATGCGACGTTAAACCATTCGACATGTATCTGTACTTCACTATAGAATGTTATGCCTTTCAGCGTTCAGTCTGCAAGCCTCTGAATTTACTAATCGCCACTACAATCCTCTATTTGTAACTAGTGCTGTGTCCTCGTTTAGTTCTGTATCTCTTAAATCGTTAGAAACCGATTCTAACCATCGTTGTCTTGGTCTCCCTCTACAAGAGAGTCCATCATTCTCCTAGGTAACCTATCCTCCATTCGCCTCACGATTACCTCACTACCGAAGTCTGTTTATACGTGCAGCTTCATCCATAGTGTTCATTCCTAACATATCCTCTCTCTCTCTCTCTCTCTCTCTCTCC
Source organism: Anabrus simplex (assembly GCF_040414725.1). Taxonomy (NCBI): domain Eukaryota; kingdom Metazoa; phylum Arthropoda; class Insecta; order Orthoptera; family Tettigoniidae; genus Anabrus; species Anabrus simplex. Next base: position 1,775,047,495 of record NC_090265.1, on the reverse strand, counting down.
CCCCCCCCTCTCCAGAGTACTCTCCTGCCATTGTTCCCACATGTTTGTACCAGCAATCATTCTCGCTACTTTCACGTCTTACTTATGAATAATATACCCTGAGTCCACCCAGCTTTCACTCCCGTAAAGCGAAGTTGGTCTGAAAACAGACCGATGTAAAGAAAGTTTCGTCCAGGAGACGACTTCCTCCTTACAGAATGATAACCGCAAGTGCGAGCTCACTGCATGTAAACGATTGGAAACAAGAGAGCCCGAGCGTACGTCAACGAACAGCAGCCAGCCACTGTAATGTTATGTTTTACGGGCTTTCAGCATAGATCTTCACACATTTTCTCACGGTATTGGAGCATCAGAGGGATCGAGGAGAGTCCCCCCCACCCCCACCCACGTAATTACCCTCCACCCAGTTCTCTTCGATTACGCGTTCCTTCAGGAGTTTCTACTCATTCGCTAATGATCTTCATGGTTGAACGGGACAAATGAACTAAGACTGATGGCCGCAACAATCGCTATACCTATGACGACGTAACAATATTTGTATGTCCGCAAAGCTCACGGCTGATGAGCACGACAAAAAAATTTAATTGCCATGGCACAAAATTTAAAACAGTAAAGGTTTGGTTGAAACATGTTTACACAAAGTGGTCGGTTTTCGAAATATCAGAAACAAAACATTTGAACCCCGTCTCCAACGTAGCCTCTTCTCGGTGTAGATATGAACATCCACAGCCTGTGTCCAGTCATCTGACCGGGTCAGAACTGGAATGAATGAAGCCCCAATCTAGCGGGGAGGATAAGAACTGTGCCGGCTGCCGAAGCCTGTCGCACTCCTCTAGGGTAATGATTAATGACATATGAAATGGTATTAGAGTGTGTTGCTGGAATGAAACATGACAGGGTAAACCGGAGTACCCGGAGAAAAACCTGTCCTGTCTCCGCTTTGTCCAACACAAATCCCACATGGAGTGACCGGGATTTTAACCACGAAACCAGGAGGTGAGGCCGGCGCGCTGCCGCCTGAGCCACTGAGGCTTTGCTCTCATAGATTACCAATTAGCATTTCTTTTTTTCACAAATTTCCTTACGTCGCACCGACACAGAATACATTTGAGCTCCGTCTCCAACTTAGACTTAGGCAACAATGGGATAGGAAAGGGCTAGGAGTAGAAAGGAAGCGTTCGTGGCCATGATTAAGGTACAGCCTCTGTATTTGCCTGGTGTAAAAATGGTAAACCGCGGAAAACCATCTTCAGAGCTGCTAACAGTAGGGTTGGAAGCCACTATCTCCCGATTGCAGGTTAAAATTAGAAAATATATGCTAAGTTTTCAGGTGATATTTGAACAAGCAAGGTCTTTATACGACACGCAAAGGTTTCTAAATCAAACCAAATTATAATTTTCATAATGAACAAAACGTCAATTGTATTTGTAGAATTGGGCCTCGCAAGGTTATAGCTAACAAAAGAATGCAATAAAATAAAAGTGACTAGGAACGATGTAATCTTAAAGTGATTCATTGCTATAAAGCACCACCAGTTTAATCTACGTGTTGAGTCATCGAAATCCCGTGAACAGGATAGAACAAAAAAGCATTATGTGTGCGTTTTCTTCATCACTTATTTCACATTCAAATTTTCATCCCGTGTTTTCTTGAATGCATGTATGTTTTGCACACAGTACAAACTTGAGTTTGCAAGCAAATCACGTTAAATAAAAATTCCTAAGTCTGAGAGAAACAGCTGTGAAAGTGTTCAGTTTCTCTGCTCTCAGAATAACAGAACTACCTTTTGGGTGGTTAGGCCGTGTGAGTTTGCAGAGTGTTGCCCAGACGTGCTATTTAGGCTCAATTGGATTGCCACGCAGCATGCCCAAAGACTCTGCTTAGCTGTGGCAGACCGACTGTTTAACAGTTTTCATTATCGCCCTTAAGCGGTAAGGCGGGCCACCTAAAAGGTTTACACCCTTTTTCTGGCCAGGAAATGAGGACTGGTGAGGGAAGATGTGTGGATAGGAAGAGTCTGATGACGAGGTGAAGAGGGTTTGTTGATTGTACATATTTGATTCTTCTTTTCTATGGAGTGGTATGTTACATTGAATTTTATAACTTCGTTACATTGTTTATTCATTCTAAGAGGGGCGTGCGAATCGATGTGACAGAACCCACTAGGCATGCCTGGGCAAAACAGCACAACCTAATTTCACTTCCGATGGCATTCCTCCTCAATGTTTCAATCTCCCAGAACATTTTCACGAGGACACTCGTGGTTAATGTTAAAAGTTAATTTGATGTTTCAGCCCACGAAAACAGTAATTTTAATTGTTTCGCATTAGACAAAATAACTTGCGTACTTTTCCCGGCATTGGGGTTTAGGGATAGTGCGCCTGCATATTACCCGGAGGCCCCGTGTTCGATGGGATGGGAAGATTGGAAGGGACAGGTAAGGAAGAGGTAGGGAACTGGCCGTGGCCTTAAGTTAGGTAAAATCCCGGCATTTACCTGGAGAAGTGAGAAACGGAAAACGCTTCAAGTATGTCTTAGGTGGGAATTGACACCCCCCATCTTTCCACTCAGTTGACCTGATGCTGAGTAGACAGCGTTACAGCCCTCGTTTCAATTTTCGAATTTCGTCGCAGAGCCGGGAATCGAACCCGGGTCTTCGGGGGGGGGGGGTAATCTAATTACTACGCCACGAACTCAGACGTATTAACTAACTAGCTGATGTACCCGTGCTTCGCTACGGAATTCTACATTGTATACAGAATTATAGGTTAGGTAGTGTACACGCAGTGAGCAAGATTGTATTAAATTGCATAGCTTTTAACGTTACCCTAGAAACGCGACGGGGAAGTCACCAAACGTCTTCTCATTTGAAGACTGGGTTAGGGAATATTCATTTTAACGGTAGGCCCCATTGCCTACCACCAGTCACAACCAGGTTGGGGAGTTTTCATTATAATGGCAGACACTCTCCACCTGCCTTTTTACATCCTCAGAACGACTTGATGCTTTTTCTCAACTGACTAGACTGTAGTTCTTATTCCTCGACTCTATATACTGATTTTCATTAAATTCTCCTTAGCCGTTTTCTCGTGAAAGCGTGTACATACAGATAGAAATTATGGAAAAATAAAAAGTGCATTTCCTTGTTACTGTGGACATGACCGATACCGAAATACCATTATTTTCAAATTCTGACCAATGGACGGGCAATATAAGAGCTAATGTAAGTTTTATATCACAAAAAATACAGCTAATGTTCAGCTCTCAAAACTTGCCCGGCAGATGAAGTCTTATCTGACCTTCGAAGTGGTCAACAATTTACAGCCCGGGTTAACTACGATTTATGCTTCTGATAGCGCTATCCGGGAGTGGTCGAACGGAAATAACCTGCGTGCCAGTAAATCTACGACAGGAGGCTGACGTATTTGTGCATCTTCAAATACCACGGACTGAGCCAGGATCGAACCTTCCAAGTTGGGGTCAGAAGGCCAGCGCCTGAACCGTCTGAGCCCGCGGAGGGATCAAGTTAAGCGTTACTTCACCCGTAGCTGGATGTAAGCGGCAATCAGCCCGCTCGACCGTTATGTAGGCGAACGGCATAAATTAATATGGGTTCAAACAGACTATCCTTAATATTTATGCAAATTTCATTGCACAACCGTTGTGCGGGCTCCGAGACCTTGCTACTTAAAAAGTGTTTGCTCTAACCTATTAGCACTCAAACTCCAATTCCAGCTCCCTTAAAATAGCTGTATGGACAGGATACGTACTGTTAAAGTGTGTCTCACTTCAGAATTCATTCCTTCCTCCAGAACTGTAAATAAAGTACTTTTGAAGGAAATATATGCCCCGAATATTGAGAATAGGCACGTTTGTGTTTTGAACATTAACATAGCCTCGTGCACATCCGAACGTACTTGTACAATTATAACGTAGATGGTAAGTTTTTCGGAGCATCTACAGTACTTGATAAAAGGAAAGTGACAGCGCATACGCCGAGGTCACAGTTACTATATTGGAATTTACGGCGAAACATAGTAACCAATTCATCTTCCAATGCGTGGATACGCGGAACATTTATTCCTTTTCCTTTGCTAGTTTCTTTACGTCCCACCGACACAGATAGGTCTTATGGCGACAATGGGATAGGAAAGGCCTAGGAGTTGGAAGGAAGCGGCCGTGGCCTTACGATACAGTCCCAATATTTGCCTGGTGTGAAAATGGGAAAACATGGAAAACCATGTTCAGGGCTGCCGACAGCGGGATTCGAACCCACTATCTCCCGGATGCAAGCTCACAGCCGCGTGCCCCTGACCGCACGGCCAACTCGCCCGGTATGTTCCAAGTTCTTATAAAACGCAAGGTGACCGTCTGAAATATTACACTGCCTCTTTCAAAATTGCATTACATTGAAGCCGTATCTGTTCTCTTTAAAAATGCGTCTGGCGCCTGTTAAAAATTGACAGAAAAAATCAAGGATATATTATTCAGGCGATATGTCTTCCATAATTTGAGAAAACTGTCAAATTATTTTTAAGGCTTCTGAACAATTGAAGTCCCATTTGAAAAGTATAAAGTCTGTCCCACACAGTGGTAGCGATAAGGGGGCGTAGGGGGTGAGTCGTCCCCCCCCCCCCACTTTGTAGAGAAGAAAGTCCAGTTTAGCCAGCTGAAACTTTAAATTCGGCTGACTGGAGAATAAGTTATTCAAAAAAATATTAGGGGGTAACGGGGGCAGTCGCCTAAGAACCAAGAGCTAAGCCTTAAAGCTTTCAAGCCCCGGAACCAAGAGAATGTTCTGCGAAACGTAGGTGCTATTGGGAAGGACAAGTTCAAGGTCATGGACACGTTACGCAACGTAACAAGTTCCTGAACTTGCTGGCCGAGAAGTACAGGTTTCATCTTTCTGGAGAAAGATTACATTTCCTTTCTAGTCTTTTTTTCTAGAAGCAACTCTACTTATCTTCTGAAATGACTTGCGGCGTGCTCTGTACGATTCATTCTATCTGCTGACACTTTGAAATTCGTTCAGCTGAATCCACAGAAAAGCTACTCCAGTAAGACAATGCTTGGCCATGGGGAATTATAAACAAAGCAAGCAGCTGTTCTTTTGTTACTCAGACCATCTTAAGCTAGTTTGTATTGATTGTCAATATCAATCATAGCTGGGGGGGGGGGGACTACCAGTGTGGCGCGGAAACCAAACCATAACGACATTACTATTCGCCACAGAAATACCAGATGCATTAGAAAACCAGTAAAGATATGACCCAACTCTTACGACACAGTACTCTCATAATGATTCCGCACGTACTTATCGCAACAGCCGCGTGGAATCGCACTTAGCTTATCACGGCGGCCATATTTAGAATCCCGGCTGGGGCATGTAGGATTTTGAAATTAGAATCACGTCCCTGTGGTTCAGCTTCAATGCAAAACAGGTCTTCATATAGATCCGATCACGATATCAAGTCCCGTAAAACGACAAGCGTCCGTTTCATAACCGCTGTTTCCGTAAGCTCTGAACTTGCTGATACAGTCCACGTAGCCTCTTTGGTGATGCGACTATCTTCATTCAACCTCACATTAGCTTCATCGAGCATGTTATAGCTAGAGCCCTGCACGGATGCAGATAACCGCGGATTTATCCGATGTTAATGTCTTTGCGGATACAAACTGTAGGCCCGTGCGGATAATTTTCCTGATAATTTCTAAATAATGACGTTTATTGTTTTTCAGTCAGGTATACTCTTGTTTTTGCTTGCGGTTAGGCGACCCTTGACATTCGTATGGGAGAACAGTGATATATAAAGAGCCTTGAGACCATAAAGCCGTAAATCTGCCCTAAGCCTAACTGGCTCCCGTCCGCAATTAATGGAAGGAAAAACGTTGGTAGTTGTGGCAAGAGAAAATCCCTCACACCTGCGACTGTACGGGTTCTGGTGTCAGTCCTATTGTATTAACAGATGTATACGTTTCAATACCTTGGGTGTAATATACTGCAGTTAAACATTGAAATTATCCGCGGATAACCATTTTGCGGAGTCAGATAACCATTCGCTGATACGGGAGCTACTCTTACGGATCGGCGGTACGATATCCGCTTCCATATCTTAACCTTGTTTATGAAGGTCGGAAAAGAAAATATACAGAATTCTTACGATGTATGTTATTAAGACATATCTTGTGACTGCTCGCCTGATAAAGCTAATTATTTTAAACTCAGCAATGGGGTGCCCTCTGCCTGCTGTCATTTCTTGATGGATACAGTACTTCTGCATCCATCTCTTGGCACACGCCAGAGTAAAGTGTAGCTTCCACCCAAGTCTCAGTCAACATCCATGGCTGTGACAATATGGAAGTTGCTGTGGTATGGGTAGTGCTGAGTAATGACATTCAGAGCATGACTAGTGCATCTGAGTGTTATGGAAGGTGATGCTCATAGGGTCAGTCGTGCTGCAATAGAACTTTGACCCAGTGAGGAAAGCAATGGCAAACTACCTCACGCCTCATCTTGCCTAGTACGCCTCATTTTGGTGCTGCCATTGGTTTTTGGGGTTTCCTTATAACCGCATATCCTTTGGTGGTGCTATTTGAGGATCCAACCAACCTCTGGGCTGATGACCTAACAGACATGGGGCGTCCAGTGTAGTTCTGGTTTTCCTGTCGTCTGGTAGGCTAAAACTCAACTCCAGAATTGAGGCGCAGACGGCCTAAATGCCTACGCAAGATCCAAACCAAACCCCATGGAGCAACAGCCCCAGCCCCGAAGGGCCATGGCCTACCAAGCGACCGTTGCTCAGCCCGAAGGCCTGCAGAATACGAGGTGGTGTGGTCAGCACGACGAATCCTCTCCGCCGTTATTCTTTGCTTTCTAGATCGGTGCAGCTATCTCAGTCAGTTACTCGATTGTAATCACGTAGGCTGAGTGGACCTGCGACTAGTCTTCAGATAAAGGTAAAAATCTCTAACATGGCCGGGAATCGAACCCGTGGGGGGGGGGCGGGGTTAGAGGCAGACATGCTACCCCGACACGGAGGGCCCGGCTTACGCATGATAGCTTACAATTTTATTATTGGTTTTACGTCCCCGTAACTATATGGTTTTCTGAGATGCCCAATTGTCGGAATTTTGTCCCATAGGAGTTTTACGTGGCAGTAAATCTACCGACAGGAGACTGACATATCTGAGCATCTTCAAACATCACACCAGACTGAACCTGCCAAAAACCCAGCACTCTACCGTCTCAGCCACTCAGGGTATTGTAGGTAGACCTTATATCAGGAATTATGTATCAAAATTAGCGAGATCAATTATAAGTGAAATACTAATCGATGAGGTAAATTCTACCTTCACCGCTTTGTAATGATCTTACGCGATTTCCGGTTCTGAACAAACGCAAGTGCTGAGGTTTGTAGTTTGCCCGAGGGTAACATCGGTTCCTTCACGTCCCTACTTACCGAATTGAAAACAGCATCACACAATGCATATTTGCTGCAGTAAACACACAGGCGCATTGATCTTGATACATCAAACCTATACAATACAAATTGCATGCCCAGCTGAAAAATCCTTTGTTAAAAATAGTTCTAAACTATTTTTTTGCTAGTGGCTTTACGTCGCACCGATACAGGTAGTCTTATGGCAATGATGGGATAGGAAATGCCTAGGAGTTTGAAGGAAGCGGCCGTGGCCTTAACGTACAGCCCCAGCATTTGCCTGGTGTGAAAATAGGGAACCACGGAAAACAATGGGATTCGAACCCACTATCTCCCGGATGCAAGCTCACATCTGCGCGCCCCTAACCGCAAGGCCAACTCACCCGGTTTTAGACTTATTGTTTTGTCAGAGTCAACAGTATTAGATTTTGCGAATGGCTGATTACGTGGCAGGCGTATAGTGCTTCTCGTGCACCGTAAACATTCCTGTTAGGTAGCCAGGTGCGTATAATCAAGGTCACAGAAGCGGGACTGCACCTCTTAGTATGTGGCTCTGATCACGAGAACTTTTTATAAATGTGATTATCCTAGTTTGCATTTCATATGAATGAATCATTCCAGAAATCAAAAGCGATCTCCTTCGGTGCAATCACTAAGAAATCATACTAAATCGTCAGAAAGCAAAGCCACCTTAGCATAGACCTTTAAGCCATTGACGCACTTTGAGGGATGTGTCCGTCCTCACGCCTGTGTTTCAGTGTATTGTCAATTCGTTACTATACCGACACTTATTGTAGTTTCTTGTTATCGATACATCGAAGATTTGTAATTTGTGCTCTTTGACATCTTATTCCATGGATGTATGTATGTTGGGTATTCAGCCCGGAGGCTGATTTGATCCTCTGCAGCTCCGCCAACAGCTGTCAAATAGTCTACTAGGGAAATGAGGAGAGAAGTGAGGTAGTTTCCCCGTTGCTTTTCTCACCGAGCCAGCCGTTGCTATTACATATCAGTCTGCCAAGCCCACTGAAATGCATGCACCAACCTACCCTATAAGCGATTCACAGTAGGGACTGGCTGCATAAGCAATTGTATTACTAGCATCACTCATACCTCAGTCACTTTCATATTGTCAAAGCCAATGATGAGACAGGTCAACGAAAGTAACAAATTTGATGTAGCCCATACAGAACACAGTGCACTGTAAACACTACATCTCGCCAGCGAAGGCATATTGCATGGATAGCTTGATAAAACCGAATGAAATTTGTAATGTTTTGACGATCCAGCAAAACAAACATTCCGGTGGTGAATGAAATATATATTCGATTCTGGCTCGACCAAAGTGAAGATGAAAGTGATCTTGTGGCTTCTAAAAGAGAAGCAAGTGATTTTAGTGAATCGGAAAGTTCCAGCGATGATTCTAATGATTCCAGCGCACATACACGAAAATCTACGGGGGCAGACTTCATCTCCAATGGCAGCTGCAGCAGGTAGGCCTAATTCAAATAGCGAGTGGATTTGGACTCATTCCAATAATCAGCCTCCTAAAAAGACTGGAAATGAAAAATCTGGTGTTTATATTGGTTTGTATTCCTCTACAATAAATCTCTACTAGAGTTAAGAATCACATGAAATAAGATGATCACAGGAAAAATTATTTCTAAAAATGGGGAGCAAAAATGTTTGGGAGGTAAAGTCTTCCCCCTACTCATAACCTCGGCACTAAATGCGATAAAGTGGTTAGCTCTGTGTCCGATCGCCTTTGCCCCTAAGAATGAACCTGGTCCTAGTACTCATGTTGGTGTTGGTTGCATGAACCTCAGGGCCATGCGTCTCTCCACAAGCGGAAATCTCGTTTCTGAATTTTTCATCTTCCTGACGAGGAATTGAACCCATGTCCTAGGTGAACCGAGCATGCCCTTAGGATGCCTTCACACGTACCACTTTGCGACCACACCACAGTGGTTGACTATGGGCGGTCTCAAGCTCTTATGGAAATGCAACCTTGCCTTCACACGCACGACACATTGCAGTCAAGTTCAACCACTGTCGCAATCTGTGGACGATATCACCAACAAAAACGTCGCTACGAATCTCGCGCACGCCCACTCAGTTCCCTTCGTTTCCAGCCGGTGATACGTATTTTTGCTCTAATAATAAATCATTAAATAATTAAAAACTTCGTCACCGTACATTCTCAAAGACTGATATAGTAAATGAAACTGACTTCCGCTCCTGTTTCCTATAATAGAATGAAACCAATAAACTATTCCGATGACGCAGTCTTCGTCGACGGAACAAAAACAGCAATACTTCCTCTTCGAAATTCATTAAAGCACTGTGCACTTACGGGTGTAGAGTGGCTGGAAAGAGTGCGGTCGATACGAACGTCAAAAAACCATGTAATTATGATTAAGAGTGGTCGATTGTAACCACAGCCGAACCACAGTTTGCAGTTGCAAAGTGGTACGTGTGAAGGCAGCCAAAGACTTTCACGGCTAGGCAGCAACTAATGAACCACTACGCTACAGAAATCAATATTAAGTAATTGTTAATCAAATAATGATCATCGTGACAGCCAAAAGCATTAAGTGAACAGGACTTGAGTGAACTAGAATTAGCAACTGCACTGGAGGATAAGAGTATGTCCTATTGATATAAGTTCGTACAAATTGCAGATTTCTGAAGGTCTGAAGATTCAGCACTCCATTTCATAACTGTTGGCATGTTACGACCTCTGGCAAATACCATTGCGTCAGTTCGACAATACTGTAGTAAATCAGACTTAAGAACAATCCAGGAGGAGTTTTGTTTCGCTGGAAAACGGATGAAGAATCAGAATGTATTAACTGATTCGTAGGATTGAAAACACCGCTCTGTCTATATCATCGTCTGACGTACCCGTGCTTTGCTACGGAATTGTATACGTAATTCTAGATGAAGCCGTATACACGTGAATAAGATTTTATTAAATTAATGTTTGATGATTATGTAGTTTAAAAGGGGCCTAACTGCTAGGTCATTAGCCTTTTATTAAATTGTATGACAAAATAGGCCTTTTGTAATTAAATTTCAGGCACATTCCCCTGAACTACCATTTCATTAACCGAGAATCAAGTTATTTATAGCCTATACTGCAGTGCTTTATTCACCGACTATACATTCTCATTTTAATTGCATTCTCTTCACCTGTTTTCTCGTGGTTTGACACTGATACGGACTTGCAAGAAAAACTAAATTCATGAATCTCTTATAGCCGGTACGGTAAAATGGATAAGATAAATGAACGGAAATTTAATTCTATATAACTAGTTATTGTACGCGCACTTTTTAGTGCTAGATTTTTGTACTGGGTTGAGGAGTAAGGAGGGAGTACTGCCGGTTCCGCTAATACTGCCAACTGAATGGAAATGAAATCTGAATCGAATCGATAATATGATCGATATGAATTTTCTAAACCTTTATTATCTTAAGCCAACAACTGTGTCATACACACTTTATATAACATTATATAACATTTCTCGATGCGAAACTTGTTCCTAGCATGAATTCTAGAGTTTGGCTTTGCTGTGTAAACAACAACAGTACGAGTACTTAAAGTGCACGCCAGATGTCACACAGGGATCATAACCGAATCTTAGTTTTTGTTTCAAGTGTTCAATCAATATCAATCAATGAATACTGATCTGCATTTAGGGCAGTCGCCCAGGTGGCAGATTCCCTATCTGTTGCTTTCCTAGCCTTTTCCTAAATGATTTCAAAGAAATTAGAAATTTATTGAACGTCTCCCTTGGTAAGTTATTCCAATCCCTAACTCCCCTTCCTATAAATGAATATTTGCCCCAGTTTGTCCTCTTGAATTCCAACTTTATCTCCATATTGTGATCTTTCCTACTTTTATAAACGCCACTCAAACGTATTCGTCTACTAATGTCATTCCACGCCATCTCTCCGCTGACAGCTCGGAACATACCACTTAGTCGAGCAGCTCCTCTTCTTTCTCTCAATTCTTCCCAACCCAAACTTTGCAACATTTTTGTAACGTTACTCTTTTGTCGGAAATCACCCAGAACAAATCGAGCTGCTTTTCTTTGGATTTTTTCCAGTTCTTGAATCAGGTAATCCTGGTGAGGGTCCCATACACTGGAACCATACTCTAGTTGGGGTCTTACCAGAGACGTATATGCCCTCTCCTTTACATCCTTACTACAACCCCTAAACACTCATAACCATGTGCAGAGATCTGTACCCTTTATTTACAATGCCAGTACGAATCTCTAAGATAACCGAAGTTGACCGATTCAGCTCTGGGGTGTCCATCTATCACTAAAAAGTGCGCATATAATATGTAGTACAGTGTTTATCGATAGGACCACTAATATATTTGTGAACTGAATTTTAGTTCTTCCCCTAAACTACCATTTCACTCAGCGTGAATAAAATTATAGTCTCGATTGTATTGGCGCATTCCCCGACTTAACACTGCGATTTTCATTAAATTCTCTTCAGCCATTTTCTCGTGATGCACGTACATACTATACATACAGGACAGAACAAGACAGGCATGACAAAATTAAAAGGTGCATTTCTTTGTTACTGTGGATACGACCGATACAGACATACCGTTCTTACATTCTGGGCAATGTACAATATTTTATTGAAATGCAGGGACGAATAAGCTCTCATCCTCTCTAGAGAAGTGTATTCCAGGTTCAGCCGGCATCCTTGACTCACACGTTCTTTACAAGTGCATCACACTCGATGACATGCGCACTATTTATAAATATGAAACGTAAGCCAAATCTGCTCAGGTTTGCAACGAATTGCAAAGGCAAGAACGATTCTTCCATACCACAACGATCATCATTTCTACTGTATCCCACGTGTCTAAGGTGTAGAAATTCGCAATAAGAGTCGCAGTTAAAAGAACTACTGTATTTTCCTATGGCGGAGGATTTACGGTTTACCATGATTGATGATGCTTGACAATTGTCATGAATCACTACTGATGTGTATTTAGGGCAGTCGCCCAGGTGGCAGATTCCTTATCTGTTTCCCTAGCCTTTTCTTAAATTACCGTGAGGAAATTGGAAATTTATTGAACATCTCCCTTTGTAAGTTATTGCAATCCCTAATTCCCCCACCTATAAACGAATATTGGCCCCAACTTGTCCTCTTGAATTCCAGCTTCATCTTCATATTGTGAACTTTCCTATTTTTAATGACATCACTCAAAAATATCCGTCTACTGATTTCATTCCACGCTATCTCTCCACTGACAACTCTGAACATATCGCTTAGTCGAGCAGCTCGTCTTTCTCCCACATCTTCCCAACCCAAACTTTAACATTTTTGTAACGCTACTCTTGTCGGAAATCACCCAGAACAAATCGAGCTGCTTTTCTTTGGATCTTTTCCAGTTCTTGAATCAAGTAATCCTGGTGAGGGTCATACATTGGAACCATACTCTGGTTGGGGTCTTACCAGACACATGCTCTCTCCTTTACATCCGTGTGCCATTGTAGGTCCTGTATTTTTAGAAACGGGGCATTACAGATACCTCCCGAGAAGCGTACAGCAGATTGGTTTTTAAAATCTACGACATATCGTATATATTTTCTACTACTGGATTTACTTCGCACAGACTCAGAAAAGTTTCACGCGACGATGAAACAAGACTGGCTTAGGTCTGCGAAGGAAGCGACGGTGACCTTAAGGTGCAGCCCCAACAAATGCATGATGTGAAAATGCGAAACCATGAAAAAACCACCACCTCGCGAATGCGGGTTCAGTTACACCATCCAAACTGTGCGGCCAACTTGTTCGATACGACGAGTTTGAATTAAAATGTAGATAGGACTACAATCATTATCCTGACAGAAGGGAATAGATCATTCAAGTGCCTTTAATAGTTATTAGTCTTAACGGATACTGAGATATCGGAATTTTGTTTTCACATTAATGGGAAGCTGAACCACCAAGGACGGAGTCGTCACACCCGAACACCCTCAAATGGCAGTGACAGTATCTGGGATCGAAACCTGTATGTTTGGAAACTGGTGGGGAGGTGTCTAGATAACGAGCCGTTTTGGTATGTTGGGTGTGGGAAGACAAGAAAAATATTAGTGTCAAAAATGACTTATCGTCAAGAATCCCTTATACGTGCAACAATGCTTGAAAATGATTTATTCCACGTTTAGAGGTTTCTTTTTTACAATTGGCTTTACGTCGCAGCGACACAGATAGGTTTTATGCCGATGATTGGATAGGAAAGGGCTAGGAGTGGGAAGGAATCGGCCGTGGCCTGATGTGCAAGTGGGAAACCACAAATCATCTTCAGGTCTGCCAACAGTGCGATTCGAACCATCTCCGGGATGCAAGCTCATGGCTGCACACCCCTAACCGCACGGCCAACTCGCCCGGTAGCGATGTTTTTAATACACAAAAATGTACGGTATTGTCTCATTTGGAAAAAGTGCAAAAATGAAATGGTACCAATCACGATTTGATAAACATTAAAGTGCCGTATCACTTTCGGTTACCGATCCCCTGTCGACGTAACATGTTTTACTTCACTATCTAGCCAGATGCAGGGTGTTACTTAAGGTATCCATACGCACGCACTTTAGACTTAGAATAAAATGTATGTTTCAAACGCAACCATCCTCAGGATGTAAAGGATAGGGCATATAAGTCTCTGGTAAAAAACCAAATGGAGTATGAAAGTTAATCAAGAGGACAAATTGGGGCAAATATTCGTTAGGGAGTTAGGGATTGGAATAATTTACCAAGGAAAATCTACAGAAATAAAGTTGTATGGGGTCCGCTGTCTAATTGAGTTTGTTTTGCCAATTTCAGATATGTATCCGTTTTAGGTCAACTGAAGATCGTATCTGGTTTTTAGCTTTCGTGTCTGTTCTACCATCACGGCGAAACGGCTGGATAGATCTCGACCAAACTTCATATTTAGAGTATGCTAATCATAGGGAAGGTTTTGATATGCATATGATTTGAGAATCTTTAGAGAGAAGGTGGGGGGGGGGGCAGGCTTATAGGAAAACTAGAAGTTTTCTTCCATTTTCTCTTATACTGTATTTTCTGTAAAATCCGTGAAACGTCCCTTCATTATAAACAATTTTTGCTATGTTGATAATTTCGCTTACTCTTCAAATGACGGAGAAATTTACTATTTTCTGCGGGTCTCATGCTCTGCACTGAGCGACCGACAAACCGACAACGAACCTACAAGTTACCATGGCAACGTCTCCGACTGCTTGCCAGAAGGGAAGTAACGTATTGCAATTTTCGTAGTCATTCCTGTAAACTCGTGATTGTTCCTTAGGTAGAAATCAAGAGAGTCGTCAATCGGTCATTCTGCGGGATATTGACGAAATACCGTTGGCGGTTACAATCGTCTTCGAATAGCACTAAGGGGCGTTATTAATATTTGAACAGTACCGCAGAGTGTAGCACATGATATCACACCGTAAGTTATCTGGCATTTTCTATATTGTTTACTGTACTTCTATTCTACTTCTGTTTACCGCTTTAATTTCTTGCCTCTGCCTTGCCTCTTTAGGCTTAAATAATAACACCGTAAGTCTTGTCTGTTTACTTAATACCTGCACCTAAATTTCTTCTGTTACCGCCTTCTTATATCCGTAACTAACACCATCACAATTTACAGAGGGACATTTTCTATTAGTTTCATCTTCCATAACTGTATTACCGTTTTCCTTAATTACTTCGTATGTACGAGTGCTAATCCCGAAACCTGGACACACTTTCCTCCGAAGAAAAATTCCAAGCTATTCAAATACAGTATATAACGTTTGGTCCCGGAAAATACCGAAATATGGATGCCAATTTAATGACAGTACAGATCTTTGTTTCTGGATAATTGGTGGCTAAACGGCAAGTCGTATCACAAAACAGATAGCACAATCGCCGTTCAATTTGGAGACATCTATATTTTTTGGTCATAACTTAGCCTATTGTGTCTATATTTTATACGTTAGATAGCATTGCATTTCTCGATTATCAAATCTCTCCAGCTAGATTGTGACTGGCTGTAGGAAGTATGGCCTGTCGTTATCAACAAAATTCCCCAATGCCTACCTTACGTCGGAAACAGCGTATGGTGTTTTCCCCGCTTTGTTTTTCAGATAGGGCAAAGAGACATGCAATTTAATATAATCGCACTTAACAGTAATTTACGGAGAAATCCGTATACAATGTAGAAAACCGTACCGAGGCGCGAGTACATTTGCTAGTGTTCAATAAATTTCCAATTTATTGGAAATCTTTTAAGAAAAAGACAGGTAAACAGCAGATAGGGAATCTGCCATCTGGGCAACTGCCCTTAATGCAGATCAGTAGTGATTGATGTTTAACACAACCACATTTATAGCGACAATGAGGGTTGCCAGGTTGAAGGAATTAGGTACTCTTAACGCAAACAGATTTATACCGAATTTCCAACCCGAAAACTTGTAAACAGGAAGCGAACTGCGCTACTGAACCGTTCTTCTGTAGAGGAATAATTCTGTGAAGCATTTTATATCCTTGTTAATTAATGACGTTACAGTCTGTTAGTTCTGAAGTCCACAGTACAATTTAATCTCCACGAGCTAACGTTTTCCTTCCTCCTAACGGTATCTATCTAGATACTGTTCCGGAATTAACAATTATATTCATTAAGCAGGTGCTGTAAACCCGAGATTATCTTCTACTGCTATGGATGTCCTGCAGTGCACCGGTGCATTTCTTGCACCAGAGCCCTCGATTGTCACATTCACAAGGAAAATTATTATTGGGATAGTTGTTTAAAGGGGCCTAACAACCATGTCATCGGCCCCTAATGGTACGAGGTGAAGGAAATGAAAATTTAACTTCAAAATGTATCCACTGACTAGAATCTAAAACGGATGAAAAAATGATCGTCAAACAAAAATCACAAGCCGATCCAATTCATAATGCCTTAATTACTGGCGATCAGGCAACGCAGACCTATGGTTTTCCCGTACGTAGTGGTACTTAATCACGGGCGCCACTCAAACCGGAGGTGTTTATCACGGTGGTACTACCCATCGGTAACAGATCCATTCTGAACACTTTGAACCGGCCGGTGGAATGAACACGATATCACGAGCAATACCCAGAACCGTAGTGTTCCTCGCATAATGGTATTTTTCCTGTGTAACGTAGACTCACGGTTTTCCTCGCAAGGTGGTACTATAGTCGCAAGGAACGTCGACACGTAATGGTACGAATAAGTAAGTAGTATCATAGTGCTAATGTCATCCCTTGGTCACCACTTTTAGTAGCCTCTTACGACAGGCAGGGGATACCGTGGGTGTATTCTTCGTCTGCGTCCCTTCCCCACAGGGTGTCAAAATATGATCGTCTTTCACATTTCTCGTAACACCTCGCAAGAAGACTACTTGTGTTAAGCAGAATCAACCGGAGAACTGAAAACAAAATTGTGAAATATGTACGTATGTTCAACTAACACGTGACATTACGTTGTGCTGGTAAAAATGTTATCAATACATTATGATGTTTGTTTAAAGTGGCTGGTATGTATTAACGTTCGAAATCGCCTTTTTTGCCCAAAAATGCCATTTTAATTTTTTCACTGGAAATGAAAGCCTGAAGTCTCTACTTCAAAATGGGATATAATTCATACATATATTCCAACTGTAAGTATCCGAAAATAAGATTTAAATAGCCACGTGCGCGCGTGATAAGGGGCGTGGCTGCAGTGTCCTGCTTACATGTAAACATCTTGTCAGATTTTCTTATTCAAATTTACCTCGTTGGTGCGGCTTGCCTCCTGAGTACATAGTTAATAGTTCTGACTAACAGATGTCAATACTTGTATATTCCAAAGACTTTTATTCCATTGATAGGCAACGGATATAAATAAACCTTCCTTGTGGCCAAGTGGTCTTTCACATTGTGACCAAAGAGTTTGTTTCTCTGTGAGTGTGTACAAAATGGGTTCTAAAAGCCGATGTAGAGCAAAGAAAAAGAGAAAATTTCATGGAAACAGACATAGCATGGTGAATGTCAGTGTTACTTGTGCTATCAGTATAAATAGTGAGACGGAAGGTAGGCCTAATGTAAGGGAATCATTTTCTAGTGATTCTCAGTCCAAACTTTCATCTGTAAATATTGAATCTGATAGTGTTAGTGACATTTACAATATCATTATTGACATAGAGTGCTTTACACATATATTATTTGCATTAGCTTTCCCTAGTTGCTTCAGCTGTAATACAGTTTTTTGTAAAAACCTAGAAATTCTGAGATTTGGTTAGGGAATGTCCCTTGCATTGTTTTGCAGCAACTGTGATTATGAATTCCCCAACTGACAGGAGCACTCATCGATAAGATGCAAAATTAATTGGAATTGCTTTACGTTCCAACACAAGCGGTATTCACGTCATGTCAAATGGCATATGGGCCACATTGTACCATTTGACAGCAACAAAGGACTGTCCCACCTACCATTGGTGTCCTGTAGGAACTCATATCAGTGAGCTAAAGCAAATAATAGAACAATTTTAATTCAAACCAGGCCTGCCCTTTGGCATTCTTCAAACAGTGAAGCCTATATATGAGCGACTCACCAATCCAGAAATGCTAACTCCTTGCATGGATTGACTCAAGATAATGAGTCATTCAATGCCATGGTATGGAGAAGGTGTCCTAAGGAGACATAAATGTGGGGCTTGATACCTTAAAAATTAGGAGTGATGGATGTTGTTTGCCATTTCAACTGGGAGAACGGAGTGGAAATAGAAATACTGAAGAGGATGGGAATTGCTCCTGGCAAGTATACATCATCTGGTGTACTTGAAGCTGCTGCAGTACCATTACACAAAGGTGCAAATCAAAGTACTGCAGAACAAAAGCAGAGGAGGCAGTACTTGAGAGGCAGAAGAAAACTAAAAGAAGACAAGCAACTTCTAAAAGAGGGTCCAACCTATGGAGCAGGCAAGCTTCTAGATGCCCAAATAAGTGGGTTATGTTCATAACTTAGTCCTAAAACTTCAGTGCTGTTTTTCTTGAATGTAACTTTTTGCACACCTTCCCATATTTCAAATAAATTTAAATATCCTTAAAATTGAGATAGAAAAATCAATGATAGATTAAATTAAAGCTAATGAATGTGGGAATGTTGTAAACTAGTACTTTGTTAATATTGTGAATATTGTTGTTGTTATTTTTATTTTTATATCCATTGTAACACAGGTGATTAATTATTTTTAAACTTTTGTCAAAAATTATGTCTAGCTCACTTTCTGTTTTTGATAATTAAAAGATCCTAGTTCACAACATTCTATGAATGAAATACTTCAACTTGGTGAAAACAATTTCAAGATTATAACAATTTTGGAATTTTTATGACATTTTGAAAATTTATGTGTTTTTTCATTAAACTAATTTTTTGGGTGAAGATAAGGCACAAAATTTTGATTGCATTATACAAAACTGTTAGTTTAATATTTTTTGTTTTATGGTATGAAACTCAAAAAAATCTGTTAAGAATTTTGGATTTTCCTTCGAAACGTTAAAACATACCTTAACAGCTAAGTCGCTGGCCCCTCAATGCATTATAATTGATTTCAACAGCCGGATAGGCCTACACAACTTGCAAGGCAGTACCTCCGACAAGAGACTTGGGATATAGCCATTCAGAACGAAGATAGAAAGTTAACTATTAGAGTGAAATCTATTCAGAAGCAGATGATTATGGCACATCTAAGACCAAAACCAAACCCCATGATGCAATATCTCCGAAGGGCATTGACCTACCAACCAACCACTGCTCAGCCCGAAGGCCTGCAGATTACGAGGTGTCGTGTGGTGAGCACGATGAATTCTCTCTGCCGTCATTTTTTCTAGGCTGGAGCCGCCATCTCATCGTCAAATAGCTCCTCAATTGCAATCACGTACGCTGAGTGGACCACGAACCAGCCCTCAGATCAAGGTAAAAATCTCTGATCTGGCCTGTGTTTAGAATATTAAACTAGTAATATTTCTTGTAATATTCTCCTTCCATTGAATTACTTGTTCTGTTGTTTGGTACGTACGTTTTAACTTTATTATCACACTTTTTTTTTTGCTAATGGCTTTACGTCGCACCGACACAGATAGGCCTAGTGGCGGCGATGGGGTAGGAAAGGCCTAGGAGTTGGAAGGAAGCGGCCGTGGCCCAGTGTGAAAATGGGAAACCACGGAAAACCACATTCAGGGCTACCAATAGTGGGATTCGAACCCATTATCTCCCGGGTGCAAGCTCACAGCCGGGCGCCCCCAACCGCACGGCCACTCGCCCGGTATTCACACCACTGCCACCGGGATATTTCCCAAATGCGATGCATTTGTTGTTTACGATAGTATTACTATTAATAATGGAGTTGAATCTAAGCCAGGGACCCAGATAAGAGCCAGGCATGCTATTCCTACACCACGGGGCCGGCTATAAGACCAAAGGCACATTCGAATTCTGCGAAATTATCTAAAGTTTGTCAATAAAGAGAAGTAAGCGGAATGGTGTGGGGGTTAATGGGTGTATATAGGCATAAAGGTTTAAAAGATGACATTACGAAAATCTTGTATTCTATGGAGAATCAGTGGAAGAGACGTCTATAGAAAGTAGGCATAGAGACGATTTAGGGCATGGGTGTCAAAGCTTGCCCTGTACACGCGAGTGCTTCGGCTTGTACCTCTCCACGTTGCTGACTCAGGACTGTGCAGTGACAGGCTTCAGTCACGTGTTTTTCTCTACAAGTAACAGTTGAAACACACAGCTACATCGGCAGTGGCATAAGGACTGACAGTCATTTCTTAGTGTGTTTATTCGAGTACTTTTGTACCAATACGGTTGCTTGAAGAGGTGCTACTTTTAATCATAAGCCTATTTTTGAGTAAGTTTATAAAAAATTACGTTCTTCTACAGAAGGGATATTGTAGTGTAACGGTTCAAATCCCGTTACAAGATGATATCTGTATTTTTATTATTGTATGATTTTATCTGTATTTTATTATTATTATTATTATTATTATGTCAGTATTATTATTATTATTTTATCTGTGATATTATTACTATTATTGTATTTATCCGTTTTATTCAATTCGATTTTGCAATTGCCTGTTGCTTGCAAGATTGTACTTAGATGTATACATATATACGTATGTGTAGAATAACACTCAATACCTGTACAGTGAGAATTGTATATATCAGAGATTGGAAGTGACGTCGTTATATTGCTATAACACTGGCGATTCTGCCAAGTCATCGCCACTCCATGGCTACGTCATCGTATTTATTTAGCAATGCGCGCACGGACTCAGTCGCCGCGGGGCTATTTCACCACTGTATGTAATATTTGTCGCGTAGGTGGGAGTATGTCATTGTTATTTCTGGAGATTACGTAGTTGTGTCAACCAACGTCTATATAAGGTGGATGCACATTGTAGCGTCAGTCATTACTTATACGGATGCAGTACAGTGAAGTAGTCTACTAGATCAAGAGGCCTTAGTTGGTCAGTCAACCAGTGTGAACGAGAGATGGTGAAGACTCAGTGAGCCATTATTGGTCATTGAGAGAGTGAGACCAAATGGTTGGTCCGTCACTTAGTGGAAGACGCGGACGCAAGGCTTACCAAGGAGTCAGAGAGGGCAAGCCTGGACCTGCCAAGAGGTCATACCATATTGACTTACAAAGAAGTCAAATGATATGGAGAAGAAGCAGTCTCAAGGATGTATCACCACGTTAGGCGTGACACATCTACAGTAAACACCAGATCAAAGGAATACGTCGTAATTACACTAAAAGTGTTAAAGGTACAGTCAAGTGAATCAGTGAGGGAAATATTTCGTATAAATTGTTACATGTCCGGTCAAGAAGAATTCAAATTCATGCCTAGTTTCTTTCAGTTGCAATGTCATAATTTCATATTCTCATCTGTTTTATCGCAACAAGACTCACTATTTTTTGATATATTATTCAAAGAATATATATTGTTCTATCAAACGAATTCAGAGTTTCATTTCATTGACAGTAAAATATCTTAACCTCAAAATTAATGGGGAAACCGAACGCCAATCTCCTTTTCCCAGAACTGATATGGTATGTTGTCAAAAGTAAGCTTATTACCCCACACCCTAGAGATGGTCAAGAGTCTCATTCTATTATTGCTGTACTGAGTGACAGCTGGCGCCCTTCAAATAACGTATGTGTAAGTAAGCAGGTAACAAGTAAGTGTGAGTACAAGGTTCAACAAGTGTTTATTTTATTTAATGAATGTTAATTTTCATAATTTCCATTTTAAATGCAGATATTCAGATTTTTCAATTTAAAGCCAGATTTATATATGTTTGTAAATTTAGTCAGACATTTAGGAAACTCTCAGTAGCAACATAATATTCGGTATTATTCTGCTTCATAATTGTTCGTAAGAGTTGAGTACGTTAAGCCCCTAATGCCTTTTATACTTCATTGCTTATGGCAACCTTTAAAGTTTTTTTTTCCTGGTACACCGACTATAAAGCATGTTATGATGCTGCTGCTGCTGCTTGTGGTTCAAGGGGCTAACATCTAGCTCATCGCCCCCTAATTGTACGAAATGAGAAGAAATGCAATGACAATTCTAAAGTCCAATTTTCATCCAATAACGAATTTAAAACGTGATTATGAAAGCAAGGATAAATATGAATTTAAAATAATCAGCGAACCCAAATCAAAATACTGAAAGTTAATTTAAATTAATAATTTTCCATTCACTGGCTAGAATTAAAAAATGAAGAATGATTGTGTACTTGATCAGTGGATCCGACCCGCAATGCCTCACCTTCCCAGAAACTGTACTGAAAAATTAGTATTACTAAGGGACTGCTTACAAATCAGTTTTGAATCTACGATTGTTGTCCAAAGGGGTCCAAAATCCAGGTAACCGGCCCCTCACAATGGTACTTATTTCTCAAGTTAAAGTACTACTCAAGAGTAGCGTAGACGCACAGTGTTCCAAACGTTATGGTACTACTCAGAAGCATTGTACGTCGCACAGGCAACACCTATAGAGTTTCTTACAAAATGGCAACGCAACGCAAATCCGTGGTGTTCCTTACATAGGTGTACTAATCACAGGCAACGCAAGCCCGTGGTGTTACGCATATAGTGGTACTAATCACACGTACTGTAAACCCACAGTGACCCGTCCATTATTGCTACTAATCACAAACCTATATTGTATACCTAA
Organism: Anabrus simplex; assembly: GCF_040414725.1. Lineage (NCBI taxonomy): Eukaryota > Metazoa > Arthropoda > Insecta > Orthoptera > Tettigoniidae > Anabrus > Anabrus simplex. The sequence goes on along the minus strand of NC_090265.1, from coordinate 1,775,024,779 downwards.
CAGTGGTACTACTAGCAAGTAAAGGCGACCCATGGTTTTTCCCGCGTGATGTTACTAGAGTAGAACGCAGCCCGGAAGGCGGTTTCGTTGCGCAGAGAGAAGTATGAGATGAGGTGATGACAATTTGGCTACTCATAACAGCATGAACGTGTGAACATTTTTTCATCCAGTTGTATCTTGAATTCCAAAGCGATGACCTATATTTTTCGTGGGCTTAAACGTTTCCTAAAAGTCCAAATTAATTTTTAACATCAAACCCCGCGAAAGTGTTGAGGAAAAATTTCGAGATATTAAGGAAGGCAAATGGACTGGCCAGGTTCAATGCCGTAGGATATTCACCGTTTTTATACATAACATTTTTATTGAAATCGAGGTCCGTCACTGGCTTCTTCCTCTTAGGGCCGTTTTCCCCAAATGAGTTTAAACTAGGTTTATTTTAATCTGGTTTAAGTCTGAGTTTAAACTAACATTCATTTTCCCCATATTGGTCTAAACTTTGTATCAAGTTTAAGCCTGGCTCAGAGTTAAACCTTCTATATTGTTGGTTTAAACTGCTGTTTATATTCAACCTTCTTGACATTTTATTAACGTATCTGTGATTTTCCTAATAGAAGGGTTAGTTTTGACTACCAGTACTGCAGCTCTTTAATGAAAAACGTACTAAAATTATAACCTAGTATTAGCATTAGAAAAATGGGAGAATTGATTGAAGTCTTTGGTTAAATAGGAAAATTTTGATGTGCAAGAGAGGTTAAGAAGCCGCGTTCCAACAAAAGTTTACAATCTTGGAAAATCGGATGTAACGGAGTTCTTTGATGGATTTATAATTCATAAGCGAACAGCAAGGATTGTCTAGTATCGAAGAAGGATTCATTTAAAACGTCAACTGCACGAAATAATGCTATTTCGCTAGAAGCAATGATTCTGGTTGCTTTAAGATATGATGCAGCAGGCATTTTTTTCATTAACTGGGACCACAGACCTTAAATTGCAGTCTCCTTATAATATTATATACTGTAAAATACTGTTGGTGGTATGAATACTGTAATGTGAAACATAAAAATATTCCTACATAAATCGTGTAATACGTCCGCGCTTCATGCGGTACCTGGTGGCTGTGGTCGCTAAAGCGTTAAGTCAGCATCGTCCGAATTCGTGACAAAACGGTTCGAATCCAATTTGTCGAAAATATTTTTACCATCAGAATGTTGACCGGCGCGGTAGGAGAGGTGGTGGTATACAATTTCTTAAGTGTAAGAAGGGGCCAAGAGCCCTAACTTCGCCACAGAAAATAAAGGCTTTATCTATCTATCTATCTATATTTATAGGATCAAAAAAACAATAAAGTGTTTCATGCTTGCTAGTAAATTTGTAATAGAATAAATTATAGTTAAGAATGTTTCATCGTATCTATTGCCAGCATACCAGCAATAGAAATATTAATGCTATAGGGAGAAGAGTATTATGCATACAGTACGACATATCGCGAACTTAATGTTATAAACGAATATGGAATCAAGTAATACATCTCCAAATAATACATCCTCAGTGGTCTGTCTGCTGGATCCAAGGTTTGTGAGATTGATCCCGGCCGAGGGCGATGGATTTTGATAGGAGATAGATCCCGAGCATGCTTGGAATTTGTTTACTTGAAATTCACATAAATGTTGATTTTCTGAGGAAAGGAATACCGTAGGCCTATTGCTGAAAGACCAGGATTTTAATATTTCAACGTTCCCGTGTGTTCCGTAAGACAATACAGACATCAAAAGACACGTATTAGGCGCACGGTACTTGTTTATGGTAAAGCATGACAGAAAAATAAGAAATAAAAGTACGTTCCAAGAAATTGTAGACAGCAATAGGTAAAATTATATGACAACACTTCGCACAAATGTAAACAATTTATTTATCAGTAAAGCTAATATCCCGCCGAATTTGTTCATTATTCACTACGTACGATAGCATTAATTCGCCACAAACAGCTGATATTATTACAAAAATGTCGGTCATTGAATTACTTGGCTGTGATTGGCCAATTCCAATCGACCATGCCTTCGACTATTCCTTCAGTGCAGCCAACGTTAGCGCCAACGACAGCTCGCCCGTTTAAACTAAACGAGTGTCAGAAATTGGTGGAGAAAATGGACGCAACTTTAAACTAGGTACTACAGTTAAACGGGTTTAATTTATACCAGGTTTAACTCGATTTGGAGAAAATGGCCCTTAGGGTTCCTCTCTGGCGACCTGAACACTGCATCATTTTTATTTCCGTAGCTTGTTTTATCCTCTGTACTGTTCGCAGGCCGATACCACACGCGAGTGCTGTCTTTTGAGGCGTGGCAACATGGCGTTCCTCACATCCGCCTATGAACGCCTGCTGCTGCATGCTTACAAAATACACACTTTAAATACTACTTCCCTCGCCTGTCGACGGAATACTTGTCTTTTTGCTCCTTCTGGATCTATCGTACACACGCAAATAGTTCCCTAAATTCGTTGATTATGATATTTACAAATAAAACTCAAAACATTCACTCGTGACCCGCACAAACAGGCACCTCTTACTGAAATGATTCTATTGGCTCAGCGAAAAACACGTCATACTACAAAGCGCGCGAATGTTACTGCGCCACTCTCTTCAAACCGCCTTCGCGGCTACGTTCTACTCTAGTAACAAGTAGTTTCATGGTTCTAATTCAATCACCCCTTTGGTCAGCCCTTTTAGTCGCCTGACGACTGGCAGGGGATACCATGGGTGTATTCATCTGCATCCCGCACCCACAGGGGGTACAATGTATGTTTTTCGGCAAATATGATGCAAACGCCGTGTTTAACACGTTTAAGTATGTATGTCATATGAAAGAATATATGAATGTATTGCACGGAGTACCTTGACACGCCTGACTTAAGAGTTAAATATCTGGGCGGTGAATATAAAGCAGAAACTTAGGAAGAATTCCATGCAAGTGTAAAATTATTAAATTAAGAATGGCTTGAACCGGAAGGAACAACAAGTAAGCTGACTTTGCAGAGTATTTCGACAGTACGTGCAGTGGATATCATAACCTTCTATAGCAAACTGTGAGTACCATTTTAACACACTTCTTCCTACTCTTACTACTGTGTGAACTTCCAATTATGTCTCCATTGTAATTTTCAGTATAGGTAATGACTAGGGATCAGAAGTTTAAGACTTATAAATTGCCTCAAAGACCTAAAAATATAAAAAGGGACCTGAAACTGGGAAAAAATACGCTCCAAATCCATTCATAATTTAGGTGTTAATGACATATTTAATAAGGTAATGTAATGAAAAATGAAAACTTCTGATCGTTTACAACACACAGTGCAAACATATGAAGTTATATATTTTTGAATTAGCATATGGTAAATTAAAAAAAAAAAAAAAAAAAAAGAATTGCGTGCGTCGAAAAGGTACTTTCAGAATTTAAAGTGAAATATTTTTGCCGCCTAGAATGAATTCAGCAAACCCGCAATGGGCATCCTGGAGAAAGAAATTTAAATTAGTATAACTGGAATCGTATTTGGCTTAACCACACTAGGATTACAGAAACTAATTCGGAAACCTTATCTCAGATGACTTTCCAGTATTTGTGATACATGTCTAACAGAATTGCACTCTGATCACAGACATTACAAAATATAGCATTATGATAAAATGCAAAACAGAAAGAGATCACGAAAAATTAACAGATTTTGAAGAACTAACACATTTAGAAAAAAGTAACAAACAATATGTTTAATAGTAGTTATATAAATATCAGGATTAGATAGAGCTGCAATTACTGGTTCCTGATTACTTAAGTAGGAAGAACTAAATAGTTTGTGCAGGCACACGTGAGAACAAGTCAGGTGCATGATTAACAGTGTAAAAATAATATCCCGAAGTTTATAGACAATTTAATTCCATTTGGATTATTGACAAAGAGATGAATTCTATTTTCTTTTTATGAGATGCTATTTGTGAAGGTAGTTTAAGTATATTCACTAACGAAAATCAAGACATTTGTTGAAGTCTGTTAGGGACATTGAGAGATCTTTGTCGTGGTTTTTAAATTATTTCAAAATAGTCATCTCCACTTCTTAACTGTAAAGGCTCGTCGCTTTTCAGACAGCACGTTGAGAAACATCTCATCACGTCAACGGATGTTAGGGGCTCATACTTGAAGCAAAAGACCTTTTTTCAATATTTCACTTATCTTGCATATAATTTGATACCCCTGTTTTTTTCAGGCATTAGTTTAATTTTTCATTTCATTTTCTCTTTTCAGATATGGTTCAAATACATGTACGAGTATTTACTAGAGAAAAGAAGTTTTAAGAGGTAATGGACGAACAAATGTAAAAAAGTAGTGTAAAGATGCAATTGCAGAAAAGGCCGTTAAGACTAAAAAAGGGCTAAAGTAAAAAAACCGGACGAGTTGGCCGTGCGGTTAGGGGCGCGCAGCTGTGAGCTCGCATCTGGGAAATAGTGGGTTCGAATCCCACTGTCGACAGCCCTGCAGATGGTTTTCCGTCATTTCCCATTTTCACACCAGGCAAATGATGGGGCTGTACCTTAAGACCACGGCCGCTTCCTACCTATTCCTAGTCCTTTTCTGTCCCATCGTCACCATAAGCCCTGTGTCGGTACGACGTAAAGCAAAAAGCCATAAAACGCCGGAAAAGGCAATAAAGGACAAAAACCCCCCCACCATTTTCTGGCCTACAATGACCCAGAATGAACGTCCTCTGACACTAGAGAGAGAAAATAGATTTTTCCTCAACTTCCAAGCCCTAGTAATAGGATTTCTTAGTGTGGGTCCCTCGCAAGCATAAAGGAAGAATATCTCCTCACTGCTCCATCAACATGTACCCGCTTTCGTAAATTTCCCCCTAATAATCGGGACGCTCAAGCGGTATCGAAGTGATCTCATGTTTTGTTTGCTTTGTTTTTAATTTCTAGTACAGTGGAACCTCGATATCTCTTAATCACCTCGGGAACTAAATTATTTCGAGTTATCGAAATTTCAAGGTATAGAGAACATTGTTTTTGAGCATGTTTAGCACATAATTGAATCATATGTACCTACGGGCTTATACTCAATACATTATTTTTAACAGTATTAAAAATATACAAACTAATTTATGGCATCACATTAAACACTTATAGTAACTATTTAGAAGACAGGATACAGTAGTGAAACATACCTCCGTATACATCTTTGAAAAAATAAAGCCGAATATAGGAGAAGGGTTGGCTTAAAGCTGTAAAATAACAGCCAGGAAACATCCTGAGGTAACCTCCAAGGCCCAATACCTTAGTTGTATCCCTGAGACAGACTTCGATCTCCCCAATATCTTCAACTTGTTAGCATGATGGAAATGTCAGTTGACAAAACAGTTACCCCAGGTCCTAGTACACGTACTAGTTTATCTCGGTCATCGGATTCTGGGGGACCGAGAACATCATGCGGGAATGTATCTGAGCTTCCCAAATCTCTTCCACCGAAGCCAAAACACCTTATAGCTACTTTAAACATTAACACATCACTTAAAACTGGCAAATTGATGCAATTAACAGACATATTGGACAAATTTTACATTCAAATTCTTGCAAAACAAGAAACTATACGCAGACTAAAATCACATGGAATCGGGGAACTACAGAATTTATGAAGGGAAGTCAGCAATATCTTTCCTGAAAATGTTATTGCAGTTCGGCACAGCCTTTGCAGTCAAGAAAAGCCTCACCAATTGCGTATTCAATTTCACGTCTCCTTCCGAAAGAATCTCGCTCCTTTTCGAGCAAATCGGGAAACAAAGCGTACAGATTAATCAATGTCCATGCTCCCACAAATATTCAGTTGGAAAGATCCACGTAAAGCAGATTAATTCTGGGAACTGCTGGAGGAAGTTTCAAATAAGATACCGAAACACCATGTCAATATACTGTTACCAGACTTCAGCGCACAAATTGGTAAACAAAAGAAATTTAAGAGCATAGTAGATTATATCCGGCACATAACAGAACAAAAAGAAATGGAGAAAGATTAAGACTTGAAAAATCTTTAATTTAAAACTAATGTCAACACATTTCTTGGCCCTATTCAGAAAGAAAATGACCTGGAGATCCCCCAATCAATATCTAGGGGAATTTCAAATTATGTGGCAATCACCAGGCAAAACCAAAAAGTCTGAATGTTAAAGTAAATATAGATTCAGATCATTACTTATCCTTAGTAAAAGTGAAGTTTCAGTGTAACAGGTCCAAAATGAGAACACAAAACGCCAAAATTGACCCAGAATTTTTCTAATTCTATTTTACCTTGAAAATTTACCACAAATGTCCCCTCAGACTGGAATAATCTAAAAATATAGTATGCAAGTCATCCCAGAAGGCACACGTCTAGAAAATGGTAACACATGGTGGAATGACATGTGACAAAGGAATAGAACTAAGAATTAGAACATGACAAATACGTAGCTCGCATAAATGCGAAATCAAATGGCAAGAATTCCTTAAGTACAGAAAGAAACATCCAAAATTATTAGATCAGAAAAACGAAAACAAGACCAAACCAGTCGGAAGGAAATAGGACAAAACTTCCAGAAAAACTCTGGAAAGAATAAGAATTTTAAAGAAGAACTCCAAAATTACCAAGCGCTCAGTCCTTGCTGCAAACGTCCAGACGGATCATTAGAAACGAATAACAAAAAACTGCAAACTTCTTGCAGACTACTTTAAAAGTATTAAATTGAGAAAGTCTATAAAACCCATTACCCTTTGAGAAACCTACACCAATACAAACTCAACCTCCTACCCTAGAAGAAATCAAGCTAATAATGCAAGAATTGAAAGATAATGCAGCACCAGAAGATGGGATAATTGCTGAAATGCTGAAAACAGGTGGTGAGAAAATGTCTTACGCAATTCAAGAAATACAGAACATTTGGAATACTGAGAAAATTCCAGAAGAATAGAAATATGCACTGATTCACCCACTCCACAAGAAAGGGGATAATCGCCATAAGACCTGTTTGTGTCGGTGCGACGTGAGCCAACTTGTAAAATAAAAAAGAGGGATAAATCAGATATAAACAAATAGATTTCCTTACTATTAGTCGTCTACAAAATCTTTTCTAAAGCCCTACTGAATAGACTAGAAAAACAAACCGGCCAATATCAGGCAGGATTCAAGAAGGAAATCATGCCCAGAACAAATCTTAAACCTAAAAACTATTTTACAAATTCGTAAAGCAAAACAAGCAATAGTTACCTCTGTTGACTTAAAAAAAATGTTATGATTCAACAGACCGACAGACTATTCAACATACTTGAATTTCAAATCGACAGAGAGAATTGATCAAGGAAACTTAACAGGCACAACAGCGAAAGTTAATTTTTAGGAGAAATTTCAGCGCCATTTGAAATTCCAACAGGGGTCAGAGAAGGCGATGGATTATCACTACTATTCGATCTAGTTCTGGAAAAAGTGGTTCGAGAATGGAAAAATAAAGTAAAGTAAAGGGATCAATATTGGTAGATTTATAAAAAAAAATCCCCTTGATTGCCTCGCCTTTGCAATCTTCAACAACAAACAAGAAGCACTCCAGTCCGCAGAAAAACTTCATGAAATAGCGGCAAGAACAGGTCAGCAAATTTCATATGAAAAGACGAAGTATATGGAAGGTACAAAATCAGGATTTAACCATCCTGTAATCACTAGATATGGGAAAATCTCCCAAGTAGATAAATTCAAATACCTAGGCGAAATTATACAACCAAACGGAATAAATTTGATATTCAGTAACGTCCAAATGGAACTTCATGACAGCCAGTGAAACACTGTATTGAAAAAGAAGTTCAAGAAAATTGATATCCCTAAATTTTATTTTTATTTGCCAAGCCAATACTCTTGAAATGCGCCAGTTCGCAGCGAGAATAGTAGCAATGTTTGGGTCCACCCATCTGTCAGTTATTTTCACTAATGAAGTCAAAATAAATTGCTCACACATGAAGACTGACAGCACAACATTTACCCTCCATTCTGAAAGTGGCATCACAAAGTCAAATGGATGATAGAAACTCTGGTTTCTAAGAAAAAGGTGTCAAGTCTCAAGTAAACAGTGACATTAAGCGTTTACTCCGTCCTCCAGACAATACTTACATAAATAAGCAGTTTGTTATAGAATCCCGCCTGGTGGCCTTGGTCAAGGCGTCAAGTCTGTATGGTTTGACAGAGGTTAGCCGGTTCGAGTTCCGTTGGTCGAAAAAAAAAATCACGATCAGAATGTTCGCTGGCAGTGTAAGAGAGGTCGTGGTACACAAATTATCACTAGATAGCGTACCAAAAGCCTGGATTCAATTCAAAACTCCTCTGCAGTGCTCTTATAGAGTGAGGGCATATGACGCTGTTGATGGCGATTCGCCTGTCGGATCGCGACGTAAAGCCTTAAGGAGACCCCTTGGCGATATTGGACAGAAGTAGGCTATGTGCCGGCACCGGCTTTCATCCTCTCCTTTTATACAGTCATAACACGCCATTCATTTCATCTCATCTGACTCCTCTGATGAGGTTGACGTCAGGAAGGGCATCTGGCCGTAAAAATCTACCAAGGTTCATCTGAATTCGTACCCGACCCAGTAGAGAAACGGGACAAGGTCTCGTCACATGCATGTAGTTTGTTATAGATAGTAAAAATGTAATAATGTTTGTCTTAATTCCACGTTATGGGATTCTTTGACCAGATAATATTTGTCAAATGTTAACATCCTTTAAAATAAATATGGAAAACCCTAATATTGCGTTTTTTCACTTTGCTGTTGGAAGTAAATTTGTCGGTCGAATTTGTCCTATAGGGGAAGCCGGGGCAATTAGAACAAGGGTTAAACAGATGATACAAATAAATACCATATGTAGGAAAATAAAATACAAAACTGATAGGGTAATTAGAAAACTCATGCACAAATTGAGTAACTCTGGTGTATGGCAATGCAGAAATATGGTTAGTTACCATTTGGTATTTATATGATAATGTTTTGATTACCCCGGGTTCCCCTACACATGAGTTTGACGTACCTGATCTACACGTTTCCAGAAAGTATCATTCGAACAAAATGAATGTCGTCGAGTACAAGCTATAGTCTATAACAAATACATTTCACAATTATTTTCTATGTTTAGTTATCCTGCTGACGCTGCTTACCAATCAACCTTAATGAGAGCATTGCTCTAAAACTCGTGTTTCCTTGGCTGGCACTGCAACATATATGGCATTCCTATTTGACAGTTGTTCAAATAGAACTTGTCCTACTGCACGGTTCTCGCCAACTGCGTAGCTTTGGAAGTGACAGCTGCGAACAGCAAGCATCGCAAATTTTGCAAGTGTATCCTACTCTTATAAAAGCAGGCGTCCCAAACCTTTTATTTTCATTTAGAGGTAATGTGATGGGCAATCTTACGAATTTATGAACATCACGCTGTAATTCTACTAGCACACTTTTAAACTTACTTGCGAACTCAGTTTCACAGTCACAAAAAAAAAAAAAAGTACCGGTTCGGAACACATTTTTGTCACCACCTACGAAGTTCAGACAGCTACATTTCATATTCCATATCGCGAAAGAATGGGGAAATTCTCAATGTTCAATAAAGTATTGCGTAAGTAGGAAACTAATTTTGCAGCAATGTGAACAAAAGCGTACTGAAAGACCAGTAAAAGCGGCGTTAAACAATTCGCATTTGTTTAAGTGAATAGTAGGCGAAACCCCTATGTGGTACTGTAGACAAATAAGAACTAAGCAGTTTTTCCTAGTCGAACAATTTAGTAACTCCCAATCATACTCGTCATAGGCGTACGAAGCATAAAGGTAAAGATGTCGATTACGTAATGCTGTTTAATGGGCCCGGCCGACCGTATTCAAGTTTCCAACCCATGTGTGAGCAAGTACAACAATAATACCTGGAAGTATATAAATACCAGCTTTTATTTTACTTGAAACTTAAAATCTTAAAATATGTCAGTCTGTTGAACTTTGTAAATTATTGGAGTTAAAAGGAGGAAATTTTGCAGTGACAAAATGTAAAGAGCGACCGTCGAATGCTTCAATAAAACGTGGCAAAGAACAAAGTCTGCATTAAATTGACGTGTACTCCAAGCAGGTAAGTCATATAAAATCTTAACTGACTTCACAAAGCAATTTCCGGCCTACAGATCAAATTGTGACACGAACATATTACTTACCAACCGTCTTAGCTCTAGATGAAGGTATCACCAACGTGCTTTGTTTGACTGACACTTCACTGCTGTCACAACAAGATCCCTGGTGTGTTGGTTTTAATCACGTGGTGATGCGACGTTGTCTGTCTGCGAGCGACTGAGGTTTGTGGGTCTACCAGCCCAACGCACTAAACCTGACCTTGGTCTTTGTGGAGAAATGCACTATACTCCATGATCGCGACAGGTGCGATCTCTGGCGGTACGTCTTCAGTACTAAGTGTTGCTCTATGTGAATGTTTTAAATTCACTGACCCTCAGAGGTCATACTTTTCGGGATTGATTACATTGTGGATATGCACCGTCACAAGACATGCTAAGTCAGGTATTGAAGGAGCGTGTGTTTCGGTAACCATTGTAAGTCACTAACAAGAAAAGGCCATGCGGTTAGGGGCGCGCAGCTGTGAACTTGCAGCCGGGAGATAGTGGGTTCGAAACCCATTGTTGGCAGCCCTGAAAATGCTTTTCCGTGGTTTGCTCGCCTAGAAAAACCCACACAAAATGTGTTTCCTTTTTTTGTTCATAAAATGTAACAACTCATCTTTAAAAGGACAAATTTACAAGTTTACTTAGTGTTGTTGTTTGAGAAATCTATCCATACACTACTTTGATGCAGCTCTCCATGCCACCCTATCCAGTGCGAACCTTTTCATTTCTACGTAAATACTGCATCCTACAACTGCACTAATCTGTTTGTCATATTCATACCTCGGTCTACCACTACCGTTCCTACCACCTACACTTCTCTCAAAAAACCAACTGAAACACTCTTGGGTGTCTTAAGATGTGTTTCTATCATTCTACCTCTTCTTCTCGTCAAATTTAGCCAAATAGATCCCCTCTCACCAATTCGACTGAGTATCTCTTCATTCGTGATTCGATCTATCAATCAATCACCACTGATCTGCAATTAGGCAATCGCCCAGGTAGCAGATTCCCTGTCTGTTGCTTTCTAGCCTTTTCTTAAATGATTGCAAAGAAATTGGAAATTTATTGAACATCTCCCTTGGTAAGTTATTCCAATCCCTAACTCCTCTTCCTATGTATAAAATAATATTTGCCCCATCTGTACTCTTGAATTCCAACTTTATCTTCATATTGTGATCTTTCCTACTTTTAAAAATGCTACTCAAACTTATTCGTCTACTGTCATTCCACCCTGAAGATGGTTTTCCGTGGTTTCCCATTTTCACACTAGGTAAATGCTGGGGCTGTACCTTAATTAAGGCCACGGTCGCTTCATTCCAACTCCTAGGTCTTTCCTATCCCATCGTCGCCATAAGACCTGGTCGGTGCGACGTAAAACAACTAGCAATAAATAAATAAATAAATAAATAAATAAATAAATAAATAAATAAATAAATAAATAAAATCATTCCACGCCATCTTTCCACTGACAGCTCGGAATATACCACTTAGTCGTGCAACTCGTCTCCTTTCTCCCAAGTCTTCCCAGCCCAAACTTTGCAACATTTTTGTAACGCTACTCTTTTTTCGGAAATCACCCAAAACAAATCAGGCTGCTTTTCTTTGGATTTTTTCCAGATCTTGAATCAAGTAATCCCGGTGTGGGTCCCATACACTGGAACCATGCTCTAGTTGGGGTCTTGCCAGAGACTAATATTCCCTCTCCTTTACATCCTTACTATAGCCCCTAAATACCGTCATAACCTATCTGTACCCTTTATTTACAATCCCATTTAAGTGAGTACTCCAATGAAGATCTTTCCTTATATTAACATCTAGGTACTTACAGTGGTCCCCATAAGGAGCTTTCACTCCATCAACGCAGTAATTAAAACTAGGAGAATCTTTCCTGTTTGTGAAACTCACAATCTGACTTTTAACCCTGTTTATAATCATACCATTGTCTACTGTCCATCTCACAACATTCTCCAGGTCATTTTGCAGTTGCTCACAATCTTGCAACTTATTTATTACTCTGTACAGAATAACATCATGTGCAAAAAGCCTTATCTCTGATTCCACTTCTTTACACATATCATTGATATGTCCAGAATTACTACCTTAAGGAATTCCCCTCTTAATTGTTACAGGGTCAGATAAAGCTTCGCCTACTCTAAATCTCTGAGTTCTATTTTCTAGAAATATAGCCAATCAATCAATACTGATCTGCATTTAGGGCAGATGGCCAGGTGGAAGATTCCCTATCTGTTGTTTTCCTAGCCTTTTCTTAAATGATTGCAATGAAATTGGAAATTTATTGAACATCGCCCTTGGTAAGTTATTCCAATCCCTAACTCCCCTTTTTATAAACTAATATTTGCCCCAATTTGTCGTCTTGAATTCCAACTTTCCAAGTGTTGAATTCCATCTCACCTTCAGCATTCTTCCGTAACACCACAATTCAAAAGCTTCCAGGGGCGTAGCCAAGACGGGTTACTCGGGGTTTGAATCACCCCCTCCCATGGAAATTTTACAAAAATAAACAGAAACCGACATTAAACAATTAACTAAATACACATACAAAGATATAATAAAATTCTAGAACCAAGAGATCTGTTTAATCTATTTTCTAGGAAGCCTTGGAATTTGGATTTTAGATTAAAAACTGAACATGCCATTCGCTGTAAAACTGTTGACGTTGATCGTATTGTTCTCGATCTGTATGTTAATATAAGATTGTGCAGTGTACTGCAATTTGAATATCAACATCATTCACTTGTATCCAAAAACAAACCAAACCCCATGGCACTACAGCCCTTGAAGGGCCTTGGCCTACCAAGCGACTGCTGCTCAGCCCAACGGCCTGCAGATTACGAGGTATCGTGTGGTCAGCACGACGAATCCTCTCGGCCGTTATTCCCGACTTTCCAGACCGGTGCCGCCATCTCACTGTCAGATAGCTCCTCAATGCTAATCACGTAGGCTGAGTGGATCTCGAACCAGCCCTCAGGTCCAGGTAAAAATCCCTGGCCTGTCCGGGAATCGAACCCGGGGCCTCCGGGTTAGATGTACACACCACGGGGCCAGCTATTCAGTTGTATGAGTGCCCTTATAATGACAAGGCTTGCATGCGCGCACCACACATGCACAAGTACTTTCATTGTGTTCTATCATTATTTCGTAACTATAACCCCCGCCCAATCGGCCGATCCTGGCTACGTTACTGAAAGCTTCTATTTGGTTTCTTCTTGAGCTATTTATCGTCCATGTTTCACTTCCACGCAATGCCACGCTCCACACGAAAGTCTTCAAAAGGATCTTTCTAATTCCTAATCAATGTTCGAAGTGAGTAAATTTCTTAAGAAGGGCTTTCCTTGCTTGTGCTAGTCTGCATTTTATGTGCTCATTACTTTTGCCATCGTTAGTTATTTTACTACCCAAGTAACAATATTCATCTTCTTCCTTTAAGATTTCATTTCCTAATTTAATATTTCCTGCATCAGCTCGCCGACCTCTCACCGCTGGGTTCCGCGGTTCAAATCCCTGTCACTCCATGTGAGATTTGTGCTAGACAAAGCGGAGGCGGGACAGGTTTTTCTCCGGTTAGTCCGGTCTCCCCTGTCATCTTTCATTCCACCAACACTATCCAATATAATTTCATTTCATTTGTCAGTCATTAATCATTGCCTATCCTCGCCGCTGGATGGGGCTTCACTCATTCTATTCCTGACCCGGTCGAACCAGTTAGCAAGCAAGGACTCTTAGATCCCAAAATACGCTTCGAGTCGCACATTGGCCAGGCCGAAGAGGTGGACGCCGAGATGAAGGCGATGTACCAGCCAACCGCGAACTACTGTAAAGACAGATGTCATCTAGACAATATTTCTGTCCATCGACTCATGATCGGCGCTCGACGCACAATCCCTAAATTTCTTGTACAGCTATGAGATTCTCTCGATCTCAACCGGACACGACCTTACAACATCGCTATCGCCGCAATACGAGGTTCAGTAACCGTACTCCGCAATCATCTACAACATCTGAAGAACCATACATCATACCACATTCCAAATTTATTCCCGAGAGCTGTGATGGTTATTTCTATCTGGCACACTAGCCACTTCACCAATCACTTAGAAGACCAAATACTGTGTAGTCGACATACTTTGTTCTCGTGGCAGCCTCCTTATGGGGGAAGTTGTATTAATCAATAATCAATGCACTAAATTTACAATATTTTTGGTATATTCCTTTTCTTATTTCCCGTTGCCCTCATGCCCTGAAACTGAAAGAAAGAAATTTTACTAAATAAAGTTAATATAGAATTTATCTTTAAAACTCTATTAAGTAAATGCTGTAAACTGTTTATCGTCCGCCTCTGTGGTGTAGTGGTTAGTGTGATTAGCTGCCACCCCCCCCCCTCCCGGAGACCGGGTTCAATTCCCGACTCTGATTCCAAATTTTAAAAGTGGCAGAATGGCTAGAACAGGGTCCACTCAGCCTCAGGTCAACTGAGTAGATGGGGGTTCGATTCCCATCTCAGCGATCCTCGAAGTGGTTTTCCGTGGTTTCCCACTTCTCCTCCAGGAAAATACCGGGATGGTACCTAACTTAAGGCCACGAACGATTCATTCCCTCTTTCTTGTCTATCCCTTCTGATTTTATCATTCCCTCACAAGGCTCCTGTTCAGCATAGCAGGTGAGGCCGCTTGGGCGAGATACTGGTCCCTTTTCTTTCTTTCTTAATCTGTTTACCCTCCAGGGCTGGTTTTTCCCTCGGACTCAGCGAGGGACCCCACATCTACCGCCTCAAGGGCAGTGTCCTGGAGCGTGAGACATTGGGTCGGGGATACAACTGGGGAGAATGACCAGTACTTCGCCCAGGTGGCCTCACCTGCTATGCTGAACAGGGGCCTTGGTGGAGAAGGAGAAGTGGGAAACTAAGGAAAACAACTTCCAGGATGGCTGAGGTGGGAATCGAATCCACCTCTACTCAGTTGACCTCCGGAGGCTGAGTGGACCCCGTTCCAGCCCTCGTACCACTTTTCAAATTTCGTGGCAGAGCCGGGAATCGAACCCGGGCCTCCAGGGGTGGCAGCTAATCACACTAAGCACTACACCACAGAGGCGTACTACTGGTCCTTTTTCCTCAGTTGTATCCCCGACCCAATGTCTCACGCTCCAGGACACTGCCCTTGAGGCGGTAGAGGTGGGATCCCTCGCTGAGTCCGAGGGAAGAACCAACGCTGGAGGGTAAGCCGATTATGAAAGAAAGATTTTTTAAAAATCGTGATGCTTAGTGTCAGGAAGTCCTCCATGTTTTCCATTGTGTTCACGCTGGTCCGATAAAATTCTTTTATTCTCGGAGACTTAAGCAGCTGTACGGGAGGTGCGCGCATAGATCTTGACCTTGAAAATGCGTGCGTGTGTTCGACCTAGTATCAATACCTAGTCTGAATCTCAGCTGTTAACATTGAGAGACAGTGATCATTACAACACCGTATTTTTGTATGTAAAAAATATTTTAAGTACGAGTCTACTCGACGGGTACATGCATTTGTTCAGCATTTCCTGGTGGAGTGCCACCTTCATGAACACTGATTCACATAACTGTAAATACATTTCAAACTATTGCCTCAGTGCTCAATTAAAAAAAAAAAAAAGATATGCGCGCACACGAACAGTTTTAACAGAGGGAACGCTAGATGACATTGGTGCGAATCTTGAAAGGTCACCGAATAAATCACTCATAAAATTAGCACAACAAGTAGGGGTTTCGGTTTCTTCTGCACACAGAGCTACAAAGCTGTTATACATTAAACCGTACAGGTTTACACGGGGCCATTGTTTAAAACCTGCTGATCCAGCCACAAGAGTGAGATATTGTGAGTGGTATCTTGCATCACTGAATGATCGTTTTTCGACCTACAGCTTGTGTTCTTTTCATCTTAATGGTCGTCTGAACAGTCATAACTCATGCTGTTGGTGTGCAGAAAATCCTAATGGTGTTTATGAAGCTCCTCATTATAAAGCATGACACTTCCAGCATCTTTTATTTAAAGCAGGGCGGCCGCGCGCGACATAATTTGGGCTGAGGCAGCTTCTGTACCGTAGAGTACAAATACCGTACGTTTGGTCTGGGTTTATAAGAGATACTCTAATGAACATACAAAAAGAATAAGCCAGATTTTGTTTCAAGACTGCATGGAGATTGTCAGAAACTTTGCTCAATGAAAGGCACCTAGCCATTCCAGATTCTAAGAAAGGATTAGTGCTGTTGTATGCAGTGGATGTACTCAGACCTGATGTATTTCACTTTACGTCGCACCGACACACATAGGTCTTGTGGCGACGATGGGATACGAAAGGCCTAGGAATGGGAAGGAAGCGGCCATGGCCTTAATTAAGGTACAGCCCCAGCATTTGCCTGGTATGGAAATGGGAAACCACGGAAAACCATATTCAGGGCTACTGACAGTGGGGTTCGAACCCACTATCCCCGGATGGAAACACACAGCTGCGCGCCCCTAACCGCACGGTCAACTCGCCCGGTGCTGTATTTCACAGACAAAGG
Source organism: Anabrus simplex (assembly GCF_040414725.1). NCBI lineage: Eukaryota > Metazoa > Arthropoda > Insecta > Orthoptera > Tettigoniidae > Anabrus > Anabrus simplex. The sequence goes on along the minus strand of NC_090265.1, from coordinate 1,775,008,014 downwards.
GTTGGAAATCCCAATTGTAAAGCAATTTTAAAGTCAACTTTAGCAACTGAAATATATTCTATACGAGATGAAATTCGCCAATTATTTTACTATACTGTAGGTGCTTTGCTGCCACCTCCGGAGGCCCGGGTTCGATTCCAGGCTCTGCCACGAAATTTGAAATGTGGTACGAGGGTCCTCCTCCCCGGCTGTATCCCCCAGATCCAATGTCTCAAGCTCCAGGACAGTGCCCTCGAGGCGGTAGAGGTGGGATCGCTCTCTGAGTCGGACGGTAAAACCAACCCTGGAGGGTAAACAGACTAAGAAAGAAAGAAAGAAAGAAAGAAAGAAAGAAAGAAAGAAAGAAAGAAAGAAAGAAAGAAAGATTCTACTATAGTCTGAAATTATTTTTTTAAAAGCTGACTCCTTTTTAAATAATTACCTAGATACGTGCAAAAATGTTACATTCTTCACATAATAGGCTATATAAAAATATGTAATATTACATAGAACATGTAAAAATATATTTTTTTTTTGCTAGGGGCTTTACGTCGCATCGACACAGATAGGTCTTATGGCGACGATGGGATGGGAAAGGCCTAGGAGTTGGAAGGAAGCGGCCGTGGCCTTAATTAAGGTACAGCCCCAGCATTTGCCTGGTGTGAAAATGGGAAACCACGGAAAACCATTTTCAGGGCTGCCGATAGTGGGATTCGAACCTACTATCTCCCGGATGCAAGCTCACAGCCGCGCGCCTCTACGCGCACGGCCAACTCGCCCGGTGTAAAAATATTTAAAATGTAACACAGGTATAACCTTCTTCTTCTTTTCCTACCGCTTTTTCCCACACCTGTGGAGTCGCGGGTGCGAAATGCGTCGCACATGTGGATTTGGCCCTGTTTAACGGCCGGATGCCCTTCCTGACGCCAACCCTATATGGGGGATGTAATCATTATTGCGTGATTCTGTGGTGATTGGTAGTGTGGTATGTTGTCTGAATAGGGTGTGGAGAGTGTTGGGACGGACACATGCACCCAGTTGCCGAGCCGTAAGAATTAATCAGAAGCGATTAAAATCCCCAATCCGGCCAGGAATCGAAACCGGGACCCTCTGAACCGAAGGCTAGTGCACTGAACAAGTCAGACGTAACACAGGTATCTTCAATTGTCTACAAGTAAAGGAATGGAATATGTGATTATATAAGGATCAGGTAGGCTGAGTGGACCTCGAACCAGCCGTCAGACCCCTGACCTGGCTGGGAATCGAACCCGATGCCTCTCAGCAAGAGACATGCTCGCTAGCCCTACACCACGGGGCCGGCGGGTCCATTAAACAATATTACGTATTCGACATATTCACCTCTATACTTCATAATTCCATGACAAATTTGTTACAGTACTTCGACTGAGTGTTGCAAAACTCAAAACTTAGCCTATTACCAGGGTCTGGATTTTGATGAAACATCACCTTTTAACTGGTGCACCATCATATCTCTAACTTACTGAATATACAGGATCGTTGGAAACAATATAAAACGGATAGGTATATGAGCTTTAGAGGATTGGACATAATAATAAATAACACTAGCTTGCAGAACCACATTTCTTTCCTCCGATAAAAGGTTTAATAGGCAATCTTACCTAACTTAGTTATGCTTAGTTCAAAAATGCTTTCCATTTTCTCCCGTATCACGTAAAGGTTTTTGACAGCAGCCTCATCATTTCCTTTAAGCCTGGAGTGAAGGAGATGTGTTGTCGCTGCTAGCACGAAAGGTTACCGGATGCAACTATTTAGCAGGCTAGAGTCTCGTTCGTTATCGGAATTAACCAGACAAATCCCTCCAACAACTAAAAACCACCCACCGAATCAAGAAAGACCTCTCAGTCTGTCAATACTTTCAGTGTCCGGGCTTGGTGAGGTTTCCGGTGTTGAGTCAAATGAAGCCGCAGGCTCCACTCCTGGTGCCCTTCCGTCAATTCCTTTAAGTTTCAACTTTGGTTTCCAGGATCGCTAGCTGGCATCCTTTATGGTTAGAGCTAGGGCGGTATCTGATCGCCTGATCGCGGGTCCATTAAACAATATTACGTATTCGACATATTTACCTCTATACTTCATAATTCCATGACAAATTTCCTTTCGTTCTTGATTAATGAAAGCATACTTGATAATGCTTTTGCTTCGGTCCGTCCAAGAATTTCACCTCTAACATCGCAATACGAAAGCCCCCGTCTGTCCCTATTAATCATTACGTCGGATTCCGAAAACCAACAACATAGAACCGAGGTCCTTTTCCATTATTCCATGCACACAATATTCAGGCGCAACACGGCCTGCTTTAAGCACTCTAATTTGTTCAAAGTAAACGTGCCGGCCCACCTCTACACTCGACGAAGAGCACCGCGGTAGGATTTCATCTGGGTCCGTCTACGGCGCGCAGGAACCACACGCGGAATAACCACGGCGGCCGCGCGCTTTCGACTCGCCACCACCGGCAGGACGTCCCACGAACCGTGCCACTTAGACATCGACGAGCGGTGAACCGATCAGTCACTACTGATCTGCATTTAGGGCAGTCGCCCATGTGGCAGATTCCCTATCTGTTGTTTTCCTAGCCTTTTCTTAAATGATTGCAAAGAAATTGGAAATTTATTGAACATCCCCCTTGGTAAGTTATTCCTATCCCTAACTCCCCTTCCTATAAACAAATATTTGCCCCAATTTGTCCTCTTCAATTCCAACTTTATCTTCATATTGTGATCCTTCCTACTTTTAAAGACACCATCCAAACTTACTCGTCTACTGATGTCCTCCCACGCTATCTCTCCACTGACAGCTCGGAAAATACCACTTAGTCGAGCAGGTCGTCTCCTTTCTCCCAAGTCTTCCCAGACCAAACTTTGCAACATTTTTGTAACGCTACTCTTTGGTTGGAAATCGGCCAGAACAAATTGAGCTGCTTTTCTTTGGATTTTTCCAGTTCCTGCATCAAGTATTCTTGGTAAGGGTCCCACACACTGGAACCATACTCTAGTTGGGGTCTCACCAGAGACTTATATGCCCTCTCCTTTACATCCTTACTCTACAACCCCTAAATACTCTCATAACCATGTGCAGAGATCTGTACCCTTTATTTACAATTCAATTTATGTGATTACCCCAATGAAGATCGTTCCTAATATTAATACCTAGATACTTACAATGATCCCCAAAGGGAACTTTCACCCCATCAACGCAGTAATTAAAACTGAGAGGACTTTTCCGATTTGGAAACTCACAACCTGACTTTTAACCCCGTTTATCATCATACCATTGCCTACTGTCCATTTCACAACATTATCGAGGTCATTTTGCAGTTGCTCACAATCTTGTAACTTATTTATTACTCTGTACAGAATAACATCATCTGCGAAAAGCCTTATCTCTGATTCAACTTCTTTACACATATCATTGATATATATAAGAAAACATAAAGGTCCAATAATACTGCTGTCGCGGATTGACATTGGTTACGTCAACATCGAAATATCTATGTATTCTTTGTATTTGTATAGTTGCCCTTTTTACTCTGTGACGTATATGTATTGTTGTTGAATAATAAACGTGATATTGTGAACACGACGGTGAAGTCCTCTTATAATTCAGTAGTTACGATTTATAACACAAAATCTTGGTGCCGAAACCTCCGGGAATATTACGAGTTCAACGCGACACGAGAGAAGAGGATTTTCACACCACGGACACGTATGTTGAGCGACTTAAATCTCGACATAGGTTATCTACGCATCTCTGAGGAGGAGAAAGGATCACCAACGCAGAACTAGCTACAACTTCAAACCAACAGATAAGACGAAACACAATTGCAGTATACGTAGTGTTGACCGTAGATTGGTAATTTTTTCTGAACATTTAATGCATAGAAGTTCGAAGGAATTTCAATATTACTCGTAACAAGAAATATAACCCCACCTACGTCAAAATATCCGTAATGGCTTCCATTCCAAAGATATCTATGCATGCAACACTCGAGTAAAACACTAGCGCCGTCTGTTGTAAAAAGGGAGTAACTAAGTATGATCTTTAACTTTTAATAAGACATCTCTGGCAACCATTCATTGACAATAGTGTATGACGTAACGTTGAGCCGCGAAATCATTTCACATGTTTATTTTTTGTCTGAATATTTCAAGGAGTAATACTTTTCAGATCAGTGAAGAATTACTTTACTAGTAGGAGACATTATGGAAGGCAGTACAGCGAATCAGCTCACGAAATTGAAACGTAGACGAGTAACTCAACGTTCCAACACTACGCGTTTTATTAATCAGATTCATTCGTTCAATCAATCCACGGACTTAGATGAAATAGAGCATATCCGCGAGCGTCTACAGGAAACGTTAGCGTCCTTAAATGCGTTAAATGACAGTATCCAAGATTTACTCGATGACGCGGAGTACGAAGACGACGTGGCAGCCTGTGAAGAATATTTGGACAACTCCAAACGGGCGATTAGAAAGGCCACGGGCCTCATACAACAGAAAAGCGCGAGGAATGAGGCCGACTCTACCACTACGTATCCGAGTGTCCTTGTTCAACCCACGACTACAGCGGAGATAAAGCTTCCTACCATTAAACTGCAGTCATTCTCAGGGAACGTAGAAGAATGGCCGGGATTCTGGGAGCAGTTCGAGTCCTCCATTGACAAACATTCGTCGGTGTCCGTCGTAAACAAACACGTATTTCTCCGTGGGTACTTAGAGGGAGAACCAAGGCGTCTTGTAGACGGTATATCTATAACGGCAGACACATATGAACAAACTAAACAAATTCTGATAGCACGATATGGTGATAAGAACAGGATTATTCAGTCTCACCTCGATTACTTGGAAAATCTCGAAGTTGCAGTCTCGGAGGCCCCCGAAGTATTAAACACGACCTACATTGAATGCCATCGCCGGATACAAGCATTGAGAGCACTAGGGGAAGACGTCGACGCATATGGTCGAATTTTAGCACCCAAACTATTACGAGCCTTTCCAGAGGACATCTGTCGCCGTTGGCTCGTCCACTCTAAAAGACTAGGCATACAAGAAGGGGACACTACCCGACTAATGGCGTTCCTTAACGAAGAAGTGGAAGGAGCTCTTAACGCTCAAAAGATACGGGGTGACGCCCCATTAACGACCTCTTCATTACCCACAGCAGCCACTCTTCACGTAAACACAAAACCAAACAAACAAAAGGGGAAGCAGACACCTCCACCAGACCCGTTTTGTGTGTACTGCGAAAACCGTGGTCACTGGGGTCAGGACTGTCAACAGATGAAGGATCCCCAGGTGAGAGTTGAGAGACTGAAAGCCACAAACCGGTGCTTTCTTTGCCTACGCCGTGGGCACAACAAGACACAGTGTTTTAAGAAGGGGAAGGCATCCTGCAACAAATGTCGAGGGTCACACCATGTATCCATTTGTACCGAGGGCAGCAGTCAACACACTTCCGTGGGCAAGATAGGGGTCATCACGTCCGATTTCACACATCTGCAAACGGCCCGTGTATGGATCAAGGGGCCGACAGGGCGAAAAAGACTAACTCGTTGTATCCTGGATGCAGGGAGTCAATCGAGCTTCATCCACAATTCTCTGATTGATGCGTTGCAGCTTAATGTTACGGATCGCAAGACTCTTGAGATAAGCACGTTTGAATCACCCTCCAATATGTATGATATTAGACGGAAGGTTTGTTTCGATATTATGGGCTACTCAACCAGAGCTCAAGTATCGATTACCGCCTTTGAAAGTCACAGCTCCTACACTTTTCAACCAACTGCACCCCAAGACATAACCGCTCTAGCATCGCTAAGGAAGATGAAGCTGGCTGATCCGAGTGACGAGCTTGACAAAGATCTTCCGATCGAGGTACTTATAGGTGCGGATTCATACTGGAAGATAGTAACAATGAAGGAACCTATCCGAGTAACAACATCACTGGTTCTTCTTCCTACTATCTTCGGTTACGTTCTCAGCGGAAGTAGATCTGGCACTACGATCAACCAAATAATGGTCCATCATGTCTCACTCACAACGGATCAGATAACTGATGAAAGCGTGCGACGGTTCTGGGACTTAGAAACTATTGGAATTGTGGATACCCAAGAGCGAAAATTATCCATTAAAGAAAACACCATTTTTCAAGAGTTTCGCGACTCTTACCGCATCGAACATGGACGGAGAGTTGTATCATTACCTCGAAAGGTGGGCATTCCCTTAACTGACAATCGCACCACCGCTGAAAAACGATTCTCCCTGTTAGAGGCTAAACTGCAGAGAAACAAAGACTTGAAACACATCTACTACAATCACATGTGGGACTACATAAGGCAAGAGCACGTGGAAGTTGCACCCGAGGACGTCACTCCTTATAATGTTTACTATATGCCACACCACATTGTAAAGAAACAAAGGGGTGACATCACAAAGTACAGAATTGTCTTCGACGCGTCGTCACATGAACCAGACTTGCCTTCACTGAACGACACACTGGAAATAGGTCCTAACTTGCTCCCTGAAATATTGGGAACCCTGCTACGTTTCAGGAGCCATCCGAAGGCTATCGCGTGTGATGGTCACCAAGCATTTTTGCAGTTAGCGTTAGACGAAAACGACAGAGACCTCACGCGGTTCCTGTGGTATCGCACCGAGAATACAGGAGATGATGCGTACAATTTCACTGACGAGGTCATTGCCTACCGTTTCAAACGTTTGCCATTTGGACTTGCTTCGAGCCCATTTCTTCTGTCCGCTAGTCTTAGGGAACTGGCAACACTGCGTCAAGATAATTATCCATTTGCGTCGAGACTTCTCGATAAATCAACATTTATGGATGACTTTATAACAAGTGTTGCAGACGACATCCTCGCGATGAGGTTATATCACGAACTCACCGACCTTTTGATGGAGATCAAACTCCAACTCCGTAAGTGGGCTACCAATTCACTGACCTTGAAGGAAGCCTTGCGCAACGAGGGGGTGGAAATGAGATCCGTAACGAGTGTGCTGGGTATCGATTGGGATACCTCTGAAGACATCATTTCGACCGACAAGGGGGAAATAGCAAGAGACCTGGTGGACAAACCAGGGACGAAGAGGAACATTCTACGCGCCACTGCCAGATTCTATGACCCTCTCGGACTTTTCGCACCTGTGGGGATCGTAGCAAAACTTATATTCCAAGACACGTGGCTCCGAGGCCTATCATGGGAGGAAGTTCTTCCATCAGATCTTGCACGTAACTGGTATTTGTGGACTTCTAAACTTCAGCACCTATCAACCATATCCGTTCCCAGGTGGGTGGGCATTACAGGACCAGGACATGAACCAGAGCTGCACGTCTTCTGCGATGCTTCGGAGCATACGGAGCTGTCGTCTACACGAAGTCATCGCTTAACGACACTCCGGTCACAAAACTCGTCTGCAGCAAAAACAGACTAGCACCCATGAAGAAATTAACTCTACCAAGACTAGAGCTGCTAGCTGCACTTGCTGGTACACGCCTTCTTCACTATTTCTGCCAAGAGACTGGCTGTGACATCAAGAAGGCTCAGCTGTGGAGCGATTCTACTGTTGCACTTGGATGGATTCGCAACGATCCGAATAAGTGGAAGACCTTTGTCTGCAACCGCGTGACAGAAATACATAATCACGTAAACCCCAGTCAATGGAGACACTGTCCTGGAGATCAGAACCCTGCAGATCACCTCACTCGAGGAGTATACGCAGATCAGCTAGCCTCCTTAGAAACATGGTGGCATGGTCCTCGCTGGCTCATCAAAGACAGAGGCGCATGGCCACATGACCCAACACCCACCTGCACGCAGTTGCCAGAAGCCAGGAAGACGCAACAAGTTCTCACGATCACTATAGCGGAACCCCTACTGGATATCTCGAGGTATAGCTCATACTGGAAATTGCTACATGTCACAGCTTGGGTACTTCGTTTCGTCAGTATCTTGAGCAAGAACACAAAACACCCCAATGCACTAACGGCTGAAGAGCTACGTGCGTCACGCACATACTGGATCAAAAGGGTTCAAGAGGAACGGTTCACTATTGAACTAGCTGCATTGCGAAATGGTGAACAATTACCAGGCACTTCTCAGATTGCTAGATTTAACCCATTTCTACATGAAGGTATCATCCGACTTGGTGGCAGACTACAATTCTCAAATTTGTCTCAAACTGAGAAACACCCAACAATTCTGAACGGCCGTCACAGGTTCACCGAGTTAATCATTCAAGAGACCCACATCAAACTTCACCATCTTGGAGTACGCATAGTACTGGCAGAACTACGTGAAGAATTCTGGATTCTGCGAGCTAGACAAATAACTAAGAAGATTCTGCATTCTTGTCTACCGTGCAAATTAGCGCACAACAGCAGACCAGTGGTGATTGAGGCGCCACTACCAGCAGACCGCCTACAGTTGACACAACCCTTCTCTGTGATTGGGATCGACTTCGCTGGACCCCTGTACGTTAGATGTGGCAGCAATGTTAACAAATCGTACATCATTCTTTTCACTTGTGCCACCACCCGTGCTATCCATCTCGAGCTATCTACGGATATGTCTACGGATAGATTCTTGATGGCCATGCAGAGGTTTGTCAGCAGACGAGGTGTGCCGCACACCATATATTCTGACAACGCTCAGACCTTCCTCACTGCTCATAACGAGCTTATAGAACTCAATAAGATTGTGACAGACACCAAGGTGCACCACCACTGTGCTCACAGTGGTATTCGTTGGAAGTTTATCGCACCAAGGGCGGCTTGGTGGGGAGGCTTTTGGGAGAGAATGGTTGGCTCTGTAAAAAGATGTCTAAGAAAGGTACTCGGCCATTCCCAGCTGAACGAAGAAAGTCTCAATACAGTATTGACAAGTGTTGAAGCCACCCTCAATAGCAGGCCAATCACCCAGGCCACAGACACGGGAGATCTCCTGACACCATCCCACTTTTTAGTTGGAAGAAAACTAATGTCCATCCCAGAAGGGCCAGAACCGAGCACGAGGAAAAATCTCGTAAAGGAATACAGATTACAACAAAAGGTCTTGGGGGACTTTTCACGGTGCTGGAAAAAGGAGTATCTGCTTCAACTGAGAAGTCACCATGAGGTCAAAAATCAAAAGACCAATACACATTTGCCCAAGATCGGAGACATCGTCCTCCTCCAAGAAGACGCCAGACCTCGCCACATGTGGAAGAAAGCGAGGATAGAAGAGATGCGCCCAGGAAGAGACGGACATGCAAGAACGGTCGTTCTGCGGCAGCCTGACAACACGCTCATTACTCGGCCAGTGCAGCTGGTCATCCCTTTGGAGATAGACCAGGGTGGGGAGGATGTCGCGGATTGACATTGGTTACGTCAACATCGAAATATCTATGTATTCTTTGTATTTGTATAGTTGCCCTTTTTACTCTGTGACGTATATGTATTGTTGTTGAATAATAAACGTGATATTGTGAACACGACGGTGAAGTCCTCTTATAATTCAGTAGTTACGATTTATAACAACTGCCTTGAGGAATTCCCCTCTTAATTTTTACAGGGACAGATAAAGCTTCGCCTACTCTAATTCTCCGAGTTCTATTTTCTAGAAACAGAGCCAACATTCAGTCACTCTTTTGTCTAGTCCAATTACACTCATTTTTGCCAGTAGTCTCCCATGATCTACCCTATCAAATGCCTTAGACAGGTCAATCGCGATACAGTCCAATTGACCTCTCGAATCCAGGATATCTGCTATATCTTGCTGGAATCCTACAAGTTGGGCTTCAGTGGAATAACCTTTCCCAAACTGCCTTCTATCAGACCAGTTATTAATTTGGCAAACATGTCTAATATAATCAGAAAGAATGCTTTCCCAAAGCTTACATACAATGCATGTCAAACTGACTGGCCTGTAATTTTTAGCTTTATGTCTATCACCTTTTTCTATGAATTATAGCACAGGGGCTACTATAGCAACTCTCCATTCATTTGGTAAAGTTCTTTCGTGCAAACAATAATGAAATAAGTATTTCAGATATGGTACTATATCCCAACCCATTATCTTTATTATATCCCCCGAAACCATATCAATTCCAGCTGCATTTCTAGTTGTCAACTTTTGTATCTCGTCATTGCTGTCATAGGTAAATTTTAATACTTCTTTAGCATTAGTCACCTCCTGTATCTGGACATTATCCTTGTAACCAACAATCTTTACATACTACTGGCTGAATATTTCTGCCCTTTGAAGATCCTCGCATACACACTCCCCTTGTACATTAATGATTCCTGGAATGTCCTTCTTTGAACCTGTTTCTGCCTTAAAGTATCTATACATACTCTTCCATTTTTCACTAAAATTAGTATGCCACGAATTATGCTTGCCATCATGTTATCCTTAGCTGCCTTCTTTGCTAGATTCAGTTTTCTAGTAAGTTACTTCAATTTCTCCTTAGTTCCACAGCCATTTCTAACTATTTCTTTCCAGTCTGCACCTCCTTCTTAGTCTCTTTATTTCTAACTTATTTGCCATTTGTTGGTCATGCTTCCTGTCGTTCGCATTACCTTCCCAATTGACGTTTGGTAAATTAAGATCACCCGCTACAATCACGATCCTTTCCTTGTCGTTTCCCACATAGCTGATTATCTTATCAAATAATTCTTAATCAGCATCTGCGCTACCCTTTCCTGGTCTGTACACTCCAAAGGCATCAAGTTTCCTATTATCTTTAGAGATGAGCCTTACCCCTAGAATTTCGTGTTTGTCATCTGTAACTTTTTCGTAGCTTACAAATTCTTCTTTTACGAGAATGAATACTCCCCCTCCTATCTCTACGATACACCCTCCAGTTCCGCGAGAAAATTTCTGCATCCATTATATCATTTCTTAGCCATGATTCAACTCCTATTACAATATCTGGTAAGTATATATATCTGGTACTTAATTCTATTCCTTTCTTTACAATACTTCTACAGTTGAGCACTAACAGTTGTATGTCATCCCTACTCAATTTACAGTTCCCTGTTCCCTTAACACCGCTCCCTAGGCCACCCTGTTTCCCTGAATGTACCTCGCTATAACCCTTCTAAACAAATTCCCTAATTTATATGTACCACTGCGGTTTAAGTGAAGGCCGATAGTAAGGTGTAGTTGTTACAGCGAACCCCACACAATGAAGTTTAGATATAATGAACTGAAACATTTTGAACTTCCCTTTAATATACTGAAGTTGCTAATTGATCACAATATTATCAATTTAATGGAAATAAAATCATGTTCTTTAAAAATTATAGCCAATACATAAAATTTAAAAAAGTCACATAAGAAGGCTCCAAAATGTACTTTTGAGAAATGATATATTTTTACACATATCAGCCAATGCAGCTATTACAGGTGATCACTATGTGTTCCGGCCTATTATAAACACCACAGAAAACTTTGATTTTGCGGTCTTTACTTCTCGGACAGGCATAGCATCTTTCTTGAGATCTAGAAGGCCTCTGAGTTGGAGCTCTGGCTAGAACTTCTTTGCCTAGCTGCTCTGCAAGTGCTGTCCTGATAGATGGGTGGTTTTCCGTGGTTTCCCATTTTCACACCAAGCAAATGCTGGGGATGTACCTTAATTAAGGCCATGGCCGCTTCCTTCCCACTCCTAGGTCTCTCATATCCATTGTCGCCATAAGACCTAACTGTGTTGGTGCGGCTAAATCAAATAATAATAAATATATAATGAATGATAATAAACAATTCAGTAATAAATGGCGTATGGCTTTTAGTGCCGGGATGTGTCCGAGAACTTCGGCTCGCCAGGTGCAGGTATTTTGACTTGGCGACCTGCGCGTCGTGATGAGGATGAAATGATGATGAAGATAACACATAAACCCAGACCCCGTGCCAGGGGAATTAACCAATTCTGGTTAAAATTCCCGACCCTGTCGGGAATTGAACCCGGGACAGTTCAGTGAAACTGTTCAAGAAAGAGTATCACTTCGAGAAAGGTGGGGTGAGAAGTTTGCCCACGGTCAGTGTCAAGACAACTGATAAACATGCAGACGGAAGGTCACAGAGACACTGCCTGCGAGACAAAGTCACGGAAGATGACAAAATTCAATGCTACCTACTTCAGACTACCCTAAAATAAAAATGCTCTGGGGTGTGGCTGGTTACTCATCCAGGGTTAATACAATGATTTTGATCACATCTCACTAAATTTTAACACCCCTTAAAGTTCTGCAAGGAAATTATTTAATAGGTGACCGTAAATGACTTGGCAGCAAAATAAACTTTTTGCTAAGGTCTGAGATGTTACAGGTGATTGTAAACAATTTTAACACACTGAATTCAGTGCCGGAGTATTCCTACAGTAGGCCCTATATAAAGCATCCAATACAATATAACGTTGAGATTGCGTTTTATTTTCACCTAGGGGTACTAGGGGTGTCTTCTCCCCCTCCCCCGACCCCGTAATATTTGATTTATTCCACCATTTGTTATGACTGGCAATTTTTTTTGTATGTGATAAAATTATTTTCATATTTCCCAAATTTGCATAATATAAGAATTAGAGGATATCTTTTCTTTATTGATATCTTGGTACATATTCGGAAAGTTTTCCATTTAAGGGGGGACCTACACCTTTGAACGTAGAAAAATGGGGTGTTCTGTGGTGTAGTGGTTAGTGCGATTAGCTACCACCTCCGAAGGCCCTGGTTCGATTCCCGGCTCTGCCACGAAATTTGAAAAAGTGGTACGAGGGCTGGAACGAGGTCCACTCAGCCTCCGGAAGTCAACTGTGTAGAGGTGGGTTCGATTCCAACCTCAGCCATCCTGGAAGTGGTTTTCCGTGGTTTTTCACTTCTCCTCCAGGCAAATGCCGGAATGGTACCTAAATTAAGGCCACGGCCGATTTCTTCCCTCTTCCTTGTCCATCCCTTCCAATCTTCCCATCCCTCACCAAGGCCCTTGTTCAGCACAGCAGGTTAGGCCGCCTGGGCGAGGTACTGCTCATTCTACCCAGTTGTAACCCCCGATCCAATGTCTCACGCTCCAGGACACTGCTCTTGAGGCGGTAGAGGTGGGATCCCTCGCTGAGTCCGAGGGAAAAACCAACCATGGAGGGTAAACAGATTAAGAAAGAAGAAAATATGGTGTGTTAAACTTTTTTGCCCGGCAATGGAAATGATTACTAAAAGGAAACTTAGGATGACAAACACATTATTCCTTGATAATATGTCTACATATTTATAAATATGCCATTATATATAATTAATTATTCAAAATGGCGGTTATCATGCCCACTATTTTTCCGTTTCCCTGATAATTTCCGAACACATGAATATTTTTCTATGATTATGAAGGCAGCGATGAAATGGCTTCACAGAGTAAGATTAGCATGAAGTGTTGGTAAAGTACCTTCATATTGGACAAAAGCAGTAAATGCACCTATCTATGAGCAAGGGAACAACAAGGATTGCAACAACCATCGAGGTATCATATTGATTATTATACCAGGCAAAGTATTCACTGACATCTTGGATGGGAGGGTGCGATTAGTCGTTAAGAGGAAGTTGGATGAAAACCAGTGTGGTTTCAGACCGAAGAGAGGCTGTCAGGATCAGATTTTCAGTATGCGCCAGATAACTGAAAAATGATATGTGAGGAATAGGCAGTTGTGTTAGTGTTTCGTAGATCTAGAGAAAGCATATGACAGGGTACCGAGGGAAAAATTCACCATACTGGGGGACTGTGGGATTGAGGGTAGATTATTAAAATCAATCAAAGACATTTATGCTGACAATCAGGCTGCAGTGAGAATTGATGGTAGAATGAGTTCTTGATTCAGGGTACTTACAGAGGTAGACAAGGCTGTAATCTTTCACCTTTGCTGTACGTAGTTTACATGGATCATCTGTTGAAAGGCATAACATGGCAGGGAGGGATTTAGGTAGGTGGAAATGTAGTACGTAAGCAGTCTGGCCTATGCTGACGACGTAGTCTTAATGGCAGATTATGCCGAAAGCCTGGAACTTGAAAATAGGTGAAATGAATATGGTCTTGGTATGAAATTTAACCTTTTCAAAACTAAACTGATGCCAATAGGTAAGAAATCCAAGAAAATTGAATGTCAGATTGGTGACACAAAGCTGGAACTAGTAGATAATTTTTCGTCGCCATAAGACCTATCTGTGTCGGTGCGACGTAAAGCCCCTAGCAAAAAAAAAAAAAAAAAGGTAGATAATTTCAAGTATTTGGGATGTATGTATGTATGTCCAGGATGGTAATATGGTGAGATTGAATCAAGGTGCATTAAAGCTATTTTTTTTGCTATTTGTTTTATGTCGCACCGACACAGATATGTCTTATGCCGACGATGGGATAGGAAAGGCCTAGGAATGGGAAGGAAGCGGCCGTGGCCTTAATTAAGGTACAGTCCCAGCATTTGCCTGGTGTGAAAATCGAAACCACGGAATACTATCTTCAGGGCTGCCGATAGTGGGATTCGAACCCACTATCTCCCGATTACTGGATACTGGCCGCACTTAAGCGACTGCAGCTATCGAGCTCGGTAAAGCTAATGCAGTGAGCTCGCAGTAGCGATCAACAGTATGCGGTAAGAAAGAAGTCAGCTCCCGCACGAAACTATCTTTACATCGGTCTGTTTTCAGACCAACTTTGCTCTACGGGAGTGAAAGCTGGGTGGATTCAGAATATCTTATTCACAAGCTAGATGAAAAAGTAAAGTAGCGAGAATGATTGCTGGTACAAACAGGTGGGAACAATGGCAGGAGGATACTCGGAATGAGGAGATTAAGGCTAAGTTGGGAATGAATTCGATGGATAAAGCTGTACGCATAAAGCAGCTTCGGTGGTGTGGTTACGTGAGGCGAATGGAGGAGGATAGGTTACCTAGGAGAATAATGGACTCTGTTATGGAGGGTAAGAGAAGTAGAGGGAGACCAAGAAGACGATGGTTAGACTCAGTTTCTAATGATTTAAAGATTTAAAGGTACGAGGTGTGGAACTAAATGAGGCCACAGCACCTGTTACAAATGGAGGATTGTGGCGACATTTAGTAAATTCACAGAGGCTTGCAGACTGAACGCTGAAAGGCATAACTGTCTATAATGACAATGTATGTATATGATAAAATTATTTTCATATTTCCTTAATTTGCATAATATAAGAATTTTAGGATATCTATTTTTTTTTTTTTTATTGATATTCGGAGTTTGCCCTTTAAGAAACAAGAAACTCCATGCCACAGGGTGAAAATGATTAGACGGAGTTTTGGTGTAACAAGATTCTGCACTGTATAAATTAAAAAGTGAGTACATCGGAGGAAGCTTCAAAGTAATCCCCCCTCCCCCATTTCTGAAAATGTGTTCGAACCTCACTGATCTCTTCAGGAACACCCCCATTGGAGATGAGCTGCATGTAACAATTTCAACCACATACCAGCCTCCTGCCATTCTTACATTTCTGGCAGTACCGGGAATCGAACCCGGGCCCCCGAGGACGGCAACTAATATCCCTGACTGTTACGCTATGGAGCGGACTCCTGGTTGGGTCATGTTATGAGAAAGTCTGAAGAACATATGGCACAGTGAGTCCTAGCTCTTCCACTACCCACCCATAACAAAAAACAGGAAACGTGGTAGACCCTTGACATCGTGGGAGTTCTTGATCAACAAAGACCTACAACAAGCACACCTTATTACACATAAGACCTATAACAGTCAAATCTGAAAATTGTGTACCAGGAGAGTCAAGCCCAAATACAATGGGAAAAAGAAACGATAAGGAAGGAGAAGAGGAAGAAGATTTATGAATAGTATCCCTTAAATGGGTATTATTGTCTCTAAAATATGGAGAAGTCCGTCTCTGTAGTATAGTGGTTAGTGTGATTAGCTGCCACCCCCGGAGGTCCTGGTTCGATTTCCGGCTCTGCCACGAAATTTGGGTACGAGGGCTGGAACGGGGTCCCCTGAGTAGAGGTGGGTTCGATTCCCACCTCAGCCATCCTGGAAGTGGTTTTCCGTGGTTTCCCACTTCTCCTCCAGGCAAATGCCGGAATGGTACCTAACTTAAGGCCACGGCCGCTTCCTTCCCAAATCCTTACATATCCCTTTTAATCTTCCCTTCCCCACAAGGCCCCTGTTCAGCATAGTAGGTGAAGCCGCCTAGGAGAGGTATTGGTCATCCTCCCCAGTTGTATCCCCCGACCCAGAGTCTGAAGCTCCAGGACACTGCCCTTGAGGCGGTAGAGGTGGGTTCCCTCGCTGAGTCCGAAGGAAAAACCGACTCTGGAGGGTAACCAGATTACGATACAATACGAAAAATTACTCTTATTTATTATGGTTTAGGTACGTCCAATACTGAAATAGCCACCTCACTACTTTCGCTTAAAACTGAAAAAGTAAACCAAGAAAGGACATGGGAACGCAATCAGATCAGAATTTATATTCATGAACTTGAAATTCAATCACCTAGACAAATAAGGAGAAGTATTTAAAAATCAGCGTCCAAAAATCATCTAATAATAGCTCGCATATGGTCGATTGGTAAAAGATGTGAGATTAAAACAATAAAAACTATACTGGGCTAAAATATTGTAGCATAAAGTAGGATTAATAGATTAGAACAATAATTCAAGAAAACCTTTTAAAAAACCTAGATGCAAAATCAAATCCAATGCATGTTTGTATCTTGTAATTAGAAGACTTTCTTCTTCAATATTTATATTGACCACGCCTGAAGGCCAGCTTTGGGTAACTGATGAGTATGTTTGATAATGTTATCAAGATACAGAAGTATAAGGATTAGAGGATGAAATGAATAAGGGTAAACAAACAGATACAAATTATCATCACAAATTTTACATTATAATTCTTCTAAGAATAAAAAATGTTCAATGTTACAGATATCTGTGTGGCACAACATAAACTATTATCATAAAACAAAATATACATTTTTATGTCGGTCAGATAATACAATGTGACAAATATATATTTTTTTCATATTAGTGGCATGGTGAATATTATAGAAAACATCTTAAGAATAATCCAGATTGCATAACATATTTTAAAACTTCATGGCGACAGTTATACGGACTCCCTAAAATATGGAGTTGTAATGGGTAAGCTAGTGAGGCTTGTACCATCACAGACATTAGGGCAATGACTAGTTGTTTGTTTTACATTGATACATACAAAATGAAGCACTACTATTGGAAGGACAATCTCCTTAACGGAGAATAACATACCCAGTTGTTTAAGCACTTGCAAAGTTACCGGGATAGGGAATTTGTATTTCTGATTATATTATTTGTAACGTTTGAATTCATATATCAGATATTCTACGAAAAACGTAGAATTAAGCAATTTCCTCAATTGTGCCGAAAGTTGAAGGACTAAAGGGCCCGGAAAGTTTTCAAATTGTGAGTCTTGGATAGCTCTATCAAACTAAGAAAATATATTTCGAAAATCACTTCCGGCCTAAGTGCAGTAGTTCCAGATAAACAACCTAAAATTCCATGTTTCTTTACTCCTTTCCTTTCTCAAAATTCAAATCCTAGCCAAATTAATGTGTTCCTTGGATCAATTCCCTCAGGCGTTTTTTAATTTAAAAAAAATCCACACCGAATGTAGTTATAAGGGCTTAAGTGAAACTCTGCATTGACTGACATTAGCGCTCTTAGTGGTAGAAAAAGGCAACCTGCTAATCTAATCGACCGGATAACGATGGTTAAGAAAAGGATTGTACTTTTCAGGAATAAATAAAGACAATATTCTCATACTTTATTATAATTGATTTATCTAAAATTCGTAGCTCATATCCCTACGATGTTTTCAACATTGAGCTGCTTGCCCGAAGGGCTAAGAACGGCGGATTTTTTACTGTTTTCCATTCAATCAAGAGTTTAGCCTCATAAAGAACAAACCAACCTTAAAATATGGTGTTGTTACTGTTCTCATGAGGCTTGAACTACCAAGCTGACCACTGTTTAGTCCGAAGACCTGCAAAGTACGAGGGGACACGGAGTCAGTGTAACGAATCTGCTCGCTGTTATTCTTGGCATTCTAGACCGGAGCCGCTATCTCACCGTCACATAGCCCCTTAATTGTTGTTCTCACGTAGGCTAAGCGGACCTTGAACCAGCCCTCAAATCCAGGTAAAAGTACCTGACCAGGCCGGGAATCCAACCCGGAGCCCTGGGTAAGAGTCAGGCTTCCTACCCCTACTCCGCAAGGCCGGCTATCAATGTGACTCTTAAAAATATACTAATGTGGTGCATTCATTAGGCTGATACAAAAATTCTGGCATTTTTCCGCCGTGTGGCAAAAGTCTTTTATTTTTACCCGTTTGAGACACAAAGGAGATATAAATTACTTTCTACCAACGCCGAGGCAGTTTTTAATTCCTCACCTGAATATTTCGAAAAGTATTTTCATTATTAAATTATTTTCCTTGGTTATTCTTGGGCGGGGACAGAAAGAGATGTCAGTCTGTGGGCACAAGGTCGGGGAAAAGGGGCGATGTGGAAAAACTTCCCAACCAAGTTCCTGGTTAGCAGCTTTTGTCGCGTTTCAGAACACTTGGCGTCTTCTTCCTAGTTAGTTTCCTTGCATTATGGCTGCAAGGGGTCTGAGCTGTTGGCGATAATATCACTCCAAATGACAAACAAACAAACTCCTAGCAGTCGGAGAACTCAGTGCGTACTTTAAGCACTTGCACATATACAGTCGAAAGTAGAATTTAATTGATCCTTCTCTTGAATTGTTTGTGATTATAAGTATATTTAATGATATAATGTGTGTGCTTTGCAAGTGCTTTGACAACCAATTACTAATTACTCCACCTAAAACTCTTCTGCTTGTTTACATTTTTATCAGTATGTTACACATGAATATAAAACATAGGCCTTTTTATAATTATATATACACTACATTACAATCATGGTACTTGCAAGGACAGATTGTATTCACTTCCTCACAAAGTGAGAATACCTCAGGTAGGAAGAATTTCGAAGGTATTGTGCGTATTATATCTTGTCACGTGTATCAAGTGTGTCATTTCTGCCTGTGTAAGAAATGTCGCGAAATCCCTCCCTTCGGCGAGATGGTTCTATTCTTAGATCATGCCATTTATCATGAATTCCAAAATCTTATTGGCTGCAAGGTGCTAGTCCTCTGGTGTATGAATAGAGTAATGTGATGATGATGACTGTTATTTTAATATTTTAAGAGGCCTCTACACCTATACGCGTAATATTAAGAGAAGCGTTTTGACAGATAGGGCTGGAGGGAGACACATTACACGGTGGTGCCATATTCCTACATTCCTTTCTCTTTCCCTTCGCTTCCGACTCACTTGTTTGTTCGGTCAGCCCGCTGTGATCTGATGTACGTAACTGAGAAGTGAGAGTTTTGGCAACTCCAAGCAACACGAGCCGCCCAGCAGGTTTATCTCCATGGTAACCGCACTGGACCCGCCCACGTTTCCATGGCAACCACACTCTCTACTCCCTTATTCACATCCAGGCAGGCAGTAAACGGACCTCCCTCTAAAAATTGTCAGAATGCTTCTTTCAGTATTACGACCTTAAGTCATCGCTCCCTGGGTTCGACTTCCGACTCGTCCACGGATTTTAATCTCGGTATGAAATTTGGACCGGGGTTCCTACAGCCTTGTGAAATCAGCTGAGGGACTCGTGATACTGGCCACACTCACTCTAAATGCATCAATAAAATGGAACTTAATATGAATTTATTGTTGTAATTCTAGGAGAAACTGTTGTTAGAATCTTGAATGTTTCTACAGATGATGAATTTGAGGAATACACATATTCTTAAAGATATGAAGGAAAAGTGATATGTGACTGCACTGAAACGGCTGCACGTTAAAATGTAAACGTTTCATCGAAGCGTTCTGAATAGTGCTCGGAAGTTAGATCTTTTTTTTCTTTCTCGAGTGTCTGAAGTAGACGCTCAACATATGTTCATGCTGGGTCATTACTGGCCAGAAAATGGTAGTTTTTATTTGTAATTTTCTTGCCTTTTTCGGCGTTTTCTTAATGTTTGCTCCTTTTAGCAATTTCGCCTTCTTTCCATTACATGTTTACCACCCATTCTCAATTCAAATAATCATTTCATCCCACATTTTAAACACTTTTTCTCTAGTAAATACGTATATTTGAACTGTAGCTGAAAAGAAAGCAAATGAAATGACATGAAAAATTGAAACTAGAGCTTGAAAACACCAGGGATATCAAATTATGTGCAAGATCCGTAAGATCCGTAAAATATTGAAAGGAGAAAACCTTGATGTGAGTATTTTTGAAGAGGAAAATTTCACCTGCTTCAGGTATGAACTCTTAACATCCGTTAATGCGGAGAGAAGTTTCTGCATGTTTCGCAACGCGCTGTCTGAAAAGCGACGATCTTTCACATCTAAGAACCTGGAGATGACTGTTGTGATATACTGCAAAGCGAACTGAGGTACGGTTTTCGAATTCAAATTTCTGTAACCCTAGTGTAGTTAAGACAAGTATCATCCCAGTTTTACTCATTTCAGTTTCTTTCTCCAGGATGTCCATTTCGGGTTCGCTGAATTCATTATAAATTCTGCGAGTACCTTTTTTTTTTAAACATGGAATTCCACTTTTACATTGTGTTAATCTAAAAATACATTGTGTAAAAGAAGAAGTATTTCACTAATATTTTTTCACTGTATGTCGCATACCAACGAAATTTTGCATTTTTAAATATTATATTCCTTCATTAAATATGTAATTAACGCCCGCCTCTGTGGTGTAGTGGTTAGTGTGATTAGCTGCAACCCCCGGAGGCCCGGGTTCGATTCCCGGCCCTGTCACGACATTTGAAAAGTGGTACGAGGGCTGCAACGTGGTCCTCTCAGCCTCGGGAGGTCAACTGAGTAGAGGGGGGTTCAATTCCCTCCTCAGCCATCCTGGAAGTGGTTTTCCGTGGTTTTCCACTTCTCCTCCAGGCAAATATCGGGATGGTACCTAACTTAAGGCCACGGCCGCTTCCTTCCCTCTTCCTTGTCTATCCCTTCCAATCTTCCCATCCCCTCAAGGCCCCTGTTCAGCATAGCAGGTGAGGCCGCCTGAGCGAGGCACTGGTCATTCTCCCCAGTTGTATCCCCCAACCCAAAGTCTCACGCTCCAGGACACTGCTCTTCAGGCGGTAGAGGTGGGATCCTTCGCTGAGTCCGAGGGAAACACCAACCCTGGAGGGTAAACAGATTAAGAAGAAGTATGAAATTAAAACTAAATTATGAATAATTCGGATGGCATTTTTACATCTTTTTTGCCAGTTTTTAGATCCGTTTTGGGGATAATTTTAGGTTCTTTTCCAGGTCTTTTCTTAATGCAATTTATAGGTCTTCAAATTCCGAGCCTACTTAGGGACAAAGGACTGTTTTTTCCTGTCCCACACTACCAGAAGTATTCTTCTGAAAATTAAATCAATAAGATCAGTGAATCTGTCGTTGCTAGTCCATTTTACTACGTCCAGTCTATACTTCATATAGCAAAATAGTATCTCATATTAACACTTTAACAGTTCTTTCTCCACAAGTTCCAAACTTTTTTAAAAAGCTTTAATTTCTGAACTGTATCATCTACTATTTAATGACTAATATTTTCATATCAATCTCTCTCTTTCTATATATATACCATATAAGATGTTGTATACAATTCTAACATCTCTAACAGTAAACAATAAGAGCAAATGTGTTTATAGTATCTACACCGTAGAAGTAATTTATCTTGATAACAAACCTGTATCAAAACGTAATAAAAACACTTCTCTATATTAACCTTGAATAATGTCCCGTAAAATTCAAATAATCTCTCTCTCTCTTGTGTCCGCTCGAAGGATCTGTGTTTACAACTTCGAAGAAACTTCACAACTACTTCAGTCAGTCGTACCAAACCGGAGTTCATCTTGTATACTTATTTTACAAATAAAAATAATTATATTCCACATATAAAACACGTCTCTGATGATAATATACAGATGAGTCTACGGAACTATTAGGATTAAACTATTGTAACGCAATACTAACATTACAATACAATGGGCAATTAAAACATTTATTCTTGCATATGCCCGAGAAAATTCACTATTTGAACGAGAGGCAAATCAATTTTTCATCGAATAACATTTTCATTCAAGATAATAATAATAATAATATGCAAATAAACGAACAATTTTTACAAATACGAATATATATATATATTGAACTTGTACCCAAATTGAATGATAAAAATTGATTTTCCTGATGAATAGAAGAAAGCTGTGTCCTGGTGTCTAACAGAATTAATTAGTCTAATGAGTCTAATATGGCATTTAGACAAATGTCACCAATGATTCAGCTTCAAATCTATTTCAAAAAATCACACAATTTATTACTCATGAAAAAAAAATTTGTTGTCGCTTCTTAATATTTCTTTTGTAAAATTCTCTATAAATATAAAATCAGAACTACATCAATTTAAAGTCACACACAATACAATGCATTTTGCACATTAAGATACCAAACATGCTTTTAAATACAAGGGGCAGTCAAATGAAAACCGAACACCCGCCACAACACACACATTCCGCGCGAAAGTTGGCAACACTGTTGTTACGTATCGATACTGCCATCGCTGTGGTAGGAGAACTGCACATGCGCACGCAGTTGCTGGGTTATGTGTTTGTTGGTGCGCTACTGGTCTAGTGTGTTCGTCCAGCTGTAGGAATGGAGGCAAGCAAAGAGCGGTTCGTTTTCTGGTGGCTGAGGGTGCTGCAGTCCATTGTCTGCTGTGTATGGCGAGCAATCCATGTCCATGACGAGTGTGCACGAGTGGCATAGGAGATTCCGAGAAGGGCGTACATCACTGCACCCAGCACAGATCCACTGAGCCATTACTCCTGATGAGATGTCCGACTCGTTGGCTGAACGGTCAGCGTACTGGCCTTCGGTTCAGAGGGTCCCGGGTTCGATTCCCGGCCGGGTCGGGGATTTTAACCTTAATTGGTAAATTCCAATGGCACGGGGGCTGGGTGTATGTGTTGTCTACATCATCATTTCATCCCCATCACGACGCGCAGGTCGCCTACGGGTGTCAACTCGAAAGACCTGCACCTGGCGAGCCGAACATGTCTTCGGACACTCCCGGCACTAAAAGCCATACGCCATTTCATTTCCTGATGAGATAGGGGGGATTGATGCCCTTGTCCGAGAAAACCGAGTGTGTGCGGTTGTGGATCCGTCAGCGACCTACCTCTTTCTACAAAACTGGAATTGATCGCCTCGTCTCCCAGTGGGATAATGTATTAACGCTTTTGGTAATTACTTACGAATAAAACCATTGCATGGTCACGTTGTAGGGTGTGTTCGGTTTTCATTTGACTGCCCCTTGTTGTATAATATTTCCTATAGATTGTAAATGTGACTTTAAACACAAATATACAAAGAGGAATTGGTACATGCGCACTCATTCAGGTAGAAAATCCTTCAAAATATAAGAAAAAAAAAGATGTAATAATGACCATGGAGGTACGGCTTTAAATGGAGAGACATCTTTAAGCATAAAATGATCACGATCCAGCTCCCAATGAGCGCGAAAGTAAGAACATGTCTAAAAATATAGAAGATCTTAGGTTTCGTTACACAAAAGCAATCTGTACGCGAAAATTGCTTGTTTAAAGAATTCATATAATTGAAAAATATTTGCAGTTTAAATTCAGTCGATTGTTGTACATATTCTGTATTTCAAATTCACATTAAAGAGTACATTATTTTACTGTTTACATTATTATAAGTTTCTACCGTTTGCGGTGGAGTAAACTTGGGGGGGTGGGGTGGGGGAACGGCGTTTCCTGCACCCCCAATGATCTTAGGGGGACTGAGTGACATTCTGCCCCACCCCCAACTCCACCCCCACCCAAAGAAAATTCTCCTCCTAGATGTTAAGTCCCTTTAAACGTGGAGTTTGGTAGTCTTCGGAGGCTGCTAAGGCGTTAAATCTGGAGAAGGTGGTAGATGGTTTTATATCAAGAAATGAGATTAGAAAGCGGGCATTCCTTTAGAGACTGGACACTGTTCAGACGGTACATCAGGTGGTAGAGCTTTTCACATTTCGTATTATGAAATGCATAATATACAGTAATAGGACATTTGCCGGGACAAAATTACGGCACCTCGGCGTCTCCGAAAACCGTAAAAGAGTATTTAGTGGGACGTAAAGCCAATAACGTTAATAATAGGACATTTATTAAGAAGATGTATTGATGAAGCAAGTTCTAATTTTTTTACTTCTAATTATTTTTTGATAAATAATTTTTGTACATAAAACATTCCTTCAAAATATTTATTTATGAATCAACTTCTATTTTTCTGTTTACTTGTGAATATTATTGAAAACTCCATATATAAGACTCGTTTAAAAATGTATTTGAGAAACAAGCTTTATTATTGTTCTGTTTTTTCGTTTGTTTGCAAATATTGTTATTGTATAGGAATGTTTATATTAATAGTTGTTCCTCATTTCACATGCCTATGTTCATGATAATTGTGCTTGCCTTGACTGTTTAGCGGACGAATGATTTGAAATCTACAATCAACTGAAAACAAGAGTTTGAAAATAAGCTTTACATTGTTGTCAGCAATCCCCAAATACGTAACAAACAAAAATCAACATTGGACGTAATAGTCGATACATTTCTCCAACAATGTGATAAAAATACGCCGTTTTACACGATAAGTCGCAATAAGCGATGTCATACTAAGCGATATTTGAAATACAGTGTTTATGTAAGATATAGACGGGAACGTTAGATTTCACCGTTATATCCAATACGTCGTGATAAGCGATGTCGTTATAAGCGATGTCGTTATAAACGGTTTCGACTGTAGTTACGGGCCACTTAAAAATATCTCACTTTTATAATTATTTTGTATCAAATAATGGAAAAAAAAACTTGCTCAATAGTCTGTACATCTAACCAGCATGATTGTGTTTGTACTTTTCCAGAACACGTGTGGCATGAAGATTTTTAATAAGTATTTCTTCTCTTTCCAAGACCTTATACCCATCCTAAAATTGTATTTTAAAAGAAATAATAAACAAAAATGTTCAGGTCAAAAAGGGTTAAACCCACACGTATAAACATTCTGCCTCGAACTACTTTGTGTAAAATTTAGTGCAACTTATAGATCTCATTTTTATCCCGTATTACCATCAACTCAACTAACGTTAAGGCTGAAGGAAAAATCCCACCTTCCAATACTTACTTGCTTTTTATGACTGGTTTATGTAATTACGTAAAATCATATTCCAGCTCAAAGTCTAGTTAAATGACTAGAAAAGTACATGTTTCGTTCCTCTGTTGAGTGTCTTAACTCAATATGAAGGAATATTTTATCTCATCATAAGTGTTTTTTAAATTTTATATGTGCAACTGTTTTGTATTTTAATACACTTTGTTTAGCTGAAGATGTTCCAAATCAGAGGAACGAAACATGTGCTTTTTAGTCATTTAACTAGACTTTAGGCTGGAATATGTTTGTAATTACATAAACTAGCCATACAAAGCAACTAAGTACTGGATTCTTCATTCAACCAAAGCTTTAGTTAAATTTAGCGCAGTCACTCCACTTCCTCCAGTATATTACACTCAAGAAATCAGTTATTCTCAAATATATTTGAAAATGAGACTAGGTGACATCCTGGTCATTTCTATCAAGGAATTGTACAAATACAAATGGAACAAGTGAACGCTCTCCATGGTCATTCTCTTTGAAATAGTAAAAGTCGCTTGTTGCACAATGAGAAACATTTGAAGCTTATCTTCGTGAACCAGCACAAAGTTACGAACTAAAGAACTCCTTCACAAGTAATTTAATGTATGTATAAGTATTTACAAAACACTACATCCGCACATTCACAAACGAATCAACGTTCTTCATAAACTTCTACAATATTACTTTAATGAACTGCTATATGAGACGGTCCTCGGTAAAGTGTCAACAAAAAAGAATTTCCTTTGTGCATATTTTGTGGTTGTCACTTAATTTTTGTAAGATATTTTCACAGTAATGGTCGTCAGTCGAGCTGTATTGATATTTAATTTCAAGTTCCTTCCTCGAATAGTTCAGTTCAGATATGGAAACAATATTCCGAACTGCTTATTAATAATTCCTACACAGTAATTACAAATTCCATTTCTCGTGCGTACTTTAGTCACATTGTATTCTACATTACCAAGAAGTATGGTCATATAATGATACACTGCTGCACTTCGACTTTGAGTGATATGTAATGAAAGGTCTTATTTACTTGTCTTAAACATATATGAACCTTCCAAGACACTATTTTTATCATTTTCTTGCAGAACAAGATCGAGTAAAGTTCTCTGGTCTGTATGGAAGATCAGTATTAATTTATGAACAACAAATTGACCTTGTTTCTTGTGTGAAAAGTACATTTATATTCTGCTAGTCAATTTCATACTGACGTAGCGGTAGTGCATATTACAGGGAGTTATTCTGTTACAATCATCTTCCAGAGCTTTTATATGTCAAAGTTGTTTTCAAACAGTTTAGTCGTCTGTTGGCGACATATATCATTTTCCTGATGAACGGCATTGCGAAAAGCACAGAGCTTTTGTTTTTCTTAACTTGGAACTTCAAGGAATGTTACTTTTAGGAGGGACAGCTGAGGAGTTTGTGAAGGTTCAGGAGACTCCAGCTCGATCCCATCATGAGTCGCGACGCCCGGAGCCTCGCGACGCGCCACATCACATGATAGAACAACTTTTGGCTCGGTCTTTCAGCTCAGCCTTCAGGTCCAGTTTGCTTTTGCTTCGACCACCGTTGTGTTGGCTGTAAGCTTTCTGTCGCTGCAGAACGGAGTGGTTCTTATTCAGTTTCCCCAGAGCTGCTAGGGCTGCTACTTCGAAAGCATCTCGTACCGCTTTCGATGCCGTCTTAGCTGATGTTTCCACGTACGTCGTCGCACCCACCTGTCGACTAACTGCCAAAGCCTGGAACAAAGAAAAAAACGTATACCTCTTAACAAGGAATTGCGAAACAAAATATCTACATTTAAAATATAAATATATAGAGTGGTAACTGTGGGTAGGTGAGCTGGCAGGATATTTTGCAACCAAGGCTATGTTTAACTGAGGTGGTATTAGGCAAACAAATTTTCCGCTAACACATGTAAGGTGGTGAAGTTTTATACACGTGGGGAAGCTAGTTCGACACACGACTACTTTTGTATAGTGCGTGGCCACGTGGTTTTCATAGTGTGTCAGTATTCGCCAGCTACCGTGTGTCGATGTGGAAGGGATAATAATAATAATTTCGTGTGGCTATTTCTAGCCGAGTGCAGCCCTTGTAAGGCAGACCCTCCGATGAGGGTGGGCGGCATCTGCCATGTGAGGTAACTGCGTGTAATTGTGGTGGAGGATAGTGTTATGTGTGGTGTGTGAGTTGCAGGGATGTTGGGGACAGCACAAACACCCAGCCCCCGGGCCATTGAAATTAACCAATGAAGGTTAAAATCCCCGACCCGGCCGGGAATCGAACCCGGGACCCTCTGAACCGAAGGCCAGTACGCTGATCATTCAGCTAACGAGTCGGACTGTGGAAGGGATGACCAGATAGTAGGGAGATGAGTGGTCATCACGAGTTTACAAAAGTTGAGGTAAGAATAGTTGGCCCGTCTAAGAGTGGTGGTCAGAGCTAAGAAGAGGTCTAAGTGTTCTAAGAGGTGTTCGAAGAGATGGTCTAAGAATCGTCGAAGAGGTGTCTGACATGAGTAGAAACTTGTACTGGGCTGATAGTGAAGCAGCAGGTAGAACTTCGCAATGTAAGTTTATTTCAGAAGATTCACCAGCGATTTAGTGCCGTGACTTACCGAGGTATAGGATATATATATATATATATATATATATATATATATATATATTGTATATCGAATTAACCGATATATGCAGTTGACAGTCGTCATGGTACTTCAAATTCTCTATTGAATTCTACTATGCAATTCGCGAACTTTGTTCGAGAATTGAATCTAAAGTAGGTACATCTAACATCGCATAGAACTGTTGTATTTATTTCAACAGTCTCTATAGTAGCTATAGGACGTGTGAAACTAGTTTTCCAATTTCTAACAATAAATGCGGTTACGTCCACTCGGGCTTGAGCCGAGAAATGAGCATAAAACATTAACACACAGTGGATTTCAGCCAATACCACCGTAGCGTGCTTGCTATGGGCCGAGCCTATCAGCAGGGA
Organism: Anabrus simplex; assembly: GCF_040414725.1. NCBI lineage: Eukaryota > Metazoa > Arthropoda > Insecta > Orthoptera > Tettigoniidae > Anabrus > Anabrus simplex. Next base: position 1,774,979,675 of record NC_090265.1, on the reverse strand, counting down.
GGTCCTTGTTAAAGTCCATCCCCTGGAGAAGTTTATTTCTTCTATTGGCACTCTCAAGATTTAGCAACACCGCCTCGTAAATCCCATCTGAAGTCACCCACGAGCGATCTGATTGGCTAACTTCAGCAGCTGGTGAAATGACAACAGTGCAATATATCTAATTGTTTTTTCCAATTATTTATCAGTATGATCAACCTTCTAACTCTCATATACACGGTTCGCGCTGTTTACGACCACCATGTATAGATAAATAAAGTTAATCTGGATTAATTTGCATCATTTTATAGAGGAGAAAGATGTGTTTATGAAGTTCATAATATACAACTTATATCTTAACCGAATTTAGAACAGAATAATTTATTTTTTTTTGCTTCGGGCTTTACGTCGCATCGACACAGATAGGTCTTATGGCGACGATGGGATAGGAAAGGCCTAGGAGTTGGAAGGAAGCGGCCGTGGCCTTAATTAAGGTACAGCCCCAGAATTTGCCTGGTGTGAAAACGGGAAACCACGGAAAGCCACCTTCAGGGCTGCCGACAGGCCTTAGTATTTTTCTTTCATTTTTTGTAATATTCCAAACATTATGGGGGGCCATTTCAATTATACAGTCGGAAAGATGTCACAAGGGACGTAACGAATATGAAACGAGCCCGTCTGCCAAAATAAAAATTCGGGCCTCCTCAAATAAAATGTTAAACCTACGAATAACTAATATAAATGTAATACAGCATGTAGATAATGTTGTCAAATTATATAAACAAAGGGATTATTCACTATTGTAAGATTATTATTAAAACAATGTTTAATATGTTTTATTTGGCTGCCACTTGTGGTTTAACAGCTAAGCTGCTGAACAATATACCATTAAGTTGTTGAACTTAACATTAGTTTAATTTTACAGTAACTACGGAAGGATACTCTGTAACCAACACCAAAGTCTGAGTTATAATAATTTATTCGATTACAACACAAAAAAATATAGGAACAAAATAAAAGAAAAACTGTAAAAATACAGCTTGAAAAATATCAAACAACACACGTGATAAACCTTTACTCTCGTTCCAAACTGAACTGACGGAGTGTTACTACACCTACTGTGCTTCTTATTAGCATTATGCAATATTATCGAATACAAAATGTGTGACAACAATTAAACGTTCTGCAAAATTTGTGCATAATACGATCTCACATGCACTAAACATCAAGAAAGTAACATTTCCTAACTAAAATTTGATATTTTGCTAGTCATTTTCATTGATGTAATTATTTTAAAATAATTTGGTGATGGTCTTTTGTGAGGAGTCTGTCGCCCTGTTGCGAGAGATGGCTGTGTATAGCTGTGCTGTGATAACAGTTGCTAGACTGCAATTCCTCTTCGTACAAATTGCAAAACGAACTATTTAGATTGATTCTACAAAATTGCCCGGACCATTTACGTGCAGGAAAACATTAGGATCTATATATATTATTTGTATATTTTTTGCGAGGAGTCTGTGAGGCCCGTTAAAGGCCCGCTTGCATATAGGCCCTTTGAAAGAAGTACAAATTATAGATGCAGGCTGTCCAATTATACTATTGACTATTGAAAATATTGTCAATGTATAATCTTATATTGAAAGAATAAACTTTGATTGATAAATTAATATTTATTTATGTTTTTTTTTGTTTGTTTGTTTGCCAACAGGAAGTAGGTTGGAAGCACAAATAGCATCGCTAAAGGTTATGTGTGTGTATGGAAGTCCGTAAAGGCTGATGGTTGTGCTATAATGAGGGGCAGTGTGACAAATGAGGGATGAGGTCGTTAGCAATTTATTCTCTTACTAACCCAGTAAGCGCTGATGCAGCACGACTGACCCTGTAAGTAATACATTTGATTGTGCTCTGATGGTATTACTCAGCATTAACCATACCTCAGTTTGCATACTGTCACAATCGTAAAGGAGACTCCACGCGTGATATTAAAAGAAACATTTTGACGGATAGGTCTGGAGAGAAAAGCACTGCACGTGCCATTGCAAAGTGTTGCCACATCCCTGCATTCGCTTCCCTTCACTTCCGACTCACTTGTTCGTTCGTTGAGACCGCTGTGTTCTGTTGTACGTAACTCAGAAGTGAGAGGTTTGGTAACTGCAAGTAACACTAGCCGGCCAGCAGGCTTATCTCCATGGCAACCATACTCCCTACTCCCCGCCCAGGTAGGCAGTAAACGGACCTCACTGAACGAACTGTCACAACGCATCTTTCAATATTACGACTATAAGTCTTCTGTGGAAACTATATTTTGCTCTGCCCGTTACTATGAGACATACGGGAAAAGACTGTATCCGTCAATAAATTTAAAAAATCGTACGGAGCTGTGTCGGCCTCAAGTTTTGACGAAAAACACGCACCGTCTGATAAGTATAAAAAATAAAGCACCTGATCAGTTACAGATTGAAATGTTATTATTAACACTTTACATCTTAATTCTTGGACTGTTTTGATGCAGCTCTCCACCCCACCCTATCATGTGTTAACCTTTCCATTTCTACATAACTGCTGCATCCTACATCTGCTCTAATCTGCTTGTCATACCTTGGTCTACCCCTACCGTTCTTACCACCTAAATTTCTCTCAAAAACCAACTGCACAAGTCCTGGGTGTCTTAAGATGTGTCCTTCATTCTATCTCTTCTTCTCGTCAAATTTAGCCACAACGATCTCCTCTCATCAATTCGAGTTAGTATCTCTTCATTCGTGATTCGATCTATCCATCTCACCTTCAGCATTTTTCTGTAACACCAAATTTCAAAAGCTTCTATTCTCTTTCTTTCTGACCTAGTCATCATCCATGTTTCACTTCCATTCACTGCCACACTCCAAATGAAAGTCTTCAAAAACATTCTTTTAAATCCTATATCAATGTTCGAGGTGAGCAAATTTCTTTTCTTAAGAAAGTCCTTCCTTGCTTGTGCTAGTCTGCATTTTCTGTCCACCTTACTTCTGCCATCGTTAGTTATTTTTACTACTCAAGTAACAATATTCATCCACTTCCTTTCTGACTTCATTTCCCAATCTAATATTTCCTGCATCATCTGACTTCGTTCGACTGCACTCCACTACTTTTTGTTTTGGACTTATTTATTCTCATCTTGTACTCCTCACGCAAGACTCTGTCCATACCATTCAGCAACTTCTCGAGATCTTCTGCACTCTCAGATACAATACCAATATCATCAGAAAATCTCAGAGTATTGATTTCCTCTCCTTGGATTGTTGTTCCCTTCCCAAATTCCACTTTGATTTCCTTTACTGCCTGTTCTATATAAACATTGAAGAGGAGGGGGACAAACTGCAACCTTGCCTCATTCCTTTCTGGATTGCTGCTACTTTTTCAAAGCCCCCGATTCTTTCACTGCAGAATGATTTTTATATAGATTGTAGATAATTCTTCGTTCTCGGAATCTTATCCCGGCCACTTTCAGGATCTCAAATAGCTTGGTCCAATCAATATTATCAAATGCCTTTTCAAGATCTAATGCAATGTATGTTGGCTTATCCTTCTTAATTTGATCCTCTAAGATCAGCCTTAAAGTTAGGATTGCTTCACGTGTTCCTACATTTCTTCTGAAGTCAAATTGATCTTCTCCCAACTCAGTTTCAACCTGTCTTTCCATTCTTCTGTAAATAATACGTGTTAGAATTTTGCAGGCGTGAGATACTAAACTGATGGTGCGCTAGTTTTCACACCGGTCAGCACCGGCTTCCTTGGGACTAGGTATAACAACATTCTGCCGAAAATCGGATGGCATTTCTCCTGTGTCGTACATTTTACACACAAAATGGAATAAAACTCGCCATGCTGGTTTCTCCTAAGACAGTCAGTAATTCAGAGGGAATATCATCAATTCCAGTTGCTTTGTTCCTATTTAGGTCTCTCAAAGCTCTGTCAAATTTTGACTTTAAAACTGGGTCTCGTATTTTATCAACATCAATAGCCTCTTCTTGTTCCAGAACCATATCATCTACGTCTTTACCTTAATACAACTGTTGGATATGTTCCTGCCATCTTTCTGCCTTGTCTTCTTTCTCTAGAATTGATTTCCCATCTGAGCTCTTATTATTTATACACCTAATTTTCCTTTCTCCACACGTTTCCTTAACTTTCCTGTATGCAGCATCCACCCTTCCTAGGACCATACAATCTTCAACATCCTTGCACTTCTCCTTCAACCATTCTTCCTTAGCTATCATGCACTTCTTATCCACTTCATTCTTTAATCGTCTGTATTCTTTTCTGTCCTCTTCATGTTTTGCATTCTTGTACTTTCGTCGTTCATCAATGAGGTCTAGAATATCCTGAGTTATCCAATGATCCTTAGTTGATCTTCCCTTTCTTCCTAACATTTCTTCATCAGCCCTAGAGACCTCATTCTTCACGACTGTCCATTCTTCCTCTATTGTGTTTCCTTCAGCCTTTTCATTTAGTCCTTGTGCAACATGTTCCACAATACAGTCCCTCACACTCTTTTTCTTCAACTTGTTTAGATCCTATCTCCTTGCATTCCTTCCTTTCTTCAATTTATTCAACTTCAGATGGCATTTCATGACCAAGTTGTGGTCAGAGTCCACGTCTGCTCCTGGGAAAGTTTTGCAATCCAGCACCTGGTTTCTGAATCTCTGCCTAATCATAATGAAGTCTATTTGATACCTTCCAGTGTCTCCAGATGTCGTCCACGTATACAGCCGTCGTTTCTGGTGTTTGAACCAAGTATTAGCAAGGACTAAGTTATGATCGGTGCAGAATTCAACCAGCCAACTTCCTCTTTCATTCCTTTGTCCCAATCCGAATTCTCCTACTGTATTACATTCTCTTCCTTGGCTTACCACTGCATTCCAGTCTCCTATCACAATTAGATTATCGTCACCTTTTACATATTGTATTAAATCTTCTATCTCTTCATGTATTCCTTCGATTTCTTCATCATCTGCTGAACTAGTAGGCATATAGATCTGCACTACTGTAGTGGGCAATCATCTTTTCACAATGCTAGTCGTCTTCCCGCCAACGTGCTTCACTTATATTAACTACTTCTAACTTTAGTCTATCCATCTCCCTTTTCACATTCCATACCTACCACAACGATTCAAATTTTTAACATTCCACGCTCCGACTCGCAGAATGTCAGTATCCATCTTCGTGATGATTGTCCCCTCTCGCGTAGTCCTCACCCGGAGATTCGAATTACTATTTTACCTCCGGAATATTTTACCCGGGAGGAAACCATCATCAGTACATCATTCATACAGAGAGAACTGCATGTCCTCGGGAGTTTGTTACGGCTGTAGTTTCCCGTTGCTTTCAGCAGTGTAGCAGTATCAACACAGCTAATCTATATTGAGTATAATTACAAGGCGATATCAGTCAAGCATCTAGACTACCGCCCTTGCAACTTCCGAAAGGCTGCTACTCCACTTTCGACGAACCATTCGTTAGTCTGGTCTCTCAACAGATACCCATCCGATATGGTTGGACCTGCGGCTTGGCTATCCGCTTCACTGGGACACGCAAGCCTCCCCACCGCGGCAAGGTCACTAATTCTAAGGAAATGCACATCTTCAAGACCATTTTTCTGCCAGTGGGGCAACAGATGTGCTCCAGCAATGCGGAACTCCTCTCACGACGCCCGGTCGCCTTAGCTTCCTGATGCTCCCGATAACTTGTTTGGCGCTCGACATTGGTGATTTTTTACTTTTTTAACGTACAGTAGACTTACGTTCATCGACAACGGCTACACGGAAAGGAAAATTTTAAGATTCTTTTAGTGTTTGGCTAGAACGCGTATATCCCTCAGGATATTTAACTTACGATTATATTTTTTGTCTCAATTGATAGATAAAAGAGGTTGCAAAAAATAAATCTGAAACGAAGTTTTTATGAAATGGCGTTTCAAAGGCAAAATTAGTGCTGAATATGGGACGTCACACGCATACTCTGTTATAAGATGGCACTGCGTTGACTCGTGCTGTCACTCGGAGGTTTGCTGTCGTTGTGAATACCTCGTCGTCAGTTGTATAGAATAACAAATTTTGTAATGGAAAAGAAAGATTTGATTACGATTCGACAAAAACGTGCAAAAGAAAGAGTCGAAACGAGAAAATGTGAAGGAATAAAATAAACGAAACGAAAAGAGCGTAATATTAAAAGAAGCGTTTTGACAGATAGGGCTTCTGCATGTACCATTACACAGTGTTGCCATATTCCCACATTCCTTTCTGCTTTCCCTCTCTTCCGGCGTACTTGTTCGTTCAGAACGCTGTGTTCTGTTGTACGTAACTCAGAAGTGAGAGCTTTGGCAACTCCAAGCAACATGAGCCGGCCAGCAGGCTTACATCCATGGCAACCGCAGTGGATCCGTCCTCGTTTCCAAGGCAACCATACGTCCCTCTCCCTTCTCCCCATCTAGGCATGCAGTAAACGGACCTCTCTCTAAGAAATGTCACCATGCATCTTTCAATATTACGACTATAGATAGTATAGTCTGCCACAAATCCTGTATTTGTGTTTTTAAAAAAAACTGCGCTTAAAACTTAAATTCAGCTGCGGTCCATCGGTTGTAAGTCTCTGTGCATGTGAGAAATTTTGACTTTTTATTATTTTCTGAACCGTTTCCTTGAGGTTGGGTCAAACCAATTCCAGGTCCCTCATATGAAACAGAAATAAATACAAAAAGCTGTTGAAAAAAAATATGGAGAGTTATTACTTAACGTACATGTGTGAGTCTAGGAGGATAGGTTCCATCATCTATCTAGTGTCTAGCAGATTGATGGCTTGCGAGTGACTAACCAGGACATGGCTCGGAGCGGCAGCCAATCCGTCACGAGCAGATGGTCCAGGGGTTAGAGGATCGCATCACACGGTCACTGCTCGTTACAGAGATGAAGCTTCTCGTCATCGACAGTCCGTATTAGCATAGCCTCACCGAGTTATGGAGCCACTAACCAGAAATTCTCTCCACAGAACAGATATTGATGTAAAAAAAATATCAGAGGCCGAATATTACGTAACTTGAAAATCAAACCTATTGTACCGTAAAACAGTCAATTTTTATTATTTATAGGGTTCTAATATAACGTTGAACTACTGTCAAAATTCATTACTTTCTTTTTTTGCTAATTGCTTTACGTTGCACTGACACAGATAGGTTTTATGGCGACGATGTCACAGGAAAGGCCTAGGAATGAGAAGGAAGCGGCCGTGGCCTTAATTAAGGTACAGCCCCATCATTTGCCTGGTGTGAAAATGGGAAACCACGGAAAACCATCTTCAGGGCGACATAACACAAATACGAAACAAACACAACATAATTGATTACGTCACTGGTTTTGGGTATTCATATTATCAAGCTTAACAACATAAGAACTCAAATTCTAGACGTCCGTCTAATCCGTTGACCTATTTACGAAAGCAGTGCTTAACAAGAATGATATCTAGTCTGAAATATTCAGTACTTCCCTGGAAGTTGATGAACGGTCCATGTAATCTAGTTAACTTGACTTGTGGCCACTAGACAGTATTAAAGTCAGTTGCATCTCCCTTTCCACTCAGCTTATGGAGGACTAAGTGGCAATTACATTACAATGTTGGCTTTCAGCGATCTCTAATACCATCAGCAGATTCTCTCTTTTGCCTCAATGAACACAGTTAAAGAGCTCAATATTTCATTACTACGGGCCAGAGTTCAAAGCAGTAACAAGTCCACGTTATATATCAGAATTTTGGAAATATATAGCAAATACACAGGGTTCTCATTTTAACGTACATTCTGATTAGTTAAAAATAGAGATAGGCAGTTTTCACCTAAGTGCACATTAAAGAACGCGCAGTATGAGTCCCGTGCTTTTATACGCAGTGAAGCGTTTGATAGATGATGATGATGATGATGATGATGATGATGATGATGATGATGATGATGCTTGTTGTTTAAAGGGGACTAACATATAGGTCATCGGTCCGTAATGGTATGAGATGAGATGAAATGTAATGACAATTAAAATTCCAAATGTCATCCACTGAACAGAATTCAAAACATGATAATGAAAAATGAATGAATGAATATGAATTTAAAATAATCAGCGGGTCCAACTCACAATAATCAAAGTTAAAATAATTCCAAAATCCATACACTGACTAGAATCGCTGGTAAAGTAGAACCATGCTGTTCCTCATGCAGCGGTACTAATCACAAGCAACGGAAGACTCACGGTGTTCGTGGAATAAATGAAAATCCACAGCCTGTTTCCAGTCATTTGACTGGGTCAGGAATGGAATGAATGAAACCCTCACCTAGCGGCGAGGATAGGAAATGTGCCGGCTGCCGAAGCCTGTCGCACTCCTCTGGGGCAATGATAAGTGACTGACAGATGAAATGAAATGAAATGTTAATTGAGTGTTGCTGGAATGAAAGATGACAAGCAAAACCGGAGTACGCGGAGAAAAATCTGTCCTGCCTCCGCTTTGTCCAGCACAAATCTCACTTGGAGTGACCGAAAGGCCAGCGCGCTGCCGCCTGAGTCACGGAGGCTTTTTCCTGCAAGAAAAGGTTCATAATTAGAAAGAAACGTACCATATTCTAGAGTTTGTTCTTTCTTTACCTGTTCTGACGTGACTGGCATGCGGCGCTGTTTCGCTAAGCTGGAGATAGTTTCGATATCATTTCGCAGATCATTCTGACATCCGCAGAGGATCACAGGTGTGTTGTCGCAGTGTTGCCGGATCTCAGGATACCACTGGAAATAAAGCAAACAAAATTGTAAAATATGACTTCCATTACCACTTACCTTGTCAGAAATCTTATAGACAATTATCTAGGATAAAACTCTGATAGTAGCTCCCACCAACAAGTTAAGAAGTGCATATACATTAAGAGGTAAGGGTTATTCTGCCCGAAGGCAGGTCCGAACCTGCGCAGAGGTGTTCCTGAGCCGGAGTTTACGTGCGGTAGGGTGGCCAGTTCCTTTCCGCTCCTCCATTCCCTTACCCCCCACCAACTCCTGACCACGCTCAATGTTGCTTAACTTCGGGGATCTCACGGGATCCGGTGTTTCAACACGGCTACGGCCGTTGGCTAGACATTGAGAGTATCCTATATTATTAATGCCTGCCTGTTCTGCCTGTCGCCGACGAATGGAGTAGGAGAAGCTAGTTAGGTACCACTCTGTAGATATGAAAAGACCTTATATTTTTCGCAAATCGTATATTTTATGGCCAGACAGTGATGTAGGAGGATCAAAAACAGGATTATCTTTAACATTTTTATTGGGCCGATGCATAAGTTCGTGCGGTATTATTTTGGGCTGGCAACAATGCGGCGTGAAGGGATTATTTATCGTTATTCCGTTGTTTTAAGTGAGTTTGGAGTTTGTGTGTTGTGAAACACAGGTTTTCTTGATTGTGAACGTATTATTTTTGTATATTTCAGACAAACGGATACGGAATGTCAAGTTGAGAAAAGTGAGCATTTCCGGCAGATTTTACTCTTTGAGTTTAACCGAGGATTCAGTGCAGCAGGAGCTGCGAGAAAAAATTGTGAAGTGTACGGGAATGAAGCTGAAGCAATTGCTGAAAGAACAGAAAAAAAAGGTTTTTCTGCTTTCGAGCAAGACATTTTGATTTGTTTGATGATCCACGTTCTGGAATACCTTAAGATTTTGACGAAAATCGTTTGAATGAGTTGGTTCATGAGATTCCTCGCCAGACAACGCGGGAAATGGCATAAATTTTTAAATGTGATCAGTCAACTATTGTACGCCATTTGCAGTCGATGGGAAAGGTACAGAAATTGGGTATATGGGTACCACATGTGCTAAGTGACAGTAACAGAAATCAACGAGTAAACATTTGTTCGTCATTGCTTGCCCGGCACCGGTTGGCTTGGGATAGGCACGAAGTATTCCTTTCGAACATTGTCACCGGTGACAAGAACTGGTGCCTGCATGTTAACATAAAGAAGTCCCCCTGTGGGTGGGGGCGGTAGAATAACACCCACGGTGTCCCCTGCCTGTCGTAAGAGGCAACTAAAAGGGGCCCCAGGGGCTCTGAACTTTGGAGCGTGGGTTGGCGACCACGGGGCCCTTAGCTGAGTCCTGGCATTGCTTCCACTTACTTGTGCCAGGCTCCTCACTTTCATCTATCCTATCCGACCTCTCTTGGTCAACTATTGTTCTTTTCAGACCCCGACGCTATTAGGTTTGCGAGGGCTAGGGAGTCTTTCATTTTCATGCCCTTCGTGGCCCTTGTCTTCCTTTGGCCGATATCTTCATTTTTTCGAAGTGTCGGATCCCTTCCATATTTTCACTCTGATTAGTGTTATATAGAGGATGGTTGCCTAGTTGTACTTCCTCTTAAAACAATAATCACCACCACCACCACTAACATAAAGAAGAGGCAAGAGTGGCTCAGCACATCACAAAAAGCAAATCCCCGTGGCAAGGATAGTGCCCACCCACAGAAAATCATGCTGTGTGTTTGGTGGAACGAAGATGGCATTCTTCACCATGAACTTCTTCCGGAAAAAGTAACGATTATCTCTGCTGTGTATAACGACCAGCTAAGACGGCTTGCCGTTCCTATTGACAACAAAGGACAAAGACAAAGCAGTTTTATTGTTCCATGATAACACTCGTCCACATACAGCGCAACTGACCAAAGGTGTGTTTGCTGAACTTGGCTGGGAACCTCTTCCTCATCCTCCGTATTGCCCTGACCTTGCCCCCTCAGATTTCCATTTTTACGCTCTCTTTCTAACCACATTCAGGGGCAAATGTTTCCTGACGAAGCTTCTCTTGACCAATGGCTAACAGATTTCTTCCAGTCAAAACCAAAACAGTTCTACAGGCGAGACATTCAACTGCTACATCAACGTTGGCAGAAGGTCACAGAGAGTGGAGGTGAATACATCACTGAGTGATTGTGAGTTACAGTGCGTGACAGTGAAAGTAAAATACAATAAAATAAAATATAAGAACCGCACGAACTTATGCATCGACCCAATAGTTATTATCGTTGTTGTTTAGGTCAGTCGTTATAAAGTAGTTGCTCTAGGGAGCAGGCGCTGCGTGCCTCACTCGGGACGGCTGGCTGGCGGGTGAGCGGTAGCACGAAGTTATTTGTTCTCCATGTATCAGTATGGAACATTTCTTCTTCTTCTTCTTCTTCTTCTTCTTCTTCTTAATATGTTTACCCTCCAGGTTCGGTTTTTCCCTCGGACTCAGCGAGGGAGCCCACCTATACCGCCTCAAGGGCAGTGTCCTGGAGCTTCAGACTGTGTGTCGGAGGATACAACTGGGGAGGATGACCAGTACATCGCCCAGCCTAGCCTGCTATGCTGAACATGGGCCTTGTGCGGAGATGGGAAGATAGGAAGGGATAGACAAGGAAGAGGGAACGAAGCGGCCTTGGTCTTAAAGTTAGGTACCATCCCGGCATTAGCCTGGAGAAGTGGGAAACCACGGAAAACCACTTCCAGGATGGCTGAGGTGGGAATCGAACCCACCTCTACTCAGTTGACCTCCCGAGGCTGAGTGGACCCCGTTCCAGCCCTCGTACCACTTTTCAGATTTCATACAGAGCCGGGAATCGAACCCGGGCCTCTGAGTGTGGCAGCTAATCACACTAACCACTACACCACAGAGGCGGACTGAAAAATTTAAGATTCAAATTCATATCGAAAAGAAAACGTAGTTTTGTAAACCGACATATTAAAATCTGTGGTGAATACATAAATGAGCGTTATCCGAGATAATGACATTATCCGAGTTTTGGAAATCTGAGATAACACTAAAAGTGAATACGGGCCTCAGGTAAGTCATGAGAGTACAGAATGTTGTAAAAGGTGAAGCTGTAGTAACTGAGGTCAAGATATGATGCGGACAGTCAGAGATTAAGACCACATAATTAAGTGAACCTGCTCATTAGTGACTGAATAGGAGCCAGGGGGACTAAGCCATCCCAGAAGGAGGTGGACCTCGTTAAGGCTGATTACAGGAGATCGTCTGACCAAAGTGCAGATGCACCTCTTCTGCTCAGCGAGTCCAGAATAACAAGAAGCAGCGCTAGATTTAAAACTGCTGTTCAGACTGGTCTTTCTACACGATTTATCGAATATGTTTTTAAATATACGGCCCATCTCTTGTCGGAATATCAACAGGTTAAAATCGGAATTCGTCTTATATTTGACGGAAGTGTAATAGACTGATATAGCTTCAAAACAATATCCTTTAACCCATGGGTAGATAATACAAATATCCAGCTCGAATTATTATTATTATTATTATTATTATTATTATTATTATTATTATTATTATTATTATTACTTGTGAGGTATGGCTAAGAAGTATTTATATCTTATTATTAGTATTAGCATTATTATTATTTACACATGTACGGACGATACGATCGTATTATTTCTGAGGTTATGTCATGAAACATGTGTTGTATATATATATATGAGTTTAGTTAATGTAAGAACCTGTAATTAATAGTATATGATTTATTATTACCTAAATACTGTATATGATGTACAGTATAATCCACAGTAACATTGTGCAACACACTGTAACATCCAGAATAACGTATCTTTGACACTAGATGGTTGTAAAATGTTCTTTCCATTATAACTATGTATTAGGCACTCTAGAATTTACGAGAAGGTATATTGTAACATATCCTCCTAGAAGCCTAGCCAGGCAACGTTTATATATAATAGGCAGTCTTGATGGTGGAGTTGAGTTATTGTTTTACAGGAGTTATTTTTTTGAACGCATGTTGTGTTTGTGCCGACATGCTAAAGAAGCAGTCAGCTGTTTCAAGATGGCAGTCTTAGTATTCTGATTCTCCGTGATAGGCAGTTGTTAAAAATGGTGTTTTATTAATGTCTAACGACGTATAAATATTGTAAATAAAATTAGTATACGAAACTGACGGCATTTTGTGTGCGACTTTGTGAATACATTATATTCTCATTGAAATATGAAATTAGATGACATGTCTCAACGGGATACAGGCGGCAGCGATTCATTTTCTGAAGTCTTTGATGGTTTTAATGTTCCAGCCACTGTCAACAGATAGGTTAGCGAGTTTTAAAAAAAATTGTATAGTACATGTAGACTCATGACGAGAGGTAATAGAGAAGGAAGGAGGAATATTGAAGTAAATTGAAGATCATTAGAAGTTGTGAAAAGTCCTTGCTGTTGACCCTGACCACGATGTCACTCAATGCTTCATAAAACTTGTCAACTTAATCCTCATCTGCACCCTCACATGGTGAATACATGGACACAATTCTTGTCCTAAATCCTCCAACTGATAATAATAATAATAATAATAATAATAATAATAATAATAATAATAATAATAATAATAATAATAATAATAATAATAATAATAACAATAACAATAATTCAGAATGCTCGCACTTCTCAGGAAGGGAGTATAAGGAACGCCACGACTCATTTGCCGAGATTTTGCACCAAAAACTTGCCATTAAATATAGACTGGTTGATGAAAGACTTCCCTATTTTAAGTACAGCCCTCAAACTGTACTCAAAAATGACTGTATTAAAATGTACTCGGATCAAAGAATTATCACGGATAAGACGACTATCCACAACGGACCGGATATAGTGATGTTAGAGAAGGGAATAAAACGTGCGGCTCTGATCGACATAGCTGTCCCGAACACCGGAACCTCCATGAAAATCAACAAGTAGGCTATACACCACTCGCACAACATATTCAAAGATTATGGCACTGTGAAGAGGTGATAATTGTACCAATCATCCTTTCGAGTACAGCTGCTATACATAAAACTCTGGTGGAAGCACTGAAGAAGTTGGATGTCAACACCAAAATCTACAAGACCATGCAGAAGGCGGTTGTCATTGACACGACTGGAATTGTTCGGAAATTTATGCGTTCAAATTCTGCGTAAAAATGTAGCGTAAATGAAGGTTTATTGTGCTTTGGTTTCCTAAAATCTGTACAATTGCTTCAATATCATAAAATAATAATAATAATAATAATAATAATAATAATAATAATAATAATAAATATGTATACTTACTTTATTGACAGCGTTGTCGAGAGAGTCAGGGTCACTAACCCTGAAGCACAGTAGAAAGACTTTAGCATCCTGATAGGCCAGAGGTCGCACGGAATCGTAAGCCACCGTTCCTGAAACAAGAGAATTATCACATTAGTAAAGTAAGTGTACATAAACGCTAACCTCATGGCTATACCAGGTAGTAAAACTCGGCTGTACCAGGTAGTAAAACTCAGCTATACAAGTAGTAAAACTCGGTTATAAAGGTAGTAAAACTCGGCTACACCAGGTAGTAAAACTCGGTTATAAATGTAGTAAAACTCAGCTATACCAGGTAGTAAAACTCAGCTATACCATACCTGGTAGTAAAACTCGGTTATAAAGGTAATAAAGCTCGGCTACACCAGGTAGTAAAACTCGGTTATAAAGGTAGTAATACTCGGTTACACCAGGTAGTAAAACTCGGCTACACCAGGTAGTAAAACTCGGTTATGAAGGTAGTAAAACTCAGCTATACCAGGTAGTAAAACTCGGTTATAAAGGTAGTAAAACTCGGCCACACCAGGTAGTAATACTCGGTTACACCAGGTAGTAAAACTCGGCTACACCAGGTAGTAAAACTCGGTTATGAAGGTAGTTAAACTCAGCTATACCAGGTAGTAAAACTCGGTTATAAAGGTAGTAAAACCCGCCTACACCAGGTAGTAAAACTCAGCTATACCAGGTAGTAAACCTCGGTTATAAAGGTAGTAAAACTCGCCTACACCAGGTAGTAAAACTCAGCTATACGAGGTGGTAAACCTCGGTTATAAAGGTAGTAAAACTCGGTTACACCAGGTAGCAAAACTCAGCTGTACCAGGTAGTAAAACTCGGTTATAAAGGTAGTAAAACTCGGCCACACCAGGTAGTAAAACTCAGTTACACCAGGTCGTAAAACTCGGCTAATCGAACTAAAGGCACACTCATTTTGAAGCTACACTGGCTGTTGCTTTTCCTTGAGTTCATAGTGTTCATTCTAGGAACATGTTGGAATAGAAACTTACGCATATGAAATTTGTAGATCACATTTATGTAAACCTAGGTCGAAATGAACATTCTCCAACAAAAATCCATAGGCAAGCAACTCAAATTTGAAAAGATCCTAAGGATGTGAGCTACTGACTTTAGGTAAATAAAATATAATAAAGTATGAGAATATATTCTTTATTTATTCCTTAAATTACAATCCATTTCTTAATCATGGTTATCCGGTCAATTAGATTTTTTTAAAATTACCATTTGCTTTACGTCTTATGGCGACCAGGAAAGGCCTAGGAGTAGGAAGGAAGCATCCGTGGTCCGGTGGTCGATTAGATTAGATTAGCAGTTTGTCTTTTTCTACCACTACGAGCGCTAATGTGAGTCATGCAGAGTTTCACTTGAGCCCTTATAACTACATTCGGTGTGGACATTTTTCAAAAACTCAAAAACATCTCCTGAGAGTATTGAACCAAGGAACACATAATAGAAAGAATTATGTAAATAAGTTAATTTGGCTAGGATTTGAATAAAAATGAAAATGCGTAAAGAAACAAGCGATTCTGGGCTGGGTTTTTTTTCGGAACTGCATTTAGACCGGAAGTGATTTTCGAAATTGTTTTCTTTTAGTTTGATAGAGCTATCCAAGACTTAAAAGTTAAAATCTTTGCGGGGGCCTTTAGCCCTCCAACTTTCGGCACACTTTAGGAAATTGCTTGATTTGACGTTTTTCGTAGTATGTGTGCTAAAGATATGTTTTCAACATTGAAGCTGAGTGGGCGGTAAGTTAGTAAGAAAGAATCAGCGTCACTCAGTCATGTGCTATAGTGTTTCGCGGTGGAGTTGTTTAATACACACTTTCGTAATTCTATTACCTCCGACTCAAAATTAACATTGACAAGACATTTCCAGGACATGTAACACGCACATTCTGATGAACATTCATGAGGAAGCAGTTGAATAAGTTCGGAAATTTAAGTACCTTTAAGGGTGGATTACTGAGGACTTACACCCGGATTTAGAGATCCGTGTACGAATAGAAATGGCTCGAGCTAGCTTTCTGAAATTGAGGAATCTACTGTGTGACAGCAGCGTCAGCTTGAAGACACGTAACAACTTCGTCAGATGCTATGTGTATTCAGTGCTTCTGTACGGCGCTGAAATATGGACTCTGAAATGTAATACCATTAAAAGTGTTACGGAGTTATCCGTGGTAGTTAGAGGTGAAAGAAGGTGCTGGGATGAATAGGTCTCAACCTACGAAATTAAAGTAAAATTAAAATTTAACAAGGTTATATTTTCCTTTTAAGATCAAGAAATAACAAATATAACAGGTACTCAGTAGCCTAGCAACAATTCGAGAATGTACAATTACAGTGTTACAGGATTTGGGCTCCGAGAGCCAGACACACAATTCTTGAGCAATTAGCCCAACATTACTTATATACAAGATTCCACAAAGGGGCAGAAAACCCCAATCATGCCCAGGAGCACTTGCTCCCCATTACACGGTGAAGCTTCCTCGAGGCACACAGAAACCAAATTTTAAGAAAGAGCACCTCGCTCTCAAAGTTCAAGCCCATCAAAGGCCACACCAAACTCCACATTCAAGCTGTCCTCCAAGTACAATAACACAGGGGTAAAAGTACCCAACCTACTGAGGCCTATTAAGTAAAGAAACAGGTCAATGACATGGTCCCAAAATACCAATTTGAGTGGAGGCGTACTTGCACTCCTAATACACTTTATTAAAACCTAATTTGGCCCTAGGCCGCTTATGCAAGGGCTAATCCCATTCTACGGAGGTGACACGATAGAAAACTTTATGACATTACGAGTAGAAGGGAAACTGTTATGAAAACGTAATCACCTCAAAACAAAATTAATGGGAGCTCGAGAGGGTTAGGCACTCTCTATCCCAATTTGTAGTTTAAAGAGACAAAATTAATACTAAGAGTCTTTTACATTTTAGAGGAGAGTTACATGGTAAAAGGTATCGAACCTGCCCCGAGAGTTAAACTGCTGAGCTAGCAAGAAAAGAAGTTGTTAAAAGGCCATTACCTTATTGAAGAACTGCTGCCCGACGAAAGAGGCGCTTCCCGCCCCCTGCTACATAATTTACACAATGATAGATGTTACTGAAGTGGCGCAGAGACCCGGAAATCAGCAGTTTATATACCCTCGCGGAACATTCGAGACCTTTCATGAATGATAATACCCGCCCACAAGCATTTTATTGGACGGCCAAAAGATTACAAGTCAAAACTGAAGAAGACATCTAGGATTGGTGGAAAATTAATTACAAAATTTTATGATTGGCCAATTTCAAAACTGGCGGAAAGAAAGGGTTAACGTTGCCAACTTAAAAAA
Organism: Anabrus simplex; assembly: GCF_040414725.1. Classification (NCBI taxonomy): domain Eukaryota; kingdom Metazoa; phylum Arthropoda; class Insecta; order Orthoptera; family Tettigoniidae; genus Anabrus; species Anabrus simplex. The sequence continues at coordinate 1,774,962,207 of NC_090265.1, read as the reverse complement.
AGGCAGAAAGAAATTTAATAAAGAACAAACTTAAAAATACTAAATTTCTTCAAAAAAAAAAAAAGTTCCTACACTTCGCACTAGAGTGCACAATTGTAGTTCATAAGAGGTGCCATCTAGAAGAGAATGTTCACACTTCTTGCTACAGGGAAAATAAAAATACATCGAAAACGACACAGTTCAGAACACTTCAAAATTTACAAGTAGGGACATCTTCTGAGAAACTTGAGACTTAACACGGTAGTTAAAGTTCAGGCTTCCACCAGTAGAGGAGTTTCAACTGGCGCAAAGTTTGAATTAGCGGCACGGAGGTGTACCGCCCGGTACAAAAAGAATAAAAGCCTTCGAGATGTGGGTGTTCCGAAGGATGTTACGGATCTCGTGGACTGATCACTAGAGCCCGGATTTTTATGTTCTGATTGGTTAGACTGCAAACTTATTTAAGCCAATGAGAAGTGTATCCTACCGTGTACAACAGTTATGCTATGAGGTTTGCATAGATTAGGAGTACGGCCTATAGAACTCCTAGAATTTATGTTACTCTTGCTACAGTATCGAAGAGCGGGTTTTGCACTTCCTATTAACCGTATCTGTTTGCATTCTAACCTATTACCACCTAAGAATCCGAAATCTACTGATCACTCACACTCATGAGGAGGGAACGAATGTTGATGTCTACAACCAAGAAAAGAAAGACAGCGTACCTTAAGCACATTATGAGAAATGTAAAGTACAACCTACTTAAATTAATTATGCAGGGTAAAATTGATGGACTTAGTGATCGCGGTCAAAGGAAACACACTTAGTTGAGGAACTTCCGAGATTGGACAGGACTAGATTCTAGTAGACCGATGTGGACAGCCGAACATCGTACAGATTTCGCTGTGATTGTGGCCAACATTCAGTTTTGCAGAAACATTTTGATGGTGTATGGCACGGATTGACTTGTTGCACAACTGTTTGAAATAAATCGGGAGAGACCGAAATCATTTGCGCTACACACTCTGCTTGACTAGCGGTTTCAACGTCTATGGCAATGTTTGACGACAGCTGGCCGTGTGAAGACCTTACCTGTATCTACCCGAGTCCGGTTTAGTATGGCGCCAACAAGAAACGTTATTAAAGAATTCTGACGAGAGTTCATCTCAGTTTATGGCGAGTTGCCTGGACTGTGGAAAGCAGATAGAGCCCTGGCGCGTACCAAAATTAATACCCTTCGTACTTCATACTAGAAAAAACTTAGGAAACTCAATAGCAGCAAAAAATCCAGCGCAGGAAGTGAAGATGTGTATGTACTCAATTTATGGTATTTAACCGATAGCTTAAGGATTTTCTGAGGGCCCAGGAGACTCAAAAGAAGGAAATATTTACGAGGGACGATATCAATTAATATGTCAAGGAAATGGAGAAAATTAATGAAACGGTAAGCGTTTAAATTTAAAAAGTGAACTGAGGTTTGCGCAACCCATTGCAACGTGTACAGTATGTACGTTGCGCAAATTGTTTGATAGTGTATGGGGGCCTTTATGGAGAAGGCACTACAAGGAGGAGTTCTATTATGTTAGGAAATTGATAAGCAGCGTTTACGACAATTTTAGCTGAATAGTATCATCTGATTTCATTCTAAAAACATAGAACAGCACCGTAATATGTCGAAGTATAAATAAACCTCCGTGAATTAAGTAACGAAAAATTTTCTGTGATTATTTTGTTCATTGCGCCAATGCCCAAGCCGGGCTGAGAAGTTCGGACGGTAGAACGCTGGCCTTCTGAGCTCAATATCCTGGCTCAGGCCGGTGGTATTAGAACGTGCTCAAATACGTCAGCCTCGTGTCGGTAGATTTACTGGCACGTTAAAGAACTACCGAGGGACAAAAATGTATACACCTCGGCGTCTCCGTATACCGTAAAAGTAGCTAGTGGGACGTAACATTATTATTATTATTATTATTATTATTATTATTATTATTATTATTATTTTCGTTTCAGACATCTATGGACTGCGATTACGCAACTTCCATTGCTTTCTCAAGTTCTTTATCCTTCCTCTTTCGCCAGTATTCCTTCATCCGTTGGCTTGCTCGTGCTCGTTCTTCTGCCGAGAATACACTATTATTATTATTTGCAAGTTACTTTACGTCGCACCAACACAGGTAGGTCTTATGGCGACAATGGGACAGGAAAGGGAAGGAATCGGCCGTGGCCTTAATTAAGGTTCAGCCCCAGCATTTGCCTGGTATGAAAACGGGAAACAATGGTAAAACCATCTTCAGGGCTGGCAACAGTGGGGTTCTAACCTACTATCTCCCAAATACTGGATACTGGCCGCACTTAAGCGATTGCAGCTATCGAGCTCGATATTATTATTATTTCTTTGTTCGTATAGGCCTACTAAGGACCTCTTCTCTGGGCTTTGATCTTTACCCAGTGGTCCTTCATTCGTTGCCGGCGTTGCTCCTTTCTTTTCCTTCGTCCACGACTTTCCCGTCTTCAACTTTGACCTTTCTTGGAAACCTTGGTGGAATGACATTTGTAGAAGAATAAGTTTGAGTGGCGTCTTTAAAAGTAGGAAATATCACAATATGATAAAGTGGGAATTCAAGAGGACAAATTGGGGCAAATATTCGTTTATAGGAAGGGGAGTTAGGGATTGGAATAACTTACCAAGGGACATGTTTACAAATTTACAAATTCTTTGCAATTATTTGAGAAAAGACTAGGGAATATGCCACCTGCCCTAAATGCAGATCAATAGGTAGTGATTGATTCATTGAAGCCTAAAGCTGATCCCTCGTTGTTGTTCGACAATGGGTTTAACCCTCCCCATACCTCATTACCATGATCATCATCGTCCCAGATCCAGGCGCGCAGGTGGACCATGGGTGTCAATTAGAAAGACCTCCGAACGACGACGATAATAATAATAATAATAATAATAATAATAATGCATTTGCTTTACTTCCCACTAACTACTTTTACGGTTTTCGGAGACGCCGAGTTGCCGGAATGTTGTCGCGCAGGAGCGCTTTTACGTGCCAGTAAATCTGCCGTCACGAGACTGACGTATTTGCTTCTTTTTTTTTTTGCTTTACGTCGCACCGACACATACATGTCTTATGACGACGATGGGACAGGAAAGGCTTAGGAATGGGAAGGAAGCGGCCGTGGCCTTAAGGTACATCCCCAGCATTTGCCTGGTGTGAAAATGGGAAACCACGGAAAACCATCTTCAGGGCTGCCGACAGTGGGGCTCCCGATTACTGGATACTGGCCGCACTACTGCAGCTATCGAGCTTGGTCTGACGTATTTGAGCACCTTCTTATACCACCGAACTGAGCCAGGATAGAACCTGCCAAGTTGGGCTCAAAGGCCAGCTCCTGAACTACCTGAGCCAGTCAAGCAGGTAGTTATTGGACAAATTTAAATAATCTCATTGAATGTGAGAAAATCTGGTGCATAAAATACGAAGTGATAAAGGCATTGCCACTCCATCTAAATCACATGATGTGTTGTTGCAGTGACTGGCTGTATTCCCTGCTGCATGTGTAAAACTAGTTAGCTGATAAGGCCTCGGTATTTCCGGGTTCCTCGCAAAGCCAGTCTTGGGTGGGGGAATTTACATAAGGTCACTATCCTCTCCTCACAAACTTTACACATTCAAATTCACTGGGATAATTAATACCTGTGTGATTTTGTGATCTGAGTATAGCTCTCCCCATTTTAAACACACGTGTGTAGAGAGAGATTTCCGGTACTGTCAGAAATTTAAGATTGGCAGGAGGGCTGTGGTGAAATAGATACATGCAGCTCACCTCCATTTCGGGTATGCTTGAAAAGAACTGCACCACCTCGGAATGAGGATACGAGTTTATTAACCTATTACTGTCACCAACAAGGCCGAATCAACACCGCCAGGGGCCCCCAGCGGGACGAGAAATGTCAGCTCCTTTTCACGTTCGTAATTTTCAATAATAGTAATGGTGGTGTAGTGGTTAGCGTGATTAGCTGTCACCACCGGAGACTCGAGTTCGATTCTCGGCTCTGTCACGAAATTTGAGACGTGGTACGAGGGCTGGAACGGGATCCACTCAGCCTCGAGAGGTCAACTGAATAGACGGGAGTTTGATTCCCACGTCAGCCATCCACGAAGTGGTTTTCCGTAGTTTCCCACTTCTCGTGGATGTTACCAACTTAAGGCCACGGCCGCTTCCTTCCCTCTTCCTTGTCTATCCCTTCCAATCTTGCCACCCCCTCCCCCCAACAAAGCCAGTGTTCAGCATAGCAGGTGAGGCCGCCTGGGCGAGGTACCGGTCCTTCTTCCAAGCGGGAAATCTCACGCTCCTGCCCTTGGGCGGATTAAGAAAGACAGCAAGAAAGAAAAAAAAGTTCTTAGATAACCCTATTTCATTGCAACAAATTATTATTATTATTATTATTATTATTATTATTATTATTATTATTATCATTATTAGTTTTCCGCGGAACTAAATTTCAGCAATGACCTTTTCATTTCGAAAAACTCCACGTGCATTGATCGGGATCTGAATCTCGGCCTTGTCAATCGGTTATCACGCCGCAGGCCCAGGCCATTAAAGAAGAATCATGGACATGTTCGACTGAAGTGCATGTTTCAGGCAAGATGCAGTAGTGTGCGCTGTGTACGTCTACCGTTTTAAAGAGATAAATACATGAATAATATACAATTGTCTGTGAATTATTTTATGTAGTCAAAGGAGCGTGTTCAGGACATGGAACAGGGGAAGGTAAAGTCTTTTATTAATCTCGACACTAAGTGGAATGTTTAGCTCTATGCCCGACCGTCTTTGTCACCAGAAAATAATCTGACACTCATTTATGGTGCAGGCTGACTGAACCTCACAATCATGCTATCTAGAAGTGGAAATCTGAATTATAACTTTTATAAAGACTAAGTTTTTGAATTTCGTGATTAAAATCCTCAACCCGGCCGGGAATTGAACCCGGGACCCTCTGAACAGAAGGCCTCAACGCTGACCATTCGACAAGGAATAGGACATATTATTATTATTATTATTTGAATAATTATTTGGTATTAGAGAATAGCTTCAAATAACTCAATTTATAAAGAAATCGAACCAGTACCGAGCACAGTTAGAAAGAATCGCATCTCAGTTTTTGGATATCTTATTAGAACACCGAACACTAGAATTAGTAGTGGAAAAATTAATAGAACAATTGTGGAATAACAATACCAGGATTAAATGGATCAGAGAAATTAAGAATGATATTAATGAACTACATAATCTCAAGAACAAAACAGACACACTAAAGATTCTCAACAACTGACGTGTGAGACTACAAACTGAAATTAATAAAAGGGCAAAAGGTAGTGTTCTCAACCGAAGAAAGGGTGTCGGCATCTGAGAGGATGAAGAAATATTGGAAGCATTGGCCATAAAATATTACAATTATTATTTGCACGCTTAGTGTGGTTGGTTGAATAATAGCTCTGCATGTATTTTTTTTTAACTTCATATATTCCCGCCTCGGGATGTTGGAGAAAGGAGTGGTAGGAATATTCCAGTACCGTTAGTGACGAGCACTGCAGTGTGTTTGGGGGTTGCGTAAATCCCCAAATGTTTACACAGTTTTGGTGATTGGATAAGTGGCTGGAATGTCGTTCCTGATTGGCCGGATGGTAATGCCCATGGGAGTGACCAGAAAGACAAGACAAGAGATATTTTAGTATTTCCGTGCTGGACGCTCAACAGTTCGTACACGTCTACATAGTTAGCTTATTGTGTTTTGTGTGGATAAAGAATTGGAGTGTTTGTTGTTGCGTGACAGCCTAGATCTTCTACTGTTTCAACTGCAATTTATTGGTGAGTAACACCTCATTATCACTGAAATGTCTTGTCTGCTACATTTTAATATTAAACTGGTATCAAACCGTCGTGCTGAGTAGCTCAAATGGTAGAGTCGCCTAAGTTTGCAAGTTCGATTCCCACTCAGTCCGATGGTATTCGAAGGTGTGCTCAAATACGCCACCCTTGTGTTGCTCAGATTTACAGGCACGTAAAACAATTGTTATTGAGTTAGTTTGAGCCATCTTTGGACCAGGGTGCTTATGCTTTACCTGTGTTGCTGTTGTTGTTGTTGTCGATGTTTGTTGCTTCTTGTGTTCTTGATGGGTTACCTGCTGCTTTCTTGTTAGTACCTTGAGCTTTTCTTAATCCTTAATTTTCTTGCTGAAATCTATCTTGCGTTCCTCGGACATATTATTATTATTATTATTATTATTATTATTATTATTTTACATCGTTATACCCAACTGAGGAGCCAGTTGTTCTTGACTTTTAGTGTGAGGGCAAGATTTAGAATTCTTTTGGTCACTCTATCACTGTTCATTCTGATAATGTTACCATGGAATTTCAACCTTCTGTTCCTGATAGTGTCTGAGATTTTTTCAGTATGGCAATAAATTTCATGAGATTTCCTTTTCATCCATACTCCCTCTGTGTAGACTGGGCCGAAAAGTTTCTGTAAAATTTTTCTTTCTTGCTTTTCTGTATATTTTATGAGTGATCTATCGCCAATGGTTAAGGATTCCGATGCGTGTAATGCTTCAGGTTTTATTACTGTATTTTATAATGTCTTAGTTTTGTTTCCCGAAATAATGATTTTTTTGTTATATGTGTTCGATATGCTTTCTGTAATTTATTAATTCTCTCCTTATTTGCTCCATGATTTAATCCAGAAGGTTGAATGTTTGTTGCTTCTTGTGTTCTTGATGGGTTACCTGCTGCTTTCTTGTTAGTACCTTGAGCTTTTCTTAATCCTTAATTTTCTTGCTGAAATCTATCTTGCGTTCCTCGGACATATTATTATTATTATTATTATTATTATTATTATTATTATTATTATTTTACATCGTTATACCCAACTGAGGAGCCAGTTGTTCTTGACTTTTAGTGTGAGGGCAAGATTTAGAATTCTTTTGGTCACTCTATCACTGTTCATTCTGATAATGTTACCATGGAATTTCAACCTTCTGTTCCTGATAGTGTCTGAGATTTTTTCAGTATGGCAATAAATTTCATGAGATTTCCTTTTCATCCATACTCCCTCTGTGTAGACTGGGCCGAAAATTTTCTGTAAAATTTTTCTTTCTTGCTTTTCTGTATATTTTATGAGTGATCTATCGCCAATGGTTAAGGATTCCGATGCGTGTAATGCTTCAGGTTTTATTACTGTATTTTATAATGTCTTAGTTTTGTTTCCCGAAATAATGATTTTTTTGTTATATGTGTTCGATATGCTTTCTGTAATTTATTAATTCTCTCCTTATTTGCTCCATGATTTAATCCAGAAGGTTGAATCATTTCTCCAAGGTATTTGAATTTATTTTATTATTATTATTATTATTATTATTATTATTATTATTATTATTATTATTATTATTATATTTTAATTACGTCCTTGTGAACCAGGGAACTCACATATGAAACAATCACAATAACATATTTATTAATTATTTTATTTGTTGATAATATGAAATTTCTCAAACATAACTGTTGATTCATATCCCTTGTCATAAAGTTAAGAAAATATAAAAAAGGAGCACACCATTTACAAACGACGTGTAGAGTTTTCATAGAGAGTTCACTTTAATGTTGTAGAATTAACTAAGTACGGAAATTGAGAGAAGAACTTGGCAAATTTCCAGTATACCTATTGCAGTCCTTTTATTTACCAACTGTATTTCCAAAATGTGTCATGGCTAGAGAAGGAAAAGCACATAAGGCTATTAGAATCAATTTAGTTGTAAAATATGTCGATTTCACGGTGTAGATTTTTTTGTAGAACCTGGTGGTTTTATTCTGAACAACATTATAAAAAATAATGGAATGCTCGGGTTGTGTAAGTGATTCTTATGAAAAACTAGCTGGTGTACTCGTGCTACGTTACAGAATTCTACATTGTATACAGAACTCTAGATGAAGTCGTAAACACGTTGTGAATAAGATTTTATTAAACTGAATAATAACATAGGTAATTACTCTTTAGGCACCTTCCCCTAAACAACCATTTCCTCCAGCGTGAATAAAGTTATTTTTAGCCCAGACTGTGGCGCTTTATTTTCTGACTTTACATACATTACATTCTGTTCACCCATTTTCTGGTGGCTCGGCATTGAGGAAGTCAAAATCGAAATTCATTAATATCTCTGGTACGGTAAAAGTGTATAAGACATAAATGATCGGAAATTTAATTCTATATAACTTTAGTGTTTATCGGTAGAACAACTAGTAACATAGATTTTTTTTTAGAATTGAATTTCAGGCCTTCCCCTAAACTACCATTTCAATGAGCACGAATAAAATTATTTACAGCCTAGATTGTAGTGCCCTTATTAACCGACTTTACATACCAATTTTCATTAAGTTCTCTTCAGCCATTTTTTTCGTGATGTCCGTACATACAGACAAATGTAACGGAAAATTAAAAAGTGCACTTCCTTGTTACTGTGGGCACGACCGATACAGAAATATTCTTTTTTTTTTTTTTAAAACTGAGCAATGAACAGACAAAACTTTTCTTTTATTGTCTGCACGCACTGCCCTTCGTTGGCGGATAATTTATATCAAGATCTCAGAGATGCTGGCCGTTGATGAACCTAGCAATAAAAGTTCCGTAACATGTCTCTTATCACAGCTCAAACGGTAAAAGTTTTTTTTTTTTTTTTGCTAGTTGCTTTACGTCGCACCGACACAGATAGGTCTTATGGCGACGATGGGACAGGGAAGGGCTAGGAGTGGGAAGGAGCTCGGTAACGGTAAAAAAAAAAAAAGGTGTAAGAAACATAACTTACTGGGAATTGACTTTTCTACAAATTTTTTTGTCACTTTGGGAAATTATGGAATGGAATAATGGCAACAATCGCACCGTAAAAACGCACGAGACACAAAAGATAGTTCGTTATTAGAGCGCGGAATTTGAGGCATTTATTTTTGCTAAAATAGGCAGGCAAATAAGCACTTAACATTAGGAAATGGGCAGTAAAATAATAAAGATGGTTTAATCTAAGCTGCATAACACACATCTGTATCACATTTTACTACTTAATCTTACGTCTTCCTGTGGGTAGGGATGATAGAATGAACTCAACGGTATCCCCTGTCTGTCGTAAGAGGAGGCGACTAAAAGGGGGACCAGGGCCTCTAATTTTGAGTGTGGGTTGGCGACCACGGTTCCCTTAGCTTAATCTGGCTTTCTTCCACTTCTGTCAAGTTGCTCACTCTTACCTTTCCTGTCTGACCTCTCTTGGTTAACTCTTGTTCTTTTCCGAACCCGACGATAGTAGATTTACGAGGTCCAGGGAGTCTTTAATTTTCACGCTATTCGTGGCCCTTCATTTTTTGCCGGTACCTTCATTTTTCGAAGTATCGGACCTCTTAGAATGTCCTGAGTAGCCTAGTGTTAGTAGACGATGGTCAACAAGTTGTTCTTTCTCTTAAAACAATAATCACCACCAGCACTTAATTTTACGTAGCAAGGACGGGACCTGACAACCCTCTCCACGATTTGGCTTGTGGAGTTTTCGGTAGAGATTTGTGTAATAAAAAAATATCGCTTGGGTGAATGATATTTGTTATCTATTAAGTTAAAACAATTTTTTCCTTATTATTAATACAATACATAGGAATTATACATTTTACTTTCCATTGATTAATTTTCATACGTAAATAACAGCAGAAAATATCGACAACTTAAAAATACAAACAAGGCATTAAATTATCAAATAGGCTACGGAAGCTAAAAAAGGCAAAATAATAACATAACTGGTCGTACCATTCCCAAATATACGGAAACAGGTCCGTGTCTATGTAACACTTCGATACATCCATTCTGATAAGAGATGCATTTTGCCTAACTTCCGGACTCCAATCGTTATATTTTGCACAGTTTGCATTATGTACAGTTAAGATTAGGATTTCAGGAAATTCTATTAAGCTATTTTCCTCTGAAGCTGTAAAAATCACACAGGCAAACGTTTAAATACGCTTCTGACTCTCAACTTTTGACTATAGAAACGAATTATCAGGCATTAAATTAGCACGGTACAGGAAAAATTGTAATTAAAAAAAATATAGGCTTTAGATGAGAGAGAATTACTGATATTTCTTCTTTTTTCTTAATCCGTTTACCCTCCAGGGTTGGTTTTTCTCTCGGACTCGGCGAGGGATCCCACCCCTACCGCCTCAACGGCAGTGTCCTGGAGCGTGAGACTTTAGTTCGGGGAATAAAACTAGGAAGAAGGACCAGTAACTCACCCAGGCTGCCTCACCTGCTATGCTATAATAAAAAAAATAATAATAATATAATTTCGTGTAGCTATTTCTAGCTGTAAGGCAGACCCTCCAATGAGGGTGGCGGCATCTGCCATGTGTAGGTAACTGCGTGATACTGTGGTGGAGGATAGTGTTATGTGTGGTGTGTGAGCTGCAGGGATGTTGGGGACAGCACAAACACCCAGTCCCCGAGCCAAGGAAATTAACCATTTAAGGTTAAAATCTCTGACCCGGCCGGGAATCGAACTCGGGACCCTCTGGACCAAAAGTCAACACGCTAACCATTTAGCCATTGAGCCGGACACCTGCTATGGTGAACAGGAGCCTTATGGGAAGATTGGAAGGGACAGACAAGGAACAGGGAAGGAAGCAGCCGTGGCCTTAAGTTAGGAACAATCCCGGGATTTGCCTGGAGGAGAAGTGGGAAACCACGGAAATCCATTTCGAAGCTGGCTGAGGTGGAAATCGAACGCCCTTCTACTCACTTGACCTCCCGAAGCTGAGTACTGAGCCTTCGTACTGCTTTTCAAATTTCGTGGCCGAGCCGGGTATCGAACCCGGGCCTCCAGGGGTGGCAGCTAATCGCACTAAACCACTGTAACACAGAGGCGGACAAGAGCTAATTTCAAGTAAAAATTACATTCTTTTTAGATTTCATACAATGTGAGTTATTCTAGAGTCTCTGAAAATGTAATGAAAACCTCGTAACATTTAATCACCGCGAGGGTATGAAAAATTCGAATGTCCAGTAACAGGAGTATTAAGCAGAATTGTTGTTACATTATCAATATGTGGATTTACTAACATGTCATACAACATAATTATCAGTAAACCTATTGAGAGTGACTTTGAAATCTAAAGAAAACGGTTTCTTGCTTCTGCAAAATTAGTTCAGTTGAACCTGCAATGTTTTCATTACTAGGTGTCTATAAGCTAATTTTTTTTTTGCTAGTTGCTTTACGTCGCACCGACACAGATAGTTCTTATGGCGACGATGGGACAGGAAAGAGCTAGGAGTGGGAAGGAAGTGGCCATGGCCTTAATTAAGGTACAGCCCCAGCATTTGCCTGGTGTGAAAATGGGAAACCATAGACAACCATCTTCAGGGCTGCCGACAGTGGGGTTCGAACCTACTATTTCCAGAATACTGGATACTGGCCGCACTTAAGCGACTGCAGCTATCGAGCTCGGTAAGCTAAAATAGAAGCGTACACATATGGGCTAGTAGTTGAATTCTGCCTACGGGTTTTCCGTTGTTGTAGTGGCCAACTAAGGGCATACTCTGGATATGGTGACTGCAATTATTCTATGTACTACAGTATACCTGTTGTGCATGTTGTGTGAAAGATAACTTTATGTTGTCAGCATAATGTTCGGCGAGCCTCGTGAGTCCTATACTTTTTCTATTTTCATGTAATTATACGTTCATTTCCATAAGCTGTGTTTCACTTCCCCTCTAAAAACAAAACCCCAATGGTGCAACAGCCCTGAAGGGCGATGGGCTACCAAGCGACCGCTCGTCGCCTGTGGTCTGCACGTCGGATCCTCTCGCCCGTTCTACTTGACTTTCTACACCGAGACCGCCATCTAACCATCAGATAGCTCCACAATTGTAATCACGTAGGCTGAGTGGACCTCGAACCAGACCCGAGATCGAGGTAAAAAATCTCTGATCTCCAATTGAACCCGAGCCCTCCGGGTAAGAGACAGACACGCTATACTCTACACCGCCGGACAGGCTTCACTTACCTTATACCAGCATTAATAATATTGTTTTTTACGTTTCACTACTACTTTTATGGATTTCGGAGACGCCTTTTACGTGCCAGTAAATCTAGCGATCATCATCATAATCAAAAGTTTCCATTCCCTTCCCTGAAAGGGAGGGGCCAGGAGATTCTCTCTAGCGACACGGGGCTGAGGTATTTTAGCACCTTCAAATACCACCGGACTGAGCCAGGATGGAACCTGCCAACTTGAGCTCAAAAAGCCAGCGCCTTAACCGTCTGAGCCACTAAGCCCTGCCATACCAACACTGACTTTAACAACATTCAAATGGAAGTTTATTTTATTGTTACCGTGGTTACTATCGTCAGAGGTAACAGGTAAAGAAGAGACAGGTATGCGACGGCCTCTATATGGAGAACTAGATGTTACCCACGGCTACGCTCGCCAGGATTTCGTACGTTGATAAGAATTAATGCCGCCTCTGTGGTGTAGTGGTTAGCGTGATTAGCTGCCACCCCCGGAGGTCCGGGTTCGATTCCCGGCTCTGCCACGAAATTTGAAAAGTGGTACGAGGCCTGGAACGGGGTCCACTCAGCCTCGGGAGGTCACTGAGTAGAGGTGGGTTCGATTCGCACCTCAGCCATCCTGGAAGTGGTTTTCCGTGGTTTCCCACTTCTCCTCCAGGCGAATGCCGGGATGGTACCTAACTCAAGGCCACGGCCGCTTCCTTGTCTATCCCTTCCAATCTTCCCCATCCCCCGCAAGGCCCCTGTTCATCATAGCAGGTGAGGCCGCCTGGGCGAGGTACTGGTCATTCTCCCCGGTTGTATCCCCCGACCAAGAGTCTGAAGCTCCGGGACACTGCCCTTGAGGCGGTAGAGGTGGGATCCCTCGCTGAGTCCGAGGGAAAAACCGAACCTGGAGGGTAAACTGATGATGATGATAAGAATTAATGCTCCTCGGTACTGTACTAAGACATTATCTGGAAATCCCTAAAGTATAAAAACTCGCCGAAAAAATTCCTTTCATTTATACCAGAACCTTTATAAACCACGTTTGTGGCATTGCCTTTTGGAGCTAAGATGACCAGGCTATTGGCAGAGGTAACTCTGGAACATGCATCATGGAACTCTACATGTGAGAAACAGTCAAAATATCGATTTTCACGCCTGTAACCTTAGTTTTTGAGATATAAATATCCTCATCAAGAGAATTCAACTCCTTCTTAACTTATTTTCGATCTCCAGCTTAAGTTGATTTTACGAAAAAAAAGTACGCGTTCCTTTACTTTGAAAGGGGATTACAAATACCAATTTTCAGCTCTGTAACATGTTAAGTTTGTGAGATATACTGTAGATATATTCATTTTAAAAACTGACCCACTCCTTGGCTGAGGCCAGGGTTCCGGGTTCGATTCCGGGCTGGGTCGGGGATTTTAATCGCGTGCGATTAAATCATCTGGCTCGGGGACAGGTTGTTTGTGTTTGTCCCAACACTCTTCTCTTCATATTCACTCAAAACACCACATTACCGACCACAACAGGAACACGCAGTAGTGATGATGATGCTTGTTGTTTAAAGGGGCCTTACATCTGATGTAATCGGCCCGACACGCAATAGTAATTACATCCCTACACACGGGGTTGGTGTCAGGAAGTGCATCCAGCCGGAAAACAGGTTAACCCCCTTAAGTGGATTTTTAATTTCGTAAAATCCACATGTGGGACACAGTTCGCACCCGCGACCCCACAGGTGTGGGGAAAGCCGTAGGAGAAGAAGATACTCATTCTTAAAATTCACTCGTTTAACCCCCTTAAGTGGATTTTCCAAAAAAGTGTGATGGTATATTTTAAAAAGAGATTCGAAGTACCAATTTTAACGTCTGTAACATCTTCAGTTTCTGAGATAGGCCCTACTGTTTATGAGGAGCTTGTTTTCAAAAGTGAATATCTCCAAAAAATTGTAAAAATTGTTTTTGGTTGATTCTGTAATATTTGCCTCATCTGCATTGGATGGTAAAATGTTTTTTAAATCAAACGTTATTATTTCCAATTTAATAAGGCTGTGAGAAAACATGCCCTTTTTTCAAAACTGAATATATTCATCACTTATAATATTTTGCACCGGAAGTCAATATATCCACGCTCTAAAATACACAGCAATGTATACTTTTCGAAACTGAATATATCCATTGATGTATGTTTTTTTTTTAATTTCTCACTTTCCTGTTATATTACTTTCATTGTGTTATGACAGCAGCACTACAACCTTCACTTCAATAGTATTCAGCCCGGAAGCATTGGCTTCACTGTCTATTTTGTATATCAACTCGGATATATACATATACACAGTGTCCCATGGTCATTTTATGACGTAATTTGATTGAAATAAATGAGTATTAAAAAAAATAAAGGTATTTACTTTCAGATTGTACCTATTAATAAAATGTTAAATTAAATATCACGAATTAGGAAAAATATTTGGGGTTGTGTGAAATATCTTGCTTTTCATAGCAAAATACAATAACTTTTTTAAAGCTAAATATATCCATTCATTTTGTTCAAAACTCAATATATCCAGTGTTCCTTTGACAATAACTTTTTCTGTACTGTACATAATTTAGTGTTCTTTTGGTGATAGTATGTTCCTCTTTCTATCAATCAATCAATACTGATCTGCATTTAGGGCAGTCGCCCAGGTGGCAGATTCCCCTATCTGTTGCTTTCCTAGCCTTTTCCTAAATGATTTCAAAGAAATTGGAAATTTATTGAACATCTCCTTTGGTAAGTTATTCCAATTCCTAACTCCTTTTCCTATAAATGAATATTTGCCCCAGTTTGTCCTCTTGAATTCCAACTTTATCTTCATATTGTGATCTTTCCTACTTTTATAAACGCCACACAGACTTATTCGTCTACTAATGTCATTCCACGCCATCTGTCCGCTGACAGCTCGGAACATACCACTTAGTCGAGCAGCTCTCCTTCTTTCTCCCAAGTCTTCCCAGCCCAAACTTTGCAACATTTTTGTAACGATACTCTTTTGTCGGAAATTACCCAGAACAAATCGAGCTGCTTTTCTTTGGATTTTTTTGAGTTCTTGAATCAGGTAATCCTGCTGAGGGTCCCATACACAGGAACCATACTCTAGTTGGGGTCTTACCAGAGACTTATATGCCCTCTCCTTTACATCCTTACTACAACCCCTAAACACCCTCATAACCATGTGCAGAGATCTGTACCCTTTATTTACAGTGCCATTTATGTGATTACCTCAATGAAGATCTTTCCTTATATTAACACCCAGGTACTTACAATGATCCCCAAAAGGAACTTTCACCCCATAAGCTACCATTCAAACTATATATTACTCCATTTCGATAATCCCGTCTGAAGATATATGTTCTTCCTCTCTCCTGTAAAATTTATGATTGTGGAGATATTCAGTTTGGAAAACAAGCTCCTCATATAAAGAATTCAACTCCTTCCTCGCTTCTTTTCACCCCCGCCCCTTCCCCTTCAGTGGATTTTCTGAAAACAAAAATGTGTGTTCTTTTATTGTTAAAGGATATTCCAAATACCAGTTTTCATGTCTGTAACATGTTAGGTTTTTGTGATATATTGTAGATACTCTCGCTGCTGTAAGAGTACTGGAGCTGACGTTGCAGTTAATTTCTTTATCCGATTCCTAGAACAGGGGTAGTGCGGTGCCTATATCTCCATAAACATGGTTTTCGGGCCCGCAGGGTTTACCGAGTTGTGTTCTTTGCGTCAAGGGGCTTAAATTGAGCTTTGTCTCGTCCTTGTACGATAAATTAGATTTTCGCCTATATTAGCTTAGTATTTTTAAATCTCCCCCCGTCACTCCTCCCCCACCTCGAATTGTTTTGAAAATAAAATACAGCCCATGTTACTCACTGGCAATGTAGTTTTCTGTAGGTGAAGCATTTTTTTTTTAATCTGTTCAGTAGTTTTTGAGTCTATCCGTTACAAACAAATATACACATTTTACCTCTTTATAATATTATATTATAGACAACCTTATCATCATGACGTTGAACGTAACTATTGTCCTGTTTTTGTTTATTCATGTCCGCCTCGCTGGCTGAGCGGTCAGCGTACTGGCCTTCGGTTCAGAGGGTCTCGGGTTCGATTCCCGGTTGGGTCGGGGTTTTTAACCTTAATTGGTTAATTCCAGTGGCACGGAGGCTGGGTGTATGTGTTGTCTTCATCATCATTTCATCCTCATCACGACGCAGGTCGCCTACCGGTATCAAATAGAAAGACCTGCACCTGGCGAGCCGAACCCGTCTTGGGATATCCCGGTACTAACAGCCATACCACATTTCAAATCATTACCGAGCAAATGCAATGTTACCGAACTCGATAGCTGCAGTCGCTTAAGTGTGTCCAGTATTCGGGAGACAGTGGATTTGAACCCCACTTTCGGCAGCCCTAAAGATGGTTTTCAGTGGTTTCCCATTTTCTGACCAGCAACTGCCAGGGCTGTACTTTAATTAAGGCGACGGCCGCTTCCTTCTCACTCCTAGCCCCTTCCTGTCCCATCGTCGCCATACGACCTATCTGCGTCGGTGCAACGTAAAGTAAATAGAAAAAAAACACAATGTTCGGTTATTTTCAAATATTCAGCGACATTGGTTAAATGTCACTATTTACATAATAGTCCAAAATGTTATAGTAAGTTTATGTGCACGCTAGAGCGAATACTTAGCGGTGAGAAAAGGGTTAATGATCCTGCTACAACAGGCTCGCAAAAGTATCCATCCAGTCACTGGTGTAGTGGAAAGGTAACGAGAAAATTCATGTTCTATTCCTTACGCCACGTTTCTTCAACTGTGATCAATTTTACTTAACAAATGTTAACTAACGATTGTTATCAATTTAACACTTCGGTTAAAAGTACCCTGTGTCACGAGCACATTTCTAACATTTGTTGCGAAACAATAATTGTTAGACAATAAGTTTCCGTGAGATTTGTGATCGCGTTTGGCAGTGAGTGCGGTGTGTTGCAATAGTATTTTTGTCACACATGGTTGCCATTATTATAGGTTATGGTTAGCGGAGACCGCCAAGATGTAAACCTGTCACGTGAGAGGCAAAAAAAAGCGTTATTACGGTGAATGCGAGACAAATGTCATAGATTTAATTTGAAAGTATGCGAGTGCTTGAAAAATGAAAAAAAAGAAAAGGGACTGTTATATCACACCATTCAATTTCAATCAATACTGATCTGCATTTAGGACAGTCACCCAGGTGGAAGATTCCCTATCTGTTGTTTTCCTAGCCTTTTCTTAAATGATTGCAAATAAATTGGAAATTTATTGAACATCTCCCTTGGTAAGTTTCTTGAATTCCAACTTTATCTTCATATTGTGATCTTTCCTACTTTTAAAGGCACCGCTCAGACTTATTCGTCTAAATGTCATTCCACGCCACCTCTCCACTGACAGCTCGGAACATACCACTTAGTGAAGCAGTTCTTCTCCTTTCTCCCAAGTCCTCCCAGCCCAAACATTGTAACATTTTTGTAACGCTACTCTTTTGTCGGAAATCACTCAGAACAAATCGAGCTGCTTTTCTTTGGATTTTTTCCAGTTTTTGAAACAAGTAATCCTGGTGAGGGTCCTATACACTGGAACCATACTCTAGTTGGGGTCTTATAAGAGACTTATATGCCCTCTCCTTTACATCCTTACTACAACCCCCAAATATCCTCATAACTAATAACCATGTGCAGAGATTTGTACCCTTTATTTACAATCATATTTGTGGGATTACAGCGATGACGATCTTTCTTTAAATTACTTACAATAATCTCCAAAAGGAACTTTCACCCCAACAACGCAATAATTAAAACTGAGAGGACTTTTCCTATTTGTGAAACTCATAACCTGACTTATAACTCTATTTATCATCATACCATTGCCTTCTGTTTATCTCACAACATTATCGAAGTCATTTTGCAGTTACTCATAATCTTGTAACTTATTTATTACTGTGTACAGAATAACATAGCCTACAAAAAGCCTTATCTCTGATTCCACTTCTTTATTCATACCATTGATATATACAAGAAAACACAAAAGTACAATAATATTGTCTTGAGGAATTCCCCTCTTAATTATTATAGGGTCAGATAAAGCTTCCCCTACTCTAATTCTCTGAGTTCTATTTTATAGGAATACATAGTCACCCATTCAGTCACTATTTTGTCTAGTCCGATCGCACTCATTTTTGGCAGTAGTCTCCCATGATCTACCCTATCAATTGCTTTAGATAGATCAATCACGATACAGTCCATTTGACCTCCTGAATCCAAGATATCTGCTAATATATCTTGCTGGAAACATATATGAGTGCAATAAAGCTCCTACATCACCGGGAAATGATGATAATTGGTATGTATTGAACGAATTTCGGGCATTATTTTACTGCGGGAAAAATAATGTAATGCCTTGTTAATGCTGTAATGGCAACAGGAATTCTTTGCAGAATTCTACATACCTTTGGCTGGCACTCATGAATATAGTCGCCTACAATTACATGAAAAGAGTCTGAAGCATATTATCTAAGTACTGTAAGCAACTGCTGCACTGGAGACATTGATAAGTTTCAATCTGTGGGAAACTCTAACCTATTTTCAATTTATTCTAGTTCCTTGTTCATTATGGCTTTTGTAATTAGGTATCTTCGCAGAAAACTTTCTTCCGAGGATTCTAATAAGTAGTTTTTTCTTCGTTTGCGTCCTTTGCCTTCTTCAGTTTATAAAGTCTTCAAATAGCGGTAAAGTTTTAAACTTACGTCTTCTAATCGAAACCGACTTTCAACTTATTAGGTCGTGTTACGTACATGTAGTACGTCTTGAAGAGATGTTAAGTACAGATCAAAAATGGGCAACCGGATACCAATTGGATCCGAACCCACAACCTCCCGATTTCGCGTCGGTTGCTGTACCAATTGAGCTATGGTGGCCTAGGCTGTCGTTGTTCTGTTGGAAAGGATCTAAGCTACAGGTCTGGCACTACTGCCATCACACTGTAGAGTGCGTGCAAGTCGCCCGTTGAGGTTCAAGTTAATGAATATTGAATTTTCACGACCGCATTGTAATCGAAACCGACTTTCAATTTATTAGGTCGTGTTACGTACATTTAGTACGTGTTGAAGAGATGTTAAGTACAGAACAAAAATGATCAACCTTTTCAACAGAACACAGATGGCTTAGGCCACCATAGCTCAACGCGAAATCGGATCCCACTGGTGGCTGTTTGGTCGTGAAAATTCAGTATTCATGTACGTCTTCTACATACTGCCATTTTGAAATTTTAAGAGCTGTTCAGCGGTTTAACACAGGGCTGCTTCCATGTTAATTTAACACAAGTTTTAGGAGCTTTAGAGTTAACAATTCTTGATGAGAAGGCCGATTTGTTAAATTATGTGTTGAGTTTTCGTAACAGTAGTGTGAACACTTCGCATTCGTTGAAGAAACTGGGCCTTAGTTACCTTTTATTTGAGAATGAGAAAGTGATAATATGAAAATGTCACATAATACCACAACATGTTTCAAAACAGTGACGTCTGCAACGGAGCGTTGCCAATGCAAACCCAAGGGAGGACACATCCGGTATCTGCGGTGACATATTTGTTTGTTAAGTCTTAGATACATTTGGGTTCTTGAAATCGGCTCACACGAACTCCGCAACTTGCCCAAAACTGCCCTTGCCGCCAGTACACTCCGCAACTAGCAGCAGACCTGTGATTTTTTTCTTGTCCACTCCCCGCAATACATTATGAGCCTCAATTGCAAGTACTTTTATTAGGAATGTATGTTTAAGCTAAGGATAACATTTAAACTTTGTACGAAACACATTTCAAAGAATACAGTTTGTCCATTTTGCCAACGCACGATTTTCTTCTCGATGTCTTTCTTTGGTTTTCTTGTCGTCAGTTTTTTTTTTTTTTACGAAACCACAACCCACAGTATTTACCCAAACGTAGTCCGGCTCCATGGCTAAATGGTTAGCGTGCTGGCCTTTGGTCACAGGGGTCCCGGGTTCGATTCCCGGCAGGGTCGGGAATTTTAACCTTAATTGGTTAATTTCGCTGGCACGGGGGCTGGGTGTATGTGTCGTCTCCATCATCATTTCATCCTCATCACGACGCGCAGGTCACCTACGGGTGTCAAATCAAAAGACCTGCATCTGGCGAGCCGAACATGTCCTCGGACACTCCCGGCACTAAAAGCCATACGCCATTTCTACCCAAACGTAAAAGTCTGTTCGTAGTCATGTGAAGATGGATCATAAGTGTGATTTTTCCACGCGCCTTGACAAAACATGAACACTCCCCAGTGTTAAAAGCTTAGCATTACAATTCTCATTCTTCCAGCATCTCCAATCCTTATCATCAGTAGATTTCACTTTCTTGTAATGTCTTCAATGCAAAGATTTAAAAAGTAGGAGTGTTTGACCCTTTTCACTATACATTACTTTTACACTGTTCTCCATCTTCAGTATCATTATCCTACACGTCTTCAGAACCATACTTTCTAGGCGCTAGGTTCTCTGCAGCCATGTTTAAGCTAACCGTACGCATTTGTTTTTCTACCTGAATCGCAAGGGGGATTAATGCACACTTCCTGGACCTTTTCTGAATTCCAGAATTCTTATCTGTCCGTCGAAATGGACAGATGTGAAGATCTTTTTCTAATACACAATTTTGGATAGAACCCTTCCTGCTTTGAAGTTTTATTTATTTTCTTTGCATTGCAAACTGTTCAATTTTGTATGGGGTCAGGGGAGACTTAATACGGGACTTGGTTCTAGAATTATGGCCGGATACCCAAAAAGCGCTAGTCGTGTTTGGAATTCTCGTTCAAACTCGCAGGATTTCTAATTCGAAATTGTCGTGCTGAGTATTGAGTAGCTAGACTTAACCATCAGCTTGTTCCTGCACTATCTTAGAATGGCCTATGGGTTCAAAATTATAACTCCTACCCTTCGTAAGTTCTTGTCATTTTTATCATTTCATTTTTGAAATACAGCGTTGCCGAATATCATCATAAAATTGACTTTGTTAGAGCACCATGAATCAAGATGTGGCAAGGCTAATGAACTCGAAGTTGCGGTCAACGGGTACTCTATAAGAAAGAGACTAGTTCTCAGACAAAACTATATTTACAACGGTCTCTTTCGTATTACCTTTGCTGTACGAGAGTGAAAATCCCTGACCTGGCCGGTAATCAAACCCGGGGCCTCCGGGCAAGAGGCAGGCACGCTACCCCTACACCACGGGACCGGCAAGATATGATGCCATCACGTAGAAATTTATACACAATTTACAGAATGCTGGAGTCTATTCTTGAAGCGCCTTACGTTTTGGAGAAAAGGCTCTAAGACAATTGCAGTTAATGATAATGAATTCCAACCATCAAATCCCTGATTTACGAAAGGATATTTACCATAGTTAGTTTTCTGCGATGTGCCTCTTACTTTATGCAGATCATCTGTCCTGCGTATGTAACAGAATTTTCTAGTATAGGCATTGTACATGGCACCGTGTCATTTTACTTTGGCAGGGCTGTGCCGTCATCTCTTTCCCCTTCCCAATCGGTCGACTTTTCGCTGACCAGCACCACAATACTTTTAGATTAATAATAATAATAATAATAATAATAATAATAATAATAATCCGTTGGCACTAGCTGAATAGAAATCTGCTTGCACCACAACATTAATTAATTAACTACACTACAAGGGCATTTATACACACATATTAATAGGCTAACAGCTAATGCAATCGCGAATCACAGTGGCACAATAACAATATTCATTAAAACAAATAAACAGTGCACTCCCGAATTTCTCTCTCCTTGCTCAAATTTCAGAGCATGACAGCGTATTTGACAATTTTACAAATAGTGCCGTCGCGTTATGGTTACATTTTGAATCTTTATTTTAGGTTCTTTGTAGAACTAAATTGTTTAGTCACTATAATGGAATTCATTGCTTTGTAAAATGTTTTGGAATTAGTAACAACAATTAATATAAGACGTTGGGGGGGGGGGGGAGCCTATAGCTCATTCCACTTTAAGAAAAGAATATAGCTCTTATGGACCTACAAGGAGTGAACACACCCCGTCTGAGGCACCCACAATTCTCGTGATTAAGGGATAATTACCGCCTCTGTGGTGTAGTGGTTAGCGTGATTAGCTGCCACCCCCGGAGGTCCGGGTTCGATTCCCGGCTCTGCCACGAAATTTGAAAAGTGGTACGAGGGCTGGAACGGGGTCCACTCAGCCTCGGGAGGTCAACTGAGTAGAGGTGGGTTCGATTCCCACCTCAGCCATCCTCGAAGTGGTTTTCCGTGGTTTCCCACTTCACCTCCAGGCGAATGCCGGGATGGTCCCTAACTTAAGGCCACGGCCGCTTCCTTCCTCATCCTTGCCTATCCCTTCCAATCTTCCCATCCCCCTACAAGGCCCCTGTTCACCATAGCAGGTGAGGCCGCCTGGGCGAGGTACTGGTCATACTCCCCAGTTGTAACCCACGACCAAGAGTCTGAAGCTCCAGGACACTGCCCTTGAGGCGGTAGAGGTGGGATCCCTCGCAAAGTCCGAGGGAAAAACCGAACCTGGAGGGTAAACAGATGATGATGATGATGAAGGGATAATTAACTGTACTTTGTAAAGTATTATGTTATTAAACAACTTAAAAAAAATTCTTTTTATAAATACATTTGTAGGGAGGAAGTACAATAGCAGGAACAGCCGTCGCCTGGTTGCCTTCCTTCATTTTTATTTTTCTTCTGTATCGTGTAGTCCCTCACTCTGTGAACCGCCGGCAGCTCACGTCTCTAGTGAAGTGTTCTACAGTATTTATTTGCTGCGTGTGTGTATTTAGGCTTTAAATCAGAGCGTAATTGTCTTGTGTTGGTTGTATATTGCATAGTATTTGTGGTGTTCTATTATCATCGTACGGTACAGAAGTTGTTACTGAATATTTTGGTGTTGTGGTGTGCAGTGATACGGTTTGGCATAACTTTGCCGTGTGTATTATTTGTGCTTGGTTTGCTTATTTAGCTGTTCTTTGTTAAGTCCATTTTAATTTTACCACTTTTTTTTTACAACCGCATTTAATTATTCTTATTGTTTCTTTTTTGCGAGCGATACGACAGCACGACAGTAACCCCTGTAGCCCATGGCAATTTATTAAATGCAATGAAATGCATCCTTCACCCCTCGAGCCCATAAAAATACCGTATTGTGTTTTTTTTTCTATTTTCTCCGCCAATTTGCCTTACAGTTCAATGCTGAGGTTTCTTATGTACCGTACTTTACCTCTGATTCTGCACAAACCAAAAATAGCCCCTGTAAAGCCCCCGTCCCATTTATTTCAAAAAGTAATTCGCAGATTCATTTCTTCCGCTTTTTGTCTTGAACTTAAATACTGAATTTCACAAATTTACGTGCCGTTGTTTTCCCGTGATGGTGTTGAGCAGAGCCGTTCGATACGGCAACCCTGTTGTCATAAAGAAATACTGTTTTCTTAACATGGAATGGACTATAGTTACATTGTACAGTGCTTGGCGATGTGCTGAGGGCTCTGCTATTCACCACTTACACCCGTCTGCGCTCTTCCTTCCACTGACAAGCTTACATCGTCCTTCGAGAATCCTCCCGCACCCCGCGCACTTGTGTAGTCTGGGGACCTATTATCCGCGAAACTTTTAGTAATACTTCGTTTTACGGTGCTGATGAGTAAGCAGGGAGCTCACCGGTTTCGGTAATACTGCCAACTGAATGGAAATGAAATCTGAATTGAATCGATAGTACGGTCGATCGATATGAATATTCTAAACCTTTATTATCTTAAGGCAACAAATGTGTCACACACACATTATGTAACATTTCTAGACGCGAATCTTGTTCCTAGCATGAATTCTCAAAAATATCTCTTTCACAGTCTCCACTGCTATCTGCAGTACTATTAATTAAAATCTCGTCCATGACACCGTCGTGCCTCCAGTATTCCTCTTCCAGTTCTTTCACCTTTCTGCAATACCCTTCCCAATCTGCGGCAGATAATGAATGGAATGCCTCGATGGTCAGTCATCGTAAATTAGCTGCTGACATGTCTCCCACCGGGCGAGTTGGCCGTGCAGTTAGGGGCGCGCAGCTGTGAGCTTGCATTCGGGAGATATTGGGTTCGAACCCCACTGTCAGCAGCCCTGTAGATGGTTTTCCGTGGTTTCCCATTTTCACACCAGGCAAATGCTGGGGCTGTACCTTAATTAAGGCCACGGCCACTCCCTCCCCATTCCTAGGCCTTTACGCTCCCATCGTCGCCATAAGACCTATCTGTGTCGGTGCGACGTAAAGCAAATAGGAAAAAAAAGACATGTCTCCCGTAATATTTTCCTCACTCATGTTGAATCCTAACCGATATTTTGGTTTTGCTGTGTAAACAACGGTGCGTAAAGTGTTGCAATTATACCGCCAGATGTCTCACGGCGATGCGTAATCTGTTCATAGTTTTTGTGTTGCCAATACGAATCTCGAAGATAACCGAGCTTTACCGATTCAGGACTAGGGAGCCGAAGTATCACTAAAAGTTTCGCGGATAATACTCAGGGCTCTGCTGACACAGTCCGAGCGACTCACGACTAAAGAGAAAAGTTTGACTTCGCTATATTTGTCCATCTCTTTATGTAAATAATTACAGAGCGAAATAACACTACAAGTTTTTGAAAAGGCGCCCAAAAGCCCTTCATGCACGCACCGCCGCTGTATGACACATAACCGTGTTCGTTTTCTTCTAGTTCCCAACGTTTCCCACCTAAGTTTTTCTATCATACTTGTCACACTACTGTCCAGTTTCTGGAATGGTGAGATACATGTCCGATAGCTATTTATTTATTAAAGCTGTCGACTCTAAAATTCTTCGCTGCGTTGACGGTTGCAGCTAACTTATCGAAGGGTTAACTACTGGCTCGTTGATCAAGTTTCATAAATACACACTAGATGTCACCCGTCGCACTACTTTGTTCTCGCATCGCCCTCTACTTGACGCAGCCATAGTAGAGGGCGATGGTTTTCGTGCATTAGATGTTTTCCCTAGACTGTCAGGCGCATGCGCACAAGTAATGCATCTCCTATTACAGTATAATATCCTCTTTGCCATGCAGCGAGAAATTGGTATTCGAATAGTTCTTGCAGACGTGATTGACAGTTTCGTAGTGTTTAAGGACGGTCGGAGGAATTTGACATTGTTTGTGAGGATTTCTAATGAAATACGCACACGAGCAGCACATGTCGCGCGTGATCCAGATTGGACTGAGCCTTATACATCTAACGTGTCTATTCCCTGGTATTGACCATAGTATAGTGATAAATACCGGGACAATTAACGTATGTAGTTCCTTGTAATGTAATATCGTTAATTAAAAACAATCCCGCGGTAATAAGTATATGCTAACTGCCAATGCAAATAGGCCTGCTACGGTAAAATAATGTGTAATTATCTGTTATACGCAGTTACTGGCACCAGTGATTTTACGGACACGAATGCAGTCACAGATACAAAAATAATAAGACTCACTAGTGATAAAGGGTATCGTAATTAATACTGTATTTGATTAACAGTGGATAATGGAAAATTACTTGCCACAGGACGCAAACTGTCGGCTATAACCTCAACCAAACGTATGACAGTCCTGAATCTGTCTGTTAATTCACTTCCACTATACTTCATTAGAACATTAGGTCGATGCTGATATAATTGTGACCGGGCGAGTTGGCCGTGAGAGGTTAGAGTTGTTCAGCTTTGAGCTTGCATCCGAGAGATAGTGGGTTCGAATCCCACTGTCGGCAGCCCTGAAGATGGTATTCCGTGGTTTCCCATTTCTACAACAGGCAAATGCTGGGGCTGTACCTTAATTAAGGCCACGTCCACTTCCTTCCCACTCCTAGGCCTTCCCTATCCCATCGTCGCTATAAGACCTGTCTGTGTCGGTGCGACGTAAAGCCTTTGGAGGGGAGGAAGTTAAAGGCTTCCACTATCCGTTACCTCGGCACGTGATGGGGTAGAGGGGTTAGCTTTACGCACGGCCGCCTTTGCCCCCTGGTACTCGTTTTTGGTATATGCTGAGTGAACATCAGGGCCATGTGCACCTCCGGAAGTGGAAATCTCGTTTCTTAAATTTTACGACTTCCTGACGGGGAATCGAACCCACGTCCTTCCGGGTGAACAGAGCACGCCTTTACCATCTCGACCAGGCAGCTCCTGCGACGTAAAGCAACTAGCAAAATATATACTCGTGGTCGTTCCAGAATGTTGACTATTTCTACAATTTCCTCGTCGGAAGAAGATGAAAAGTCTATAGAAAATTTTAAGAAACATGATATTAGCTGCCGGTACTGAAGTACTGCGCAAGCGCCCACCAAGTTATATATCTCCTGCTCTGGGTCCTCTAAGTTAGCAGGCGACTGTAGAGCCCATATCTGTATCTTACGTTCGTGCAACGCCAAAACACAAGTTAATCATTCGATATTTCACGTTCCAGAAACCAGACATACTTCTAGGATTGAAATCATTCAGCACAAACCTCGCAGCCTTTCGCTGTAGCATACCAAGATCATTAATGACTCCTATTTGGTATGAATCTCATGTATTTATTTGTTCTTTGACCACATTCTAACACAACTAGTTTACTGATTTTCTCATTTTATGAAGTAAGGAAAACAGGCTAGCAATTGCATATATTTTTCGTTTGCTGAATTGTAGAGAGCTTTTGTGTGATCGATGTGATTATTGTTTCAGGTATCAGTAACAATGGCAGAGTGTATCCAGCCAATGTCCTTCACGTTTTACGAGCTAGCTTCTTCCTTGCGGTTATCTGTTGGAGATCTTCTGCTGCAGAGAGCCATGAAGAATGAATTAGACATGAAAATAATTTCCGGAGATATTTTCCTGGTAACGAACCATGTTCCACGGGAGGTAGACTTTGAGGACTCCGTCTCCAATGTAGGAGAAGACAGCTACGAAGCTGACGACGAATATTCTTTACAAGATCACTCCTTCGCCTCATCAGATTGGAGCATCGGCGAGGACACTGCTTCAGAGATCTGGAGGCGATGTCAAGAAAAATGTGTGATGCCCCCGAAGAAGGACAATGGTATGAGATGGCGACCTATAACTTGTAGCGATTGTTTCACGTCGCACCAGCTAGTCTGCGACTGGCCCAGTATGCTGTCATTATCCACAGACTGGGATTTGGATAAGACGCTGCGCGACTGGGAGCAGAACAGAGAGACTCTGTCAGCAGGCTGGTCATCACAACGGTGTATTCCTAAAGCTCCTCTTGGAGCTCGCCAGAATGTGAGATCCCACAGCGAAGATGATGACGGAGGCATAGACAAGTTCGGGGATGAAGGTGATGACGAAAGTGGTCGAGATGTGGATCAAGCAGTCCTTTGGCAACCTTACCCGAGTGGCTACTCCAAGTTTTACAAGCCAATCCGTTGCTACAACTGTCAACAATGTGGTCACTTGGCAGCAGTCTGCAGATACCGAGACTCTCGTCGAGGCTAACAGGTATGTTCACCTTTTCGTTCGTTTCTGTTTTCAGTTAGTCTCGCGTGGGTTACAGTAAAGGAGAAATTACTCTGTGACTGATATTTCGTTTCGCGCTGGTACCCGGTTGCCATACTTCCTCACTCCGAGTGCATCTCCCGCGGATGAACGCCCAGATCTTCTCGTTTGTATCACCAGCGTATTCACTCTCTATATTACAAGATTTCTCTTTACAAATATTTACAATATTGTATTCTTTAAGTTTAGTGCCGCGGTCGTTCTATTAAGAATGTTACTAACTGGAATAAGGTGTCCACCGTTAGCCTTTTGTTTTTTAAAATAGTTATACGTGTCCTGAGCCCGTGACTTTCTTTTGCCCTAGACTAGCCACTATCGTAGAAACTTCGTAACAGCGACAACGCTGAGCTGAATAGATGCCTATAAAGAACGTTTATAAGCCACTCAGAATTACCTACACTCTAGGCCTGTTGTGATAAGATCGTTAATGCATATACGAGTTGATTAAGCTCTACAAGCTTCCATATTCTGTGCGGACCCTTGCGTTTCTTTTTTCTTCCTTTTTTAATAAAAATACAATTTGCTTGATGTTGCACCGACACAGATAGGTCTTATAACGACGGTGGGATAGGAAAGCGCTAGGAGTTCGACGGAAACGGCGTGGCCTTAATTAAGGTACAGCCCCAGCATTGGCCTTGGCGTGGAAGTGGTAAACCATGGACAACCATCTTCAGGGCTGCCGACAGTGGGGTTCGAACCCATTATCTCCCGAATGCAAGCTCACAGCCGCGCGCCCCTAAACCGCACGCCTAACTCACTGGGTTTACGCTTTATTGTTGGTATAGTGAAATTCTCGTATTCCCTAATATTTTATTGGATGAAATGAAGATTGGGTAAATAAGAAATAATTAAATAAATAAATTATTAAAACGATTGAAGTTAATTTAAATAATTAGCGCAAACAGGTCTTTACCTGTATAAATATCCATAGAACAATACGACAATACAACAATATATCTGCGTCCGTAGATTTGGCTGGGCATTGCGCATGCGCGCACAGACACTTGTACTGTAGTTAGTCAACCCAACCGAATAAGTTGAAAACACCTTTAGATGTTTTTGTTGGAAAAGTTCCTGTAATGAATTCAACAGCAATTCGTCTCTATGCAGGATTTGAATGAGTCCATATGGAAATGTCTCCCGAGTTTAGTAGGAGGTCACTGGGACAGAGTAGACGTGGTGTTCTCTTTTCTTATCCTCCAACACACATTCATACATCTACCCTCTCGTCCTGTCCCATACATTACCGAAATACCAGGTAGTCTGCATTCTTTTGAACTGTCCCCGTTTTCTGTTTGTCCTCGCTGCGTGGTTTATTCAGAAGCTGGCTAAAATACTGCTTCAAAGGACAACACAAGTATGTTACAGGCAATTAACGGAAACATGACTTAATAACAATAATAATAACTGTACCATGAGTAAGGCCCTTCTGTAAAGTTAAAGTTGTGTCTTCTCTGACTGTGCATCCATCTCTAGTAAAATCTGGGAACTTTATGAAATCATAGTAATTTTTCCCTTTGAGGACCAGATGTCTCCGATATCAATATTTTAGCGCAATCTGGGGTTCAGATCCCATTACTACTAACGGAGAATCACGGCCGATTGGATCCCTCGCTGCGCAGGAACTAGTATCAAGTCGGCCGTGGGAGAATATTTGTATTTGGATGTTATACGATCTGTCGGCTTCTCTTGTAATTAAATTTACCCGCCCAACTGGAGGCGTGATCTTAAGTTAATCAACTTATCATACACCTTGATATTAAAATCCTTTAACCCAATCAAGACTGTGCTTATTCGAAACGTCTACATTACTTTGCCGAACCAGAAACGAACTTGCAGTAGCATTATTGTGTCTTCTACGGACAGAGGATAGAGGTGGACTCTTGAACATTGGCTTAATATTTGGCACCTCTCCGTCAATGGTCAGAAAACCCAGTTCATGCTTTTTCCCTCCAAATCCCGTATTTGTCGCCCCACTCATAAAGTTCATTTAACCATGTATAATACCCCTCTCATTGAAACTAACCAACTGACATACCTCGGTATCAAATTCCAAAATAACATTAAATGGAACCTTCACCTCTCTTCTATCCATCGTAAAGCCCTTACCCGTTTCCGCGCCCTTCGTTCCCTTACTGGATATACTTGGGGCCTTAAACCCAAAAAAATCATGCATCCCTGACTTGGATTAATACTCACCCCTTAGACTACTGGAACCTTCATAAATATGACCGACATGCATTACGTATTGCATACAGACTAAAACTTGACACTCTTTCCGCCAATTTTCAACCCTTTTACACTTTCCCTACTATCCTTACCCATTGTATTCGTCATCATAATCCCCTTATTAAAGAAGCTCTCCCACTTTCCCCTCTCGCTACAGATATTCCCTGCGACACTCTTTTCCCTCAGCACTCTTACCTCTTCCCCACTCCACCACCTTCACTTCCACCCACCACGCCGATCGGCCTTAGGCCTACATTCATAATTACGCATGTATTAGTATTATGGTCCTGGCTGCGGCGGAACATTGCCTTCTCCATCGACATGCCGTAACGGCACCGCCAGTGCCATCTGTGTAGTGTTGTGCAATCAGTGCAGTGACGTGTTCCCTCAGGTTTCTTTTCTCTGTTTTCATTCTCTTTGTTATATCCAGTGCATTATATGTTTCGTTTTTCATTGCCCTCTTTGATTTTACTTAGTGCCCTAGTAGAGTCACGTGAACATTTTTCTTTTGTGCTTTAGTGTCTATTTATTTTCGTTTATTTGCAGTATTGTGCCCAAGAGTGGCACGGAAGACGTTCTTTTATGTTTGTGCTGAATTGTTGTTTAATTCATTTGTGTCATTCTCTTCAGGCAAAGACATGGCAAGAAGACATTCCTTGCAATTTCATTTCTTATTTCATTGTGCCTAGTTGCGGCACGACTGCTTTTCTCATATCTGTTGTGATTTTTTTTTCTGTCTGTGTTTTAAATCTTTAAAGCCACAGACGAGGCGCACTATATCTTCTTATTTAGTGATCTAATTATTTGTTTATTTTAGTTTTATTACTCTGCCAAAGAAGCGGCAAAAGACTTACTTCGGACTCTAATTTCTGGATTTCTGTCAGTGCCATAAGAATAGGCACCCCTATGTCAACTTTGTACGTTATTTTCTTGTATTTTTCTGTGTACTATGTATCTCTCGTTGGCAAATAAACGGGGTCTAGCGGAGGGAAACTATAGCGAGTGCGATTCGGGTGCACTCTGAGGGCTCGCTTGGGGGTTGAGGTGGATTCCTGCGCCAGAAAATCTTTATCACTCACTCCTTTTGCGTATGTACGAACATACTTCCTTGTATACGTAATACTCCATATACTCTTCCTACTACGAAGGCTGAAGAGCCGCTCGTTCGGCTGATGGCCCGCCTTCACTTTATGGTGAAGGAATTGAACAAACTCTTTGCTTGCTTGCTTGCTTGCTTGATAGAGGTGATCTTCTCCGGGAGATGAGAGGCGGGGTTACGGCATCATGACATCTTTATAAATAACGTACGGCAGTGAGTTTTATTAAGTGATACTACTGCGTGTGAAACTAGGGAAGATTTCTACGTTCCTTTTAATATCTAACTGCTAGATCGTCGGCTCTTTCCTCAAATAAAATGTAGAGCTTTCTCATCTCTAAACCAAATGTAAATTTTAGTCTTTGGACTTTCATATTTCCATTTCTATAGTAATAATAATTTCGTGTAACTATTTCTGGCCTGGTGAAGCCCCCCAAGGCAGACACTCCAACGAGGGAGTACGGCATCTGCCGTGTGTACGAAACCGCGTGTTGTAGTGAAGGATAGTGTTGGGTGCAGTGTGGGTTGCAGGGATGTTGGAGACATTGCAGACAACCATTTTCCGAGCCAGGGGAATTATCCATTCGCTAACATTTCCAACCAGGCCATAAATCGAACCCGGGACCGACTGTACTGAATGAGACTGCTTACCATTTCACCAAGGAGCCGAGCATAATAATAATAGTAGTAGTAGTAATAATGGCGTGTGGCCTCCGAAGAGGCCTGTTGCAGATCATTTCGAGTTGACGCCGCACAGGTGACCTGCGCGTCTGGGTTTGTGATGATGAAGTAGCGAGAGAGTGAAACCCAGTGTCGGTACATAGAGCCTATCCTCTCGAATAACATCAACGGTTCTGTTGAAGGATTAACGTCCCCTTTTGATGGACGAATCACCATCAACAGCGTAATATGCCCTTACTCCCTATGACCACTCCCGAGAGGTTTCGAATTGAACCCAGGTTTATGGCACGCAATCTAGTGATTAGAAATTTAAACCACCACCTCTCTTAGTCATATCGGTGAACATTATGATGGTGAACGGGACTCGAACCAGCTAACCATGGAGTCAGACCATACATATTTAACGCCTTAATGATTATGGCCACAGGCGAGCATAATAATAATAATAATAATAATAATAATAATAATAATCTATTCTACACGTGATAATAAGTTAGCTTTATAGTCTGTCGAACAATATATAAAATATATACATATATAATATAAATACATATAGAAATTATCAAATATAAATATAACACTATCAGATACCTGTAACAAAACAGATTAGGCCTATTGAACAAGGAATAAAAATACACACTATTCCTTATTCAATATTGTCCGCGAACCTCTCCGACTAATCTTCTTCTTCTTCTTTACCTCAGTCTTTTCCCACATCACGTAGGGTCAGCGTTGCTTTGGTGGATTCTTCTCTTTCATAAATGTCTATCCAATGCCTTTTCCCTCTTCCAACCTTTTTCTCTTAGATCCCCTTCTACCTTGTCTTTCCATCTCATTTTTGGTCTTCCTCTCTTCCTTTCCAGGTTTCCAATTCTTTTTCCCCACGTAGTCCTCCCCTCTTCTCTGCACATGTCCATACCATCTTAGCCTACTTTCTTGAACCTTTTTTCCTATGGGTCCCACTTACACTGATCCTGTGATGTAATCATCCTTACTCTATCCCTTCTTGCAACTTAACTCATCCATCTTAACATTCTCATTTCTGCCACTTCCTTCTTTCTCTCTTGGGCTTTTGTGATCTGCACTATAAGGCATATCCGACTAATGACTGCTACAATAAATTCCTATCGATACAATCGAATGCTGTTTTCAAGTCCGAGAAGGCTACCTAAGATAAAGTTTTTTTTTTTTTTCCATTAGAAGTTTGCTGACAAAAAGATGGAAACAAGATCTTCATTGGTTTAAATCCACTTCGTTCCTCTAGTAAAAGTGAATCGGCAATAGTCTTGAGGTGAATCGTTATTGTTTTGGAGTAAATTGTATATCCACTATATAGAATACTATTGTATATAGATGGAACGTACCCTGTGGCCAAATTTATTACATAGAGATTTCACCTTGTTTCTTTCTAGTCCTCAGACATTTTGCTTATTTTTCCAACACCTACTGATTGGCCAGAAAAATCCATAAACAAGAATAGCTCCCCCGTTTTTAACAGTTCTACATATTCACTAAATAATACGTGGGTTGGAATTGTAATGGTAATAACTGTTTGATCACTATGGAGTCAGAAATAAATACCAGTTCCAAAGTTTATTTGTCCGATAGAGTCGTCAGTGTTGTGTGTCGCACGTTGTCAGCCATATGAGAGCGTCTACTTGGTTGATCGCTTGAACGGTCTAATGTCTGCTGATTATTAGGGGTAGTTCTGAAAGGAATATTACGGGATAGTTTCTGTTTGTTAAGTATAAAGTCATAATCACAGGGGAATCAAGCAAGATGATACACCATTTCATAGCTCCATTGTACAGGACAACATTACAGCAACTTGTGTGATGTGCGCTCGACGATTGTCGATTTATGTAGGAAGTTTGTCCGATTTTGTTTCAAAACCTGTCAATAGTTGTGTTCGAAGAATTAATGTAAACCGAGCTCGATAGCCACGGTCGCTTAAGTGCGGCCAGGTCAGTATCCAGTATTCGGCAGCCCTGAATATGGTTTTCTGTGGTTTCCCATTTTCACACCAGGCTGGACCTTAGATAGAGCCACGGCTGGTTCCTTCCCACTCCTAGCCCTTTCCTGCCCCATCGTCGCCATAAAACCTGTCTTTGTTGGTGCGACTTAAAACAACTTATAAAAAATAGTGTAATGCTCATTGCAGAATTGTTCCGTGATACAATATCTAGTTTACAGTTCTTGGCGGAGCAACACCACCTGAGTAAAAAGCCACTATTCTTTCACCTTCAGGAGAAGCCCCGTAACATGCATCATGATGCAACTATTCCAGCTCATCTGTCGTGCGGATTGTATACTCTAGTATACTTAAGGCGCGCTCTCTAAAATATTGTCTGTTCAGCAAAGCAGTTCAGATATTATTAATGCGCCACCGCAGATGTTCTTTTCTTCATGACAGAGAGTTTATCAGCACTAGGACAATCTTAAAAGTTCATTCATTTGAGATTTATGTCGCTTTAAGGGCTTGGTGCGTTTAATGCTCAGTCGCGTGTTCTTCAAATCAGTCTTAATACCGCAGTAAATAATAGCACCCTCTAATTTTACACCCGTCGAATCGCTGGGGATTTTGAGATACGCTGAAGTTCCTGAATTTTGTCCACAAAGGGAATCCTTTAATGTGTCAGTCGATCTTCTGACATGGGTCTCACGTGCTTAACCAATTATTTCCTACGGAATTTAAAGTATTGGTAAAGAGAACCATTATATGAAGAAACTATGTACTGCTTGTATCTATAAGTGTGTGAGAGAAACCGTGAATGGAATGACAGGGCGGTAGAGTGGAAGGAAGTATGTGAACTCATGGATGTTTGAAAGTAATGCATCCATAATTGGTCAAACTCTGGTTAACCGAATGAGTGTGTCATTAAACATGTATTTATGTTACACCATAGTTCTTTTATTTACCGAGCGAGTGGACCACGCGGTTAGGTTTGCGTGGCTGTGGAATTAAATCCGGGAGATGGTGAGTTTGAATCCACCATCATCGGCAGCCCTGAAGATGGTTTTCCGTGGTTTCCTATTTTCACAACAAGCAAGGCCACCGCTACTACCTTCTTCCCAATCCTAGCCCTTCCTCATCCTTGCGTCACGGAAAATCTCCGACGTGTTAGTGTGACGTTAAACCTCAAGAACAAAACTAAAAAGTAAAACAAAAAAGGTATTCTTGTTTACCACACCAGAGTGGAGAAGACTGGCACGAGATAAAAAAACGTTTTTAAGTGATATTAAGACTATATCCGTATTATTAAAAGGAGCGTTTTAACAGATAGGGCTGGAGGGAGGAGCATTGCGCGGTGTTGTCACATTTCTTTCTCCTTCCCTTCACTTCCAGCTCACTTGTTCGTTCGTTCGTTCAGACAGCTGTGTTCTGTTGTACGCAATTCAGAAGTGAGAGGTTTGGGAACACGAGCCGGCCACCTGGCTTATCTCCATGGCAACCGCAGTGGGTCCGCCCTCGTTTCCATTGCAACCGTACCTCCTACTCCCGTCTCCCCAACGGACCTCCCGCTAAGAACTGTGGAAACGCATCTTTCAATATTGCGACTATAGGTCGCTCTTCGATTTAGCCATGCGTATGATCCCGGTTGGTCGTGTTCCTTTCTATTACACATCTATGTAATTATCCTTCATATAGCATATCCTTCTCTTGGAAGGGAGTACTTACTTCAGATATGAGTTGCGTGAAAGGTTTTCATGTTTAAATATGTTAATTGTGCCCTGTACTGTTATAATCTACTTCCTGTAAATAAACTGATTATTATTTTGATTACAGGTTACCTACATTTGAAGTGGACATCGTCTACACGGTTCTTCTCGCTGCATCGGTCTACTGTGCAACGTATTTTGATTTGTCACATATTCAAACAGTTGTCAATAAATTGAATTTTGTGTACCATGTCCTGCATTTTTCAAATAAATATAGTTTACGATGTCTGCGTCTTTACATTCGTGAGTGTTTTCTTAATAAGCTATCCTTTCGGATAATGTAAATGTTAAAACCATTAAAGCTCCGAAGGTCTTTTCAATCGTGAAAATACCGTGCCTCCGTTTCTCCCCAGTATGGCAGTGGGATACCATTACAAATGAGCAATAACGCCCGGTTTTTTGACCAACCCTGCTGCAAGGAATCATGTCCATGTGAAGTGGTTCTCGAGAAGACAGAGTGGCAGGTTTATGTGTTAGGCTACACAGCGGCGAAACGCTGATAATTTCACGACTGAAAAGACCTAAATAGGTTAAATGTGTTCAACATTTGCAATCGATGGAATTAAATTATGGTTTCTTTCTGGGAACATAATTTTTGTCATAAATGTTGTTAGCAGT
This sequence comes from Anabrus simplex, assembly GCF_040414725.1. NCBI lineage: Eukaryota > Metazoa > Arthropoda > Insecta > Orthoptera > Tettigoniidae > Anabrus > Anabrus simplex. The sequence goes on along the minus strand of NC_090265.1, from coordinate 1,774,926,136 downwards.
GTACATCACTGAATCACGTGGTATAAAACTGTCACGCTCCTACGATCTCGCTACTATCCAACTCTTCTCGACTTGCAGACTATTATAAAACTAGAATCCTGCGGAGGCGGTTCGTGTTCCTGCCTCTAACGATTCTTGTTTCAAGAAATCTTTCCGCACTCTACTAAGCGGTTTGAGAAGTCAAACTGTAATTGAACGGCATGCACAATGTTGAGCTATCCTTTAATTCAAGACAGATCTAAGGCATGGCCTATCAGGGTGCATGGCGCGGCGCAAAGAACAAAAGACGACTTGGCTAGGTTGACCAGAGTGCAGAACCCCCACTCCTCGATTTCGAGCAAGAGCGTTTTCCCTCGCTTTCCCTACGACTGTCTCGCTCGCTCCACCTGTCTCCCCCATCCTCACTCTGCAGAGCTCTACCACTCCAGCAGAGTCGTTCCGAGACCAAACGCTGGTTCGAACAGAGCCGAGTCGAACCGATGCACGGTGCACAGAACCTCTGCGCCTCGGCTTGCACGCGTGAGATTTTGGGCGTTTGAGGGGACCTGTTCTAAGGTATTAAATAACCTTTCATTTCAGCAGTGACTACCGTTCGCATTATAAGGAGCGCATTACAGGTGATGCGCTGTCGAAAATGTTCGAGTTGGGCTCACGGTCAAAACTTTCCCCTGCGGATTACCGTCGATCCTCGAAGGGTAGAGTTATAGTTGAGCCCCTGTTCATTTGGGGGTAGATTTCTTCGTTTGTTAATGTTCGGCCACTCGTTTTTATTTTAATGCCTTTCTTAATGTTAACAAGTACCAAAATTACATTTTAATATCAATTAAAGACAGTTATTGAAATTATTACATCCTCATTTAATGATTACCATAATACGATCTTAAATAAAACGTCCTTTTAGCAAACATGAACTAAGGTTAAATAAATTCATTAACCTAGTTCTGAGTGCGGACTCTGCACCGCATTAAAAACTTATCTGTAAATGTTTATATTAATGCTTTTACGGCCCGTACTTGTAGACATGATATGGTCTTTTGTGCTTATGCCGTGTGAAGAAAACAAAGTGAAACTCTTTACGTTTCGCAGCGAACTTCTACAACAATGACAGTTTGAATTTAAGAATGCTTTACCGTTAGAGCTGTAGTGGTACGCTCATTCGTCACCAGGTGGCTCGCTGTATGCTGGCACAGCGCTCCAATTTGCATATCGTCGAGTCTATGTGCATCATTGGTGAAATAGCACTGCGGCTAAGATAGATCGCCAGTTTATGTACTTCACGTTCCAGTATCACCAAGATGGAATTTTAGAGAGCTATTATAATACAGACAGAGATACAGCTAGGAACTGTATACGCCTACCAACACGAAACGTCAGCAGTTTGACCTGGTCACAGCTCGGGGTCCCCCTTCTCCCGACGCTCATAAAACTCTAAGTATTCGCGATCTGTCTTTTCTTGTGGCACCTCGCATTCTGGAGCAAGCGCCATATTTTATGTGCTCCCATTCCTTCCCGTCGTTCCTGAACGAGCCATACTGGACGCTTTAGCACCCTTCTCGTTGATGAGGACTCATATAACGTTTTTAAATAACGCCACAGGCATATCATTGTCAAGAATTATATGCACTACTGTTTACTATTTACAAGTACTAACGGTGAATCCTGAAAATGCAGTTCGCTGAAGTCATCCAGAGTGTGTGAATAGCGCCGTGTTTTTTGACATAAATACGTCTTAGAAATGGTGGTCATCCGAACGTCTGTGTAACCAAATAGTGTCGTGTAACAAAACGCGTGGCGTCTCCGAAGACCTTAAAAGGTAGTTAGTAGGACGTAAAACAAATAACATTATTATTATTAACAAAACGCGTGACGCGATATCACCTAGCAACAGTACCTTGAGAGCTGTACAGGCCGTGGATCTCTATGTCACCCTGCACGGTTGCTAGGTGACATGGCGTCAAACGTTTTGCTGAATGACGAACATATGATCATTTCATTTTCACAAAGGGAACTTTCATAACATTTCTTTTTTCCTACACTCTCAAGCTTTATTTAATTAATTGATTCATTAATTAATTTCTTCTTCTTCTTAACTTGTTTACCGTCCAGGGTTGGTTTTTCCCTCGGACTCAGCGAGCGATCCCACCTCTACCGCCACATGGGCACTGTTCTGGAGCGCGAGACTTTGGGTTTGGGAATAAAGCTGGGCGGGAGGACCAGTACCTATGCTGAACAGAGGAATTATAGTGGGATGGGAAAAGTGGAAGGGATGGACAAGGAAGAGGGACGGAAGCGACCGTGGCCTTACGTTAGGTATCATCCGGGCATTTGCCTTGAGTAGAAGTGGAAAAACCACTTCGAGGTTGGTTGAGGTAGGAATCGAACCCCCTTCTACTCAGTTAACCTGAGGCTGAGTGAAACCCGTCCCAGCCCTCGTACCACTTTTAAAATTTCGTGGCAGAGCCGGTAATCGAACCCCGGACCTCCGGGGATGGCAGCTAATCACACTAACCAAAACAATATCATAAATTTCTTGAGCCTTGTTGACTGCCAGTTTTCTCTGGTATCTTCTATCATTGTCTTTGTTTGAGTCATCATTCGATAGACTGGTTTGATGCAGCTCTCCATGCCATCCTATCCTGTGGCAAACGTTTCATTTATACATAACTACTACATCCTATATCTGCCCTAATCTCCTTGTCATATTTATACCTTGGTCTGTCACTACAGTTGTAACACTACATTTGAAAAGCTTCTATTTTTCTTTCTTTTTGTTTCACTTCCATAAAATGCCACACTCTAGACGGAAGTCTTCAAGAAAAAGAAAAAAAGAAAAAAGAAAGAAAGGCATCTGTCCAATTCCTATATCAATATTCGAAGTGAGCAAATTTCTTTTCTTATGGAAGGCCTTCCTTGCTTGTGCTAGTCTGCATTTTATGTTCTCCTTATTTCTGCCATCATTTATTATTTTACTACCCAATGAACAGTATTCATCTACTTCCTTTAAGACTTCATTTCCTAATCTGATATTTCCTGAAGTGGGTGTTAGCACGAAGGAAATTGATCCAACAAGTCCCGCTCTCATTCATGTAACGCCTGGTCATCCTTACAAATACCAGAGGAAGTGACGTAATATCATTACACATTTACGACAAGCACAGACCGAAGCACATCACATTGTTATCAATTTAATGTACTCGATTCCTGTTCTTTCACTTTTCCAATATGATCGCTGTCTCTTCCGATACAGGTTCGTTACGTAGCGCTGTCAGAAAGGTTTTGTGTTCGGAGCTCAAGGATGTGGGATAGTATCCTGGTAGAGTCGCCAGGCGTAGAGAAGTGCTTAAATGCGAGAGATTGAGTAGATTTTCTGGGAGGAAAACGCGACCTTTTTCAGCGCAAAGTTAAATCCGGCGCTCTCGTATCTCTTAAGATATACTATTATTGAAGGAACACAAAACACATTATTATTTAAATTATTATTATTATTCGAAAAATTTTCTTTACGTCACACCAGTAGGCATAGGTATTATGGTGACGATGGGACAGGAAAGGGCTAGGAGTGGAAAGGAAGCGGCCGTGTCCTTAATTAAGTTACATCCCCACCTTTTGCCTGGTGTGGAAATGCCAAACCACGGAAAACAATCTGCAGGGCTGCCGAATATGGGGTTCGAAACGCACGGCAAACTCGCTCGTTATTATTATTATTATTGTTACGGACTTATCCGTGGTAGTTAGAGGTGAAAGAAGGTGCTGGGATGAATAGGTCTCAACTTACGAAATTAAAGTTAATTTAAAATTTAACAAATGTTATATTTTCTTTTCGAGATCAAGAAATAACAAGTATAACAGGAACTCAGTTGTATATCAACAAATTAAGAATGTACAATTACAGTTTATTAATGGATTTTGGGTTTCGAGCCCCAGATTCACAATCCCTGAGCAATGAGCCCAACTTTACTAATACACAAGATTCAACAAAGGGGTAGAAAATCCCAATCATGCCAAGGAGCATATGCTCCCAATTACCCAGTTAAGCCTGTCCGAGGCACACAGAAAATACAATTTAAGAAAGAGCCACCCGCTCTCAAAGTTCAAGCCTATTCAAAGGCCACACCAAACTCCACTTTCAAGCTGCCTTCCAGGCACACAAGAACAGGGGTAAAAATACCCAATCTACTGAGGCCTATTAAGTAAAGAAACAGGTCAATTACATGGCCCAAAATTCTGAGTTGAATGGAGGCGTATCTTGCACTCCTAATACACCTTTTTAAAACCTATATGGCACTAGGCCGGTTATGCACGGGCTAATCCCATACTACGGAGGTGACACGATAGGAAAACTTTATTACATTACAAATAAGGGGAACAGTTATGAAAACGTAGTCACCTCAAAACACCATGAGTGGGAGCTCGAGAGGGTTATGCACTCTCTATCCCAATTTGTAGTTAAAGAGATAGAACTTTATACCAAGTGTCTTTTACATTTTAAAGGAAGGTTACATGGTAAAAGTTTCGAACCTGCCCCGAGGGTTAAACTGCTGAGCTAGCAAACAAAGAAGTTATTAAAAGGCCATTACCTGATGGATGAACTGCCGCCTGAAGAAAGGGGCGCTTCCCGTCCCCTGCTATATAATCACACTAGGAAAGATGTCAGTATGATTTCTCCAAGGTATATGAAGGAGGACACCTGTAAAATTGTGCCGTTCTCCATCTCTAGCGGAGTTTTTTTGCTATGTTGATGTAAATTTTCAATTTATTTTGTTTTCGGAAATGATTACAGCTATGTACTCGGTTTTCGATTCAGAACCTTTGAAGAACAAGATTAATTTATTGCAAATACGAAAGAAACTGTATTTCCAGAAGGAAGCAGAATTACAGCGACTCATATTAAGTTCCGTGTACGCAATTAGATTATTCCATACAGACGTATCGGAAAAGAGTTTAAGTCAAGCGCACAATATTTGTGGAAGCATAGTCAAGGGACTGTAAAGGACACTTTGGGATGATAACGAACGGAAACTAACGCTAATCCACTAACGGTGAAATGTAAACTCCATGAGTGTATCGGTAATATTCCTGTCGGACGCAGTAAATGGTCGGATTTCATCAATATGGGCAGTGATATTGGAGTTGCAGATTGATTTGAAAATTAAACGTCATCACATTAACACTCAACTGCCGAGCTAATGGAGCAATCTGCATAAAGCTGTTTTAGGCCTATAAAATAATCGTGTTGCTACTAGCTTATGCTGATGTAATAGAAAACTTAAAGCCGAACTAAAGTGCATTTAAACTTGCATTTTGCATTTGTGGAACTTTTTCCCTCGAACAATGATACCTGCTTCAATATCGATACCTAACACTTGGTATTAGTATGGAGCTCGTGTAATATTGATTAAATGCTAACAACTGGCAATCTGTACTTTGAATATTATTTCTTCAATAGTTGACCCATTAGCCGGCGAATACAATACTTTAATAAAGTGCGCATTGCGGTGGGAACCGAAGGAGCAATTAATTAATTACTGCGTTGACGGGGTGAAATTTCCCTTTGGGGATCACTGTAAGTACCTACGTGTAAATATAAGAAAATATCTTCGTTGGGATAATCACATAAACGGGACTGTAAATAAAGGGTACATATCTCTGCATATCGTTATGAGGGTATTTAGGGGTTGTAGTAAGGATGTAAAGGAGGGGGCATATAAGTCTCCGGTAAGATCCCAGCTAGAGTATGGTTCCAGTATATGGGACCCACACCAGGATTACTTGATTCAAGAACTGGAAAAAATCCAAAGGAAAGCAGCTCGATATGTTCTGGGTGATTTTCGACAAAAGAGTAGTGTTGCGAAAATGTTACAAAGTTTGGACTGGGAAGACTTGGGAATAAGGGAAACCATCTTCATGGTTGCAGTCCGAACCTACTATCTCGCAAATGCAAACGTAAAGTCTGATAGAAAAAAGAAAATGCAGATTTGCATTTAAAGTTTTTATCGTTTATTGCCATAAAAACGTATTTTAAGCATGATCTTTTCAGGAAAACTGTGTTATTCTTTACTTAAATATGTTGGAGCAAGGTAATTGTAACAAGAGGCCATGGGTATTAGGTGAAAAATCGCAGGTTAACTTAGAGGACAAACCAAAGAAAGCGACCGGAACAACTTGCACCAAAGAGAGAAAATATGTCCATAACAAGAGAATGAAAATAACACAGGCACACAGGAGGACGAATAAACTCTTCTAAGTACTTACTGATTAAGCTCATTTGCTAATAATAACAATAATAATAATAATAATAATTGTACCGGGAGTACACCCGCCTCGTTCATTTAAATGGAGCGCCTTGGAGAACGCTATCTACCATCTAAAAGTTGCAACACCTAATACAAGAAGTTTGGACATTTTCCTACAGATGTCTCCACTATAAATTTATGTTATGCCCTCTGCTGTGAAGATTGACTACTAAAATTATAAAGAAATTTTGTATTCCTAGGTTTCCTAAATTGAATTGATTATTCTTTGTTTTTCGTGCGTTAAAGTTTACAACACTTCTATTTCCTCCCGACAACTTAGGACATTGGCCAATAGAAAATTTTGTATATTTATTTTTCAACCAACCAAACTGTGTCTAGTATTTATTTAATTACCCAACTAAAATTGGGGGGGGGGGGTGTCAGATCTTAGCCCAGAGCTCTCTAGAACCTTCCTCTCGGGTATAAAAGCTGGCACATTTTCGACCAGGTCGTCTTATTCATCGCTCCAGTCTAGTGTGTGTGTTTGTGAAGGGAGGCGAGGATGCCTCGTCTACCGTCGAGAAGTCCATAAGCTCATGGTAATGGCAGTCCTGGTATAACTAAGTGATAGTCTTGGGACAGCTAGCTCGAGAGGAAGGTCCCCAACCTTTAATAATGTAACTTTAATTTTCTAAAATGTAAATTTCAATCTTCTAAGGTAAATTTCTAACTTCTAATGTAAATTTCAAACAAGCCAAAGGAACTTTAACATAATCAGGGAATAGAGAGTGAGCTACCCTCTCGTGTTCCCTATCAACTTGATTTTGAGGGGACTGTGACTTTGTAACTGTTTTCTGTTTGTAACCTTTGTAACTTAAATATTTTCACTATCTAGTCACCTCAGTAGTAGCCTCTAACTTCGGGCCATTAAGCTGTTCCTTTCAAATTTCAAGGAGTGCAAGTGTCCGCCTGCACACAATTTGGATTTTTGGGGCCAGTAACCTCAACCTATTGTTTTTCACAAAGGCCCGGTAGAATGGGTATTCAATGCCCATGTGAAATTCGATTTCATTCCTTTTATGTTAAGATGTTAGACTGTTGAGCATACACGACAGTGAATACTGCTCGAATTTGTAAGTTGTGCCTTTGATAGGCTGAAATGGTGCAATGTTTGGAGACTAGTCTCCTAGATACTTTCCATGGAGCAGTAGTGCTCAAGTCACATTTGTAAATTGGAGCTTTGAGCTCAGATTGTGGATTGGCACTTGGTTGATTTTTATGATTTCTCCTACATTGCACCTAAACTAACGTGCTAGTTTTGGTTTTCGCTTAGCAAACTGTTTGTTAAAATTTAACATCTGAAAACAAACAAAAAATAGCAGAGGATGAAATATAGCTCTAATTCTAAAGTTTTAAATTCATCTTCTGGTTACCTTATATCGACCCATACCGTATATCGACTCTTATATCGACTCACCTTCTTTCACCTCTCTGCTCCACCAAAACTTGGTATCAATAATAATAATAATAATAATAATAATAATAATAATAATAATAATAATAATTGTGGGTCCAGCCCTTCCCCCGTTTCTCTTTGAGGTCGGGTATGAAGTGAGATGGATCTTCATAACGAGGTTTTACGGCTGGATGCCCTTCCTGACGTCAACCTCATCAGAGGAGTTAATGAGATGACGTGCTTTATGATAGCTAGCAGAAGTACCCGTTCTTCGTACGGGTTATCAGAAATTGGCTTTAGTTACTCATACTATCGGTGTGAGCGACTTCATTAGATATTTATATCACTGGTGTATTTACTTAAGTACGTAGAAATTATGTCATATTTGAATATAGTGTATCTTCTTCTTTTCTTCATGGGGGCCTCTAAATATTAGTTCATAATTAGCGTCGACCTCTAAGATCTTTTGCTACCATTTTCTTCCTTCATTCCCACGTAGATATACCTGCTCCCTTCACAAAACTGCAGGTTTAGTGTAAGTATACTTCCGCTAGATAGTACCACAAATATAAATATTATTGAATGTATTTGTTTGATCCGGCATTTCGTAACTATTACGAATGATAAAGGAAATACGCGATGCATAAAAGAAACTACTATAATTATCGAGAATTATAATTCTCAGGGCTTGTCACTCATGTCGCACATCATATAATGAATATGAGTATAAATGTTGAGAAGTTTTTCAAGTCATGGGCGCACCATCTTGACTGTGTACAGTATATAGGTTGTTTTCATGGTTACAATGATCCTAAAAGTGGTCCAAAATATCGGCACTAATAACATCAGTGATCCTACTACTCCATGATTTGATAGAAAATAGTTTAAACTATAGGTAACATACTCCGCAAAATGCTGAAACCTAAGCCAGTACGTAAAAACAGAGGCCCGTTGGCAAACGCTGGTCGCTGTACTACGGAGATCTCCGGGGCTATTATTTTGATGCTTCACTCCCTTTCCATCCCCGCCCAAAGGAGTGCTATGAGCGTCTTACACAACAGTTTATTTTTTCCAGTTAGTAAGTCATATATGTATCAATTTTGGTTGGCAGCTATGCCCAAACGTACATGCATAATCTAGCTGCTGTAGAATCCTGGAGCTGACGTTGCCATGGTTACGGCCGTTCGTTTCTTTATCCGATTCCTAGAGCAAGGGTAGTGTGGTTCCAATATCTCCATAACGTTTGGTTTTAGGGCCTTAAAACATGGTTTTCGGGCCCGAAGGGTTTACCGAGTTATGTTCTTTGCGCCAAAGGGCTTAAAATGAGCTTTGTCTCGTTCTTGTACGACAAATTCGATTTCGCCTATATAGTATTAGCCAATTATTTTAATATTTTTATATCTCCCGCCGTCGCCCCCCCCCCTCGAATTGTTTTAAAAATAAAATACAGCCCATGTTACTCACTGGCAATGTAGCTTTCTTTAGGTGAAGTCATTTTTAAGGTTCGAACCCCACTGTCGGCAGACCTGAAAATGGTTTTCCGTGGTTTCCCATTTTCACACCAGGCAAATGCTGGGGCTCTACCTTCATTAAGGCCACGGCCGCTTCCTTCCCACTCCTAGCCCTTCCCTGTCCCATCGTCGCCATAAGACCTATCTGTGTCGGTGCGACGTAAAGCAACTAGCAAGAAGAAGTCATTTTTAAAATTGGTTTAGTAGTTCTGAGTCTATCTGCTACAAACAAATATACAAATTTTTCCTCTTTGTAATATTAGTATAGAAGTATAGATTACATCCCTACACATACGGTTGCCGCCAGGAAGGGCATCCAGCCGTAAAACAGGGTCAAATTCACATGTTCGACACAGTTCGCACCCGCAACCCCACAGGCGTGGGTAAAGCGATAGAAGAAGATATTCATTTTAAAAATTCACCCGCTTTTTATTCTTTTCACCCCCTTAAGTGGATTTTCCAAAAAGAGTGTGTTCATTTTAAAAGGAGATTCCAAGTTCCAATTTTAAAGTCTGTAACATCTTCATTTTTTGAGATATATGGATCCTCATATAAATAATTCAACTCATTCCTCACTTCTTTTCACCCCCCCCCCCCTCTTAAGTGGATTTTCTGAAAAGAAATATTTGTGTTCTTTTATTTTTAAAGGGGATTCCAAATATCATTTTTCATGTCTGTAACATGTTAGGTTTTTGTGATTTATTGTAGATAATTTCGCTGCTGTAGAATCCTGGAGCTGACGTTGCCATGGTTACGGCAGTTCATTACTTTATCCGATTCCTAGAGCAGGGGTAGCGTGGTGCCAATATCTCCGTAACGGTTGGTTTTAGGGCCTTAAAACATGGTTTTCGGGCCCGTAAGGCTTACCGAGGTTTCTTCTTTGCGTCAAGAGGATTAAATTGAGCTTTGTCTTGTCCTTATACGACAAATTCGATATTTTGCCTATATTAGCCCATTATTCTATTTCTCGCCTCTCCCGTGCCCCCCCCCCCCTTCAAGAATTGTTTTGAAAATAAAATACAGTCCATGTTACTCACTGGCAATGTAGCTTTCTATAGGTGAAGTAATTTTTAAAATCGGTTCAGTAGTTTTTGAACCTATTCGTTACAAACAAACAAATTTTTCCTCTTTATAATATTAGTATAGAAGTATAGATGAAAGGATAGGATGAAATACGGTGGCGACACATACAGTAGCACCAAGTTGTCCGCTAAACGCTTAACGTCTCCATCCGACAGACGAATCACTATCAACAGGGTCGTGTGAAGAATAATAATAATAATAATAATAATAATAATAATAATAATAATAATAATAATAATGTCGTGTGGCCTCCGAAGAGACCTGGTGCAGGTCTTTCGAGTTGACTCCCTATAGGCGACCTGCGCGTCTGTGAGAATGGGGCCCTACCTATGATGCATTCTAATGATAAAAATGACACACACATCCAGTCCCCAAGCCATTGGCATTAACTAATGACGGTTAAAATTCTCGAAACGGCCTAGAATCGAACCCGGGACCCCCGATCAAAGGCCAGCTTTCTAACTACCAGTAATTAGCCATGGTGCCAGAAATAATAATAATAATAATAATAATAATAATAATAATAATAATAATAATAGTTGTTTAAGATTTTTATATTTGGTAGGTCTGCCTCTGTGGTGTAGTGGTTAGTGTGATTAGCTGCCATGCACGGAGGGCCGGGTTCGATTCCAGGCTCTGCTACGAAATTTGAAAAGTGGTACGAGGGCTGGAACGGGGTCCACTCAGCCTCGGGAGGTAAACTGAGTAGAGAGGTTCGATTCCCTCCTCAGTCGTCCTTGAAGTGGTTTTCCGTGGTTTCCCACTTCTCCTCCAGGCAAATGCCGGGGTGGTACCTAACTTAAGGCCACGGCCGCTTCCTTCCATCTTCCTTGTCTATCCCTTCCAATCTTCCCATCCCCCACAAGCCCCTGTTCAGCCCGCCTGGGCGAGGTACTGGGCCTCCTCCCCAGCATCCCCGTTACAATGTCTCACGCCCCAGGTCACTGCCATTGAGGCGGTCGAGGTGGAATCCCTTGCTGAGTCTGAGGGAAAAGCCAACCCTGGTGGTAAACAGATTAAGAAAGAAAGAAAGAAAGAAAGATATTGGGTAGCCGGTGTGGCAACTGTGGACAGTAGTGTGTCATGTGGAGGTTCATGTGGCAACAGTGGAGTAGCAAGAAAGGAGAATACTATGCGGGAAACCCTGAAACCATTTGAGGTGGTTTGTTTTCTGTGAGTTTGGTGAAGTGTTGCTGATTATGAGTGTGCTTGTAATCTGTAACATAATACATATATTTCGTGTACGATTATGTATTATCTGGTTTGAATATATTAATAATAATAATAATAATAATAATAATAATAATAATAATAATAATAATATCTGAAAGAGTAGTCCTTGATACATTAGAACGATATCGATGAGAAGGTGGCCAGCACACTACAGTACAACGCTAGAGGAGATGAAAACTGTCACAATAGATATTATCTCCACCTCATTCAATTCTTATCTGCATTCACCGTGCAGATTTTCCTCGGCTCCTTTTATCCGCGACACAGCCAGTCTAATAAGATGGCCGGTCGGATGACAACAGATGGCACTACAAGTTTTACATCCCCAGGGCTGGGACGTATCCCTATATGCGCTCAGCTCTGAAGGGACTGCTTCAATCCCACAGCAGTCTTGTCACAAGAAAATCACCTCCAGAAAGCAGAGTCTTCCTTAGCTGATGCTGATATAAGCTAGACTTACTGCAGCAGTCTTCACGAATAGAATAAAATTGGACAGAACGAGGACTGACTCTGGAAATGGAAAGAGAGATACAGAGCATGTCATTTCTTGTTAGAATGAAATCTTTATACTGAACGTTTCCATTTGAGGGCATACTGTATGCGGTTACAGAAATCGCACCGTCATGAAATTATTCTTACTAGATAATTGAATGCTTGCTATACAGTGGAACCTCGATATCTCGAATCACATAGGGAGCTAAATTTTATTTCGAGTTATCGAAAGTTCGAGATATAGAGAATACCGTTTCTGAGCATGTATAGCACATAATTGAATCATACGTACCTACGGTGGATCATGGGAGACTACTGGCAAAAATGAGTGCAATTGGACTTGACAAAAGAGTGAGTGAATGGTTGCTATATTTCTAGAAAATAGATCTCAGAGAATTAGAGTAGGTGAAGCTTTATCTGACCCTGTAATAATTAAAAGGGGAATTCTTCAAGGCAGTATTATCGGACCTTTATGTTTTCTTATATATATAAATGATATGATTAAAGGAGTGGAATTAGAGGTAAGGATTTTTGCAGATGATGTTACTTTGTATAGAGTAATAAATAAGTTACAAGATTGTGAGCAGCTGCAACGTGACCTCGAAAATGTTGTGAGATTGACAGCAGGCAATGGTATGTTGATAAACGGGGGTAAGTTAGGTTGCGAGTTTCACAAATAGGAAAAGTCCTCTCAGTTTTAATTACTGCGTTGATGGGGTGAAAGTTCATTTTGGGGATCATTGTAAGTATCTAGGTGTTAAACTGGGGCAAATATTCATTTATAGGAAGGGGAGTTAGTTATTGGAATAACTTACCAAGGGAGATGTTCAATAAATTTCCAATTTCTTTGAAATCATTTAGCAAAAGGCTAGGAAAGCAACAGATAGGGAATCTGCCACCTGCGCGACTGCCCTAAATGCAGATCAGTATTGATTGATTGATTGATATAAGGAAAGATCTTCATTGGGGTAATCACATAAATATGATTGTAAATAAAGGGTACAGATCTCTGCACATGGTTATGAGGGTGTTTAGGGGTTGTAGTAAGGATGTAAAGGAGAGTGCATATAAGTCTCTGGTAAGACCCCAACTAGAGTATGGTTCCAGTGTATGGGACCCTCACCAGGATTACCTGATTCAAGAACTGGAAAAAAAATCCAAAGAAAAGCAGCTCGATTTGTTCTGGGTGATTTCCGACGAAAGAGTAGCGTTACAAAAATGTTGCAAAAGTTTGGGTTGGGAAGAATTGAGAGAAAGAAGAAGAGCTGCTCGACTAAGTGGTATGTTCCGAGCTGTCAGCGGAGAGATGGCGTGGAATGACATTAGTAGACGAATAAGTTTGAATGGCGTTTATAAAAGTAGGAAAGATCACAATATGAAGATAAAGTTGGAATTCAAGAGGACAAACTGGGGCAAATATTCATTTATTGGAAGGGGAGTTAGGGACTGGAATAACTTACCTAGGGAGACGTTCAATAAATTTCCAATTTCTGTAAAATCATTTAGGAAAAGGCCAGGAAAGCAACAGACAGGGAATCTGCCACCTGGGCGACTGCCCTAAATACAGATCAGTATTTATTGATTGATTGATTGATTGATTGATTGATTGATTGATTGATTGATTGACACGGAGTTATACTGAACGCGGAATTTTTACAGTATTTAAAAATATACGGTACAAACTGGTATTTTACGGCATCGCTTTAATTATAACCCTTATTATAGTGACTTTTTAGGAGACTAGACTGATGTCTATTAATAACTTATCGGATTCAATTCCTCTGATAATTCTCTGAACAGCTCCCTTCCTATATAAATGCTTCAAGTATTTAATCAGCCCTGGGTCCATGGGCTGTAGTCTGGAGTTAAGTTCGGTAACAAGAAAAGCGCGCGCACTGCCTTTAACTCCTGAACGAGCCCGTTGGGATGAGCAGGGCAGTTGTTTACGAAAAGGTCGATTTTCCTCCCTTCACCTTGTTTCTCGTCAATACCACGCAGCCAAGATTCATAAATGTAACCTGTCATCCCCGACTTTGGCGGCTGTTTTCATACGTGACGCTTTAATGAATTCAGAAAACAATGAGAAACAGTGAGGCTTCGTCGATTTTCCAATCACCAGAAATTTTAGTTTTTAGGCTCCCGTCATAATAGTTCCCAGGATAACAGTAACCCTTTCTTTACTCTTTGACTGTACCTCACAAACCACGAATGCTGATTGCACAGTTAATGTTGTACAAAATTCCAGTTACGGAGTATTTTTTGCTTCAAGGGAGGAAGCGTTTGCTTCGAGCAATCGAGAAATTCGTGAAACAGAATTTCTAGGAATACACGTAAATAATAGAATAAACGGCTGAAAAATTGAAGTTACTTAGAGTTACTGAAAATTCGAGAAATGGTGGTTCAAGATATCGAGTTCCGACTGTATATGGAATAGCACTGCAGAGATTCGGGGGGAAATACACACAATTCTAATTGCAATGAAAGAAATTATTAAAAGCCAGTACAGGACAACAAACTGCAAAATAGGGAGGTCTTGTGAAGTGCTTCAAGCGCTGTGGTCTGAATCCAATCCGAGTATGTTGTAAAATAAAATAGACGGGTTATCCTCGTGTTCCGCTACGACTGGCAGTAGCGATGGGTCGAACTAGTTCATACGCGTGAACTACTACACTCATTCACACTTTTCACTGTGAATCGTTCAAATGAAATAGTTAGTTCATGATGTAATGAAGCCTGACGAAGTCATTCAGTAGCAACTTCATTCGCTGTGCCTCACTCACACAATTGTCCGGTTCCATGTCTAAATGGTTAGCGTGCTGGCCTTTGGTCACAGGGGTCCCGGGTTCGATTCCTGGCAGGGTCGAGAATTTTAACCTTAATTGGTTAATTTCGCTGGCACTGGGGTTGGGTGTATGTGTCGCCTTCATCATCATGTCATCCTCATCACGACGCGCAGGTCGCCTACGGGTGTCAAACCAAAAGACCTGATTCTGGCGAGCCGAACTTGTCCTTGGACACTCCCGGCACTAAAAGCCATACGCCATTTCATTTTACTCACACAATAAAGCTTCATAATACGTAATAATGTTACCAACATATGACTGAACAATGTAATTATGGACAGACAATGCCTTACGCGCTAACAGCATCTCGATGATGGTTGATAGGGACAAGAAAAAGATAAACAGAGACCCTTGTCTCATATAAGGGATGAAATACGTGTAAGAACTAGATATTGAACAAGAAAAAGCAGAGCTGCTACTTTGAAGTAGCTTCTAGCTTGAAGCTGCTTAAAAAAAAAAAAAAAAACAGATTCATAAAACACCCTGTTTGAAATGCTTCAGACGTAGCAGCTTCGTCCTATGAAGCATGGAATAAACCAGACAATAAAGCTGCTTCTGGTGAATCTGCTCCGACTGCTAGTGCTAATCTCCTTTGGCGTTGCGAGACTGCTCACTGCAATGCACACCCGCAAGTTGGTGTGATCTACGCGACATCGGTATGTATGTTGAAAAGTAAATTTAGATGGCGCGAAATTTGATTGTACGAATGGTGTTTGTTTGCTGGTAAAACAACATCTCTCTGGTAGCTCATTTTGTAAAACATATACGGAAGACAATTAATACTAATTTATTAACAATATTTACATCAAATAAAGAAGTTCAGACACACAACAGCGCGCGGCGATCATTGCAACGGCGCGATTTCAAGTTCAAATCTACAATCTATCATTGTTGCCAAGACAAGTCCAGCAGTCTCTCCAGCCCACTGTTAAGGGCGTCCAACAGATAAGCCAAGCGGAACACCCAAAAATCACTTCAATAATGCAAATACCACAACAAATGCAATAAAGAACAATTGTACAAATAAACACTGTCCCAACAAATTGGATCACTTCTTTGATTTTGGGAAAGTAATTGATAGGCAATTTAGCATACCTGTAGTTCAATAGTTTCCAGATTCTACAGGTTTTAATACCGCATGGATATTTTCTCCCTGTCATTATCATTAGGAAATATGTATGTACCAAACCTCAACTTTTATTGATAAGCAAAAAACCAAACCTCATGGCGACCCAGCCCCGAAGGGGCATGGCCTACCAAGTGACCGCCCCTCAACCCGAAGGCCTGCAGATTACGACGTGTCGCGTAGTCAGAACGACGAAGCCTCTCGGCCGTTATCCTTGGCTTTCTGGACCGCGGCCGCTATCTCACCGTCAGATAGCTCCTCAATTCTAATCACGTAGGCTGAGTGGACCTCGAATCAGCCCTCAGACCCAGGTAAAAGTCGCGGAGCTGGCAGAAAATCGAACCCGGGGCCTCCGGGTAAGAGGCAGGCACGCTAATCCTACGCCGCGGGGCCGACCTTTATTGATAACACCTTTCATAATATTTATAAATGCGTTCAGCAAGTAGCCTATATAACCAATACTATCGATTAACAAGAGTGTAAGAGTTCGTCAAAACATATGACAATAACAAGCCGGAGGAGAAAATAACTGACATAAAAAGTAATTTTATTATTTGTTACCCTCTGCACCGTCCCGGGTTCGATTCACTGCCGGGTCGGGTATTTTAACCTTCATTGGTTAATTCCAATGGCCCGTGGGCTGGGTGTTTGTGCTGTCCCCAATATCCATGTAGTGTCACAGTTCCTTATGAAAGGGGTCATCCTCTTTAACGTATTCTCACAGTTGAACTGGATAACATAAAACATGTATGCTACTTTTAGTAGAATCTATCTAAGGGTAAGTTTATATCGAGAACATATTTCTTTGTATGGTGTGATATTTCTAGCCCACTTTTATGCTTAAGGTATTTTAGTGCGGAAAATGAACATATTTCACAACTTTTTCTGGTATTATTTTACATTTTCCTGCTTCATTTTCGTATGTTCAAATATAAAAACACACACGTCTGCTGTTTTTTCTGTGCGCTTGGGGAGAAATAAAGATGTACATTCACTCCTAACCTCATTTTTAAACTTTCCTACAAGTAGCACTTTCCACAAGCATTATAATCCAGTGTCAATTCACAGGATCACCCAGTTTATCCAATACTCTCAGTTTTAT
This sequence comes from Anabrus simplex, assembly GCF_040414725.1. Classification (NCBI taxonomy): domain Eukaryota; kingdom Metazoa; phylum Arthropoda; class Insecta; order Orthoptera; family Tettigoniidae; genus Anabrus; species Anabrus simplex. Next base: position 1,774,909,057 of record NC_090265.1, on the reverse strand, counting down.
CACAAAAAGTACACGTACATTTTTTCAGTATAAATTAAATCATGAATCTTTCCGGATAAAGTAGCATTGAGAATTTAATAAACACGGTGGATAATAAACAACCGTAATTGCTAAGCAGTCTCGCTCAGTACTCGGTTACTATCAGTTCACACATAGCAGAAGCAGACACAGGCTCAAGCAATGAGTTTCAACAGCTCTACCAACGACGGAACGAAAATGTTTCTTGCAGCTGCTTCAAGAAAAGAGCAGTTTATGCGATCCCTGCAACCGCAATGACGAAGCATTCTCGATGCTCTGCTACTCTCAGTTCACAAATAGTCCTCAATTTAAATATATGTTTAACAATTACATGATCACAAGAATGAATAACTCTGAAGATGGTTTTCCATGGTTTCCCCATTTTCACACCAGGCAAATGCCGCTTCCTTCCTACTCCTAGGCCTTTCCTATCCCATCGTCGCCATAAGACCTATCTGTGTCGGTGCGACGTAAAACAAATAGCAAAAAAAAAAAAAAAAAAAAAAAGAGAGTGAATATGTAAAATTGGCAACACATTCTTTGGAACTCGATAGGTGACGTGAATGTGAATGGCTTTTACAGTCCGTCAAACTGTATTTTTTTTTTTGCTCTTCTTTATGTCGCACCGACACAGATAGGTCTTATGGCGACGATGAGATAGGAAAGGGCTTTGAGTGGGAAGGAAGCGGCCGTGGCCTTAATGAAGGTACAGCCCCAGCATCTGCCTGGCGTGAAAATGGGAAACCACGGAATGCCATCTTCAGGGCTGCCCACAGTGTGGTTCGAACCCACTATCTGCCGGATGCAAGCTCACCGCTGCGCGCCCCTAACCGCACGGCCAACTCACCCGATCAGACAGAAAGAAAATGTCTAGATCTGCGAGTTAGTAATCTTTTTTCACAATCGGATAGTAATGTTTGATTTCGAGCAGCCTTCACTCATTTTATTATTTGTTACCCTCTGCACCTTCCCGGGTTCGATTCCCTGCCGGGTCGAGGATTTTAACCTTCATTGGTTAATTCCAATGGCCCGGGGGCTGGGTGTTTGTGCTATCCCCAACATCCTTGCAACTCACATACTACACACAACACTATCCCCAACCACACTAACACGCAGTTACCTACACATGGCAGATGCCGCCCACCCTCATCGTACGGTCTGCCTTACAAGGGCTGCACTCGACTAGAAATAGCCACACGAAATTATAATTATTATTACGCTCTGCACCGGACAACACAGGTCGTCTCGTATTTATGCAGCCGTTTTTCCATTTTCTGTTCTCCAAGAAAATCAATCAGCATTCTATTCCGTCATGAGATGAGCAGTCGGAAGCCAAATTGGCCCACTTCAAGAGCAATTGCTTCTGGATTTTACTGCAGTTCCATTGACTTCTGCCTCGACAGAATTCTACACTGCTGACTCTGCTATTACTTCGCCTGTCGGTCCAATGAATTAATCAGCTCTTTCATTAATGTATTTATTATGAAGTACAGGGAGAAGAGGGTTTTGGCTTCAATCCATCTGCTTGTAGAGGTTTAGTTTGTAATTTGACAGAGCTCCTCGGGAAAGGATTTTAAATCTGATTATCTCCTTCCCTGTCGCTTCGTTCCAACAAATACTTTCTGATCCCTTTTGGCTCGTAAAATGAAAGTTACTAAAGGCCTCGAATATAGAGAATGTGTTCGTAGAAAAAGAGTACAATTACAAGTTATCTCCAGTAAATTTAAGAGTAACGAGGAAACAGAGTGGTCATGAAGGCATTCATGAATAATTACGAGTACGGTGCTGAACGTAGGATGAATGAGACTGAAAATTGTAATGGTAACTAGAACTGGATACTCCGACAGTTCTGCGCTTTGAGTGTTCTTTTGGCAGTAGGTTACCAGTTAATTATTCCAGATCGAACACCAATTTTATTATACGAGTAACTACGTATGTATTCATTGGATATCTCAAAGTAGAAAAGTGCCAAAATGAGAAAATGTAAAAAACTATTACTACACTATAAGAATAAATATACACAGTCGTTCATATTTATGTTATTGATAGACAGCAGTAACCCTCTGTGGGTGGGGGGACGCAGACGAATAATACACCCATGGTATTCCCAGAGTGAGTGGCTCAGACGGTTGAAGCGCTGCCCTTCTGACACCAACTTGACAGGCTCGATCCTCGCTCAGTCCGGTGGTATTTGAAGGTGCTCAAATACGTCAGTCGTGTGTCAGTAGATTTACTGGCACGTAAAAGAACTCCTGTGGGGCTAAATTCCGGCACCTCGGCGTCTCCGAAAACCGTAAAAAAGTAGTTAGTGGTACGTAAAGAAAATAACATTATTATTATTATTATTATTATTATTATTATTATTTTCTATTATTAAATTTGTTATTCTATACAACAATAGTAATTATAATTTCGTGTGGCTATTTCTAGCAGACCCTCCGATGAGGGTGGGTGGCATCTACCATGTGTAGGTAGCTGAGTATTATTGTTGTGAAGGATAGTGTTGTGTGTGGTGCGTAAGTTGCAGGGATGTTGGGGATAGCACAAATTCCCAGTCCCCGAGCCAAGGGAATTAGGAACCATTTAAGGTTAAAATTTCCCAGCAGACTGGGAATCGAAGCCGGGGCCCTCTGAACCTAAGAGCACTGCGCTGACCATTCATCCAAGGAGCCGGACTTCTGTACAACTGACCACGATGTTTTCACAAAGACAGCTAACCTTCAACTGAGCGCGTGAGTCAACACAGCGCCATCTTGTAACAGAGTATGCGTGTGACGTCACATATTTAGCACAAATTTTGCGTTATTTCATGACAATGCTTTTTGCAGCAGTTAGCGCACTTTTTTATCTGTCAATTAAGACATTACATTTAATGGTAAGTTAAATACTGTAGGTGATATACGCATTCTACCCAAACACTAAAATCGTCTTAATTTTTTTTTTCATGTGCCCGTTGTCAAGGAGCGTAAGTCTACGTTAAAACCACTATGTGACAATATTTCAGCTTAGAACTCTGACCAGAAAGGTTCTGTCATCTAAGGTTCACTATTGCATGAACTATATTGACAAATTTTCAGCATTTCTGCCCTCAACGTTGTCACATAACGGCATTTCGAGGCACAATGACGAAATACTGCCCTTACTTTCTCGATAGGGCCACCTCATTTCTTGGGAATGGTCACAGCAGTGCTCGTTGATCCTCTGTATTGGAGCTCCGTTAACGATAGGGTCCTTGCTCACAATCATGTTTCTTCTAAGTGTTGTTTAGTCACAGATCTGCCTATGAAACTTCGTATCCTCAATACTTGCCAGTTAAAGACCTTTTGCAGATAGATCGTGCGGCGATTACTCGATATGGCATGTAAACTTTCAACGACACAGACCGCACATTATCCATTATTTTCATCACCACAATGGTGTTCCTTCCTTCGATTCATGATTATATTTTGTTCCACCGTAACACTGCGGAAAACAAGTCCATTCGACACTCCATGTCGTACGATGTCGGCATGTAAAAGATCTCTGGTGGCACATTTGGTGTTCACCCGACAAAATTCATTAAAATCTCAGCCATAGACGCCCAAGAGAGTTTCGGTTTACTTGGTCTGCCATCTAGTGGGCCTAGAGTAAAACGGAACGACGAAATTGACGAGCAGACAGCCAGATGGCGTCAAATTGAAATGTCTGCACACGGTAGCTGAGGCCATACGATTATTATTATTATTATTATTATTTATTATTACTGCCTAATTTTTAACATCATAGTGAATGCAACAAGCTTTGGAGATATTCAGCTTCTTATTGATAATCAGCTGGCCAATAACGTCTTGGATGCTAAAGAAATCTGACGCAGTCATTGGAACTACTGTGAACAGTTTCCGATTTCTACAATAACACTTCACAGGGAATGGAAGCTTATGCCACTCGGATGTTATATTTTACACATTTTTATAATGTACAGTTTTTCGATAAGCTAATATTAACGCAGTAACTTGGCGTTTCCTGTTTGGGTCCCCTCAATATTGCTATCCCAGTTTTCACTATTCAAATAGCTCCGAGGAAGAGGCTACGCGTAGCTATCAGCTTGCATTCTGGAGATAGTGCGTTTGAATCCCACTATCGGCAGCCCTAAAGGTGGTTGTCCGTTGTTTCCCATTTTCACACCGGGAAAATGCTGAGGCTGTACTTTAATTAAGGCCACAGCCGCTTCCTTCCCACTCCTAGACCTTTCCTGTCCGATCGTCGCCGTAAGACCTTTCTGTGTCGGTACGACGTGAAACAAGTTGTAAAGAAAAATCTTCCTCCTCCTCACCTTGTTATACCTCACTCTTTATTCTGTACAGCGATGCTTACAAGATATTGCGCATCTCACCGAGAGAGACATTAGCGCTAATTACAAAGCGGGATGCCGTCACGTGTCTCCTGCCATAAATATTGTCGCCATACTGTTGTAACATGCGCCTCCAGCACCCACGTACTTGGACACGGCACACTGGCATTATTTATAAAATTATTCTGTTGTATCTTCGGTGAAGAAACAATACCTCGTATGTCACAATGCTCTTCCTATCCCTAATTTTCTTAAAGACTGGCCATATGGATAGGCAGTTTATCAGACCAATAATAGTTGTGATCATCTTCCTATGTGAATGTGTAAAGGAACATGATACTTAAATACAATATACAGTAGGAGTGAGTAAATACGTCATGCAAACATACATTTCTATAGCTCATTGCACGTTAGGAAAACAGTACTGCTCTTATGGACCTACAAGGAGTGAACACACTCTCTTTGTGACACCCATAATTCATCGTGATTAAGGGATATTATACTGCAGTTTGTAATGTTTTATGAAAAATAGATAATAAAGGATGAGGCATTTTTGCCCTAACTTGTTAAAATAACTAAATAACATTTTATTTTCCATACATATATTCGTAGAGAGGAAGCACAATGATGCAGACAGCCATCGCTTCGTTGCCTTCCTTCATTTTTCTTCTTCTGTGTTGCTGTGGTACAAGCCTCGTGTAGTACCGCCGGCAGTACAGTCATCTACAGTATTTATTTGTTGCGTGCGTGTTTTTAGGCTTTAAATCAGTGCATAAGTTTCTTGTGTTGCGTGAGAGCATGCGATAAGCCTACGTGTGTGATGTACTGATGTATTCTTTAACATTAATACTGTGATCGTTTGTAGAGTCATCTACAGTATTTATTTGTTGCGTCGGTTTTTCTGGACTTTATTGGCTGGAGAAATTTATTACGTGCAGATAAGTGCATCCCTGACCCCTCGAGGCCATGCAAGTATTTATCTATTCTCTCCCCCAGTTTGCTTTACACTTCAGTGCTGAGGTCTTTTATGTGTGGTACTTATCTCTTATTCTGTACAAACCCAAAATAGCCCCTGCAAACCCCCCGTCCCCTTTAGTTCATAAAAATAATTTGTAGCTTAGTTTCTTCCGCTTTATGTCTTGTACTTAAATACTGAATATCACAAATTTATGTGCCACCGTTTTCCCGTGATGGTGTTGAGCAAAGCCGCTCGATATGGCAACCCTGTTGTTTTCATAACATGGAATGAGCTATTGCGGCACGTTAAGGTTAATTTTCCTTTACACATTTGCATAGGAATATGAACACAACGAAAGTTGTTCCGATGGACTGCATATTATCCATATGTGGCTGGGAGGCGTGACTAGTCGATGAAAAACGATGGGTAGCAAGAGCATTGTGACATACGAAGTTTTGTTTCTTCAACGTTATCTTTCTTGCGAGATTAATGTCCAACTCCATGGCATAATGATCAGTGTCGATGTCTTCGGTTCAGAGAGTTCCGCATCTAGTTTACTCCTCTGGCTCGAGGACTGAGTGTTTGTGTTTGAATACATCCCTCTTCATCTCCTCTTCTGATCCCAGGTCTACATGTGAACGTCTACTTGGTCAGTGGCTGTCTGAAGGCCTATTGAAGACTGTCGCTGTAGAAACACACTTTGTGAGCCCTTCAGTTCATGAAATCTATACCAGATCAAGACCATGTTGGAGGAAAATATTCGCTGTTATCAAGGAGACGAAGGGGCTGCCTGGCTGAGACGGTGAAGGCGCGCTCGGTTCACCCGGAAGAACGTCGGTTCGATTCCCCGTCAATAAGCCGAAAAATTTAAGAAACGAGATTTCCATTTCCGTAGAGGCACATGGCACTGAGGTTCACTCAGCCTACATTAAAATGAGTACCAGGTTAATTCCTGGGGGCAAAGGCGGCCGGGTGTAGAGCTAACCACTCTACCCGACCAGGTGGTGAGGTTACGGATAGGCTAGTGGAGGCCTTTACCTATCCAAGGGCCTTCACGGCCTGTACGGAGATGACTTTCCTTTTTATCAAGGAGACGGGCTCATAAAATATTCTTTTTTAAATGACAGAGCTGAAAGTCCGCCTCTGTGGTGTAGTGGTTACTGTAATTAGCTGCCACCCCCGAAGGGCCGGGTTCGATTCCCGGCTCTGCCACGAAATTTGAAGTCGTACGAGGGCTGGAACGGGGTTCACTCAGCCTCGGGAGGTCAACTGAGTAGAGGGGGTTCGATTCCCTCCTCAGCCATCCTCGAAGTGGTTTTCCGTGGTTTCCCACTTCTCCTCCAGGCAAATGCCGGGATGGTACCTAACTTAAGGCCACGGCCGTTTCCTTCCCTCATCCTTATCTATCCATTCCCATCTTCCCATTCCCCGACAAGGCCTTGCATAGCAGGTGAGGCCACCTGGGCGAGATACTTGTCATTCTCCCCAGTTGTATCTCCGACCCAAAGTCTCACGCTCCAGGACACTGCCCTTGAGGCGGTAGAGGTGGGATCCCTCGCTGAGTCCGAGGGAAATAGCGACCCTGGAGGGTAGGCATTTTAAGAAGAAGAAGAAGACAGAGATGAAAAATATTGTAATTAAATGAAATTCTTAAGTATGTATGTGTGTATCTGTGCACCATTCCTCACAACAGTCCTGAGAGAAGAATAAGAACAAAAAAGAAGAATTTCGTTCCAGATTCTACAAGATTTCATCCCACTAAAATCTTCCACTGATAAAAATGGCTTAGCACTGCATTAAAACAATTTTTAAATCACTTTTCCTGGAAAAGTCAATATCAACAGAGATACATGGAATTCGTTATTTCAAACATCCTAAAATCCACAATACATTCAAGAACTTTGAAAAAATATGTCCCCAGAAAGTATTCCTAAGTTGGTAGGAGGCCTACATTCTAAGTATACCGAACAAGCTGCCGCGCGGCTTAGGTAGTGGGTTCGAACCCAACTGTCGCAGCCCTCAAGATCTTTTTCGGTGTTTTCCCATTTTCACACCTTAATTAAGAGCACGGTCACTTCTTCTCAACTCCCACCGATTTCCTATCCGATCGTCGCCATAAGACCTATCTGTGTCTGTGCGACGTAAAGCAAATTAAAAAATGTCTAAATATAAAGTTTGGTTGAAATACTCCAGTAGTTTTCCCGTTATAAGCATAAAAACCGACAGACAATAAATGTAATTTTTCGCGCATTGGTATTCGAACTGTCCGAAACGTATCAAAAATGCCATACGTGGATTGGATTTGCAAGAAACAAAAGATAAATTTGTAATTTCGTAACTCTGGATGGTGTTCGACTAATTGGAAAGATTTTACCCTCTTGCTGCCAACAACCCAACACTGGTTTCTAGTTAACCACACTTTGCTGTTTAAAAAATACTGCCACAAAGCACCGTAAATACAATTTTACGAATGTGTATTTAAACAGAGTGACCTCCGCAATGCTGTTTATATTTTCGAGTTGCTGGCCGCTTCTCAATTTATGGCTCCAGTATAATTGTTAACAGGTCGTTCATTTCACTGCGCTGAACGAGAGCGGCAGGCCCTGGTGCTTTATGGCCAGTTCGCTGCTCAACAACCTACTATATGGGCCGCGGAAACTCGCCCATATGCTTCAATAAAACGTTCCTCTCAAAATCGGTTTTGAAACTTTAGCCGCAAATAGATGAAAAAGAAAACACTTTTAGGGAAAGAAGATAGGAACACACTCAACAATCGTGTTGGTATTTGGGTCATCAATCCGATAGACTGGTTTGATGCAGCTTTTCATGCCACCCTACCTTTCTCATTTCTACGTAACTACTACACCCGACATCTGCTCTAATCTGCTTTCCTATCCCTACCGTTCTTACCGCCTGCACTTCTCTCAAAAACCAACTGAACAAGACCTGGGTGTCTTAAGATGTGACCTATCTTTCTTCTGGTCAAATTTGGACAAAGTTGTTCTTCTCTCACCAATTCGATTTCGTATGGGAGTCTTCGACCTGGGCAGAGGCATGGCGTTACCGTACTTTCTAGTTGGGAATGAAAACCTTCGCTAGGTCCTAGATCTTCGATGCAGCTTTTACCAGTTTGCGTGGGTAAATGCTAAGATTTACCAACGCCTTGGTAAAAGTTCGAAATCTATGCATATCATAAGAAATTTTAGACTTGCCACACAGCGATGGTAAATGTTCGGTTTTACCGGTAAATTCTAGTATTTAGCAATTTTCTTACTCTTACAGTAACATAAACATGTGTGGGGTAGATCGTTTTCTACCGCAATCACAAAGTTCTGTCTGGTTTCCTTAATACCTCCACTTCTTGAGGTTGTCTCTAGATCTTCCACTGCCGGGCTGAGTGGCTCAGACGGTTGAGGCGCTGGCCTTCTGACCCCAACTTGGCAGGTTCGATCCTGGCTCAGTCCGGTGATATTTGAAGGTGCTCAAATATGTCAGCCTCGTGTCGGTAGATTTACTGGCACGTAAAAGAACTCCTGCGGGACAACATTCCGGCACCTCAGCGTCTCCGAAGACCGTAAAAGTAGTTAGTGGGACGTAAAGCAAGTAGCATTATTATTATTATTAGATCTTCCAGTATGATGTCCGGCTCTATGGCTAAATGGTTGGCACAGGGGTTCCGGATTCGTTGGCACGGGGGCTGGGTGTATGTGTCGTCTTCACCATCATTTCATCCTCATCATGACGCGCAGGTCGCGTACGGGCGCACGTGTCCTCAGATACTCTCGGCACTAAAAGCCAGACGCCATTTCATTTGATTTCATTTTCCAGTATGATCATTGTACCTAAGTCACTTTCATAACGCCATAGCCAAGGACGAGGCTTGGGTTGCCAGGTTTTGCAATGCCAGTAAGTATCAGCTCATGTCGACACTTCATAACGACATTTGCTTAAAGGTATAATTTACTGTACTATAATTACTTTGTGGACACAAACTTTACCACAGTAATGTGCTGTTTCATTTTCTACATAAATGTTTAAAACCCGTACTTTTCTTTAGTTTGAGCTTTTTTTCAATAATTGTGAATCTCTCTTTAACTAGTCATGAAATTTCTGACAACTATACTCAAAATTAAATGGGCCTGAAATTTTGAATTTATCGCAGTTGCTGAACACCTATTCCTTTCATCATTCCATTTGTTTTTAAGAACTGAAAAAACTTCTTCAACATTTGCATTCGAACTAGGTAGGCTATATTTGGAACATAAGATGTTTGGTGTAGTAGATCAATATTTGGAACAGCATTTAAATTAATCTCAGAGAAAAAGAAATCACCCATTTTGAGTTAACATTACAACTCTGATCACTGTCAGTATCTATATATAACTCCAACATCACTTAATTCAATGTTATGGGAGAAACAATTCTTGATAAAAGTTATCCAAATGTAAAGCAGGACAAAGCAAAGTCATCTCCGTACAGGCCATGAAGTCCCTTGGGGGATGGGAGGAAAAGGCTTCCACTATCCGTAACCTCGGCACTTGATGGGGTAAAGTGGTTAGCTCTATGCCCGGCCGCCTTTGCCCCCAGAAATTAATCTGGTACTCATTTTTGGTGTAGGCTGAGTGAACCTCAGGGCCATGTGCACCTCCGGAAGTGCAAATCTCGTTCCTTAAATTTTTCGACTTCTTGACGGGGAATTGAACCCACGTCTTTCCGGGTGAACCGAGCACTCTTTTACCACCTCGGCCAGGCAGCCCCTAAAGCAGGACAAATTTAAGTAAATTTCAAAAAATTAAGCATTCCTTCAAAACCAGAAAATGTAACATATTTCAAACATAAATCCTCCGGTTACTCAAAAATATTATAATCACTGGAGTCATAATATTGAATACGTTTCTTAGCAGGCAAAGGGGTCCCCATACTACGAAACGCGTAAAATTAAGCAATTTCCTCAATTGTGCCGAAAATTGAAGGGCTAAAGGGCCCGGAGAGGTTTCAAATTGTGAATCCTGAATAGCTCTATTAAAGCAAAAAAGATTTAAAAAAACAAATTTTGAAAATAACTTCCGGCCTAAATACAGTTCCGGGAAAACAGCCTATAATCGCTTGTATTTTACTCGTTTTCTTTTTTATTCAAATCCTAGCCAAATTAACTTATTTAACTGCAGTATGTACCTTGGTTCAATATCCTCAGGTTTTTTGATTTTTTGAAAATGTCCACACCAAATGTACGTAGTTATAAGGGCTTAAGTAAAACTATGCTTGACTCACATTAGCGCTCGCAGTGGTAGAGAAAGGGAAACTCCTAATCTAATCGACCGGATAACGACGATTAAGAAAAGGGTTGCACATTTTAGGAATAAATACATAATAGGCCTACATTCTAATACTTTATCCATATATTAAAGAAATTAATGAAAATTAAAGTCAGTCAGTCCGGCCATTCTATCCGGGCGATTTCCTTCATTCTTTTTTAACTGAAAGGTATTCATGCACAGATTTGTCATCAGGTATTATAAATCACATAACTTCCGCCTTCCTCAAATTATTTAACTTTTTCAATTTTTTGTCTCTTTGAAGCAATAATATCTTTGGTTCTAATTGAGGTACGAAGTTCGTTTTGGCCTAAGAACACCCAGTGGATCAAGTTCTTTCATTTCAGCTCTTAACTATTAAAATCTGTTGATCATGAGGAAAGTTATGAGTGCACATTCAATTTGACGTTTCATTTCTTAACAATTGAAGCAATCATATCTTTCGTTCTAACTGAGGTACGCAGTTCGTTTTGGTCTAGAAACACTCAGTGAATCAAGCGCTTTCTTTTGAGGTATTAACTACTTAAATTTGTAGATTATGAGTAAAGTTATGAGTACATTTGTCTCCATGACGAAGATCTTTGAAGGACATTTTAACAGTTCGGAGCGTAGTGTTGTTCCAAGGAACGTTTAATTCAGTTTCTTTGTGTGATGTATTTTTAAGTGTTTTGTTGACATAATATTACATTCTATTACCACAGCAGATTATGTGCTTTATTTCATATCTCGAAACTTTGCAAATACATCCGTGAGGATAGTAACGAACAACACCATGCAATGCGGGCGGAGCCAGCGGGAAACTGTTAATTATATTTTATTTTCCTAAATTTCGTAGCTCATATCCCTAGGATGTTTTCAACACTGAATTGCTTGCCTGAAGGGCTAGCTACAACTGTGGATTTTTTCAGATAATTCCTTCCAGCATAATGATCAGAATAACCAGATGAAGTATAATGAACTCAAGTGAAGGATTGGTAAGTGGTGGTGTTGGTGGTGTTGGTTATTGTTTTAAGATGAAGTATAACTAGGCAACCATCCTCTAAATAACACTAATCAGAGAGAAAAAATGGAAGGGATCCGACACTTAAAAAATGAAGGTATCGGTCAAAGAAAGGAGAGGTCTACGAAATGGGTGAAAATGAAAGCCTCCCTAGGCCTTGATTGTTCTAATACCGTTGGGCTTGGAAAAGAATGAGAGTTGACCAAGGAACGTCGGATAGGATAGATCAAAGCGAGGAGCCTGGCACAAGTAAATGGAAGAAATGCCAGACCTCAGCTAAGGACCCCGTGCTCGCCAACGCACGCTCCCAATTTGAGATCCCCTGGGGACTTAGTCGCCTTTTACGACAGGCAGGGAAAACCATGGGTGTTTTTACCGCGCCCACCCACAGGTGTTGAAGGATCGGTAAATGTTGCCGTGAACAGATCATTGTAACCACGGCAAAAGATCCACAGTTATAGCCCTTCAGACAAGCAACTCAATACTGAAAACATCCTAGGGATATGAGCTACGAATGTTAGGTAAATAAAATATTTATTCCTAAAAATTACAACCCTTTTCTTAATCATCGTTATCCAGTGGATTAGATCACGGCCGACTGGATCCTTCGCTGCGTTCCGAGCTAGCCAGAGCGACGCGTCTAGTCGGCCGTGACTAGATTAGCAGTTTGCCTTTTTCGACCACTACGAACGCTAATGTGAGTCAATGCAGAGTTTCACTTAACGACCACTACAAGCGCTAATGTGTCAATGCAGAGTTTCACTTAACCGCCACTAAAGCGCTAATGTGCGTCAATGCAGAGTTTCCCTTAACCACCACTAAAAGCGCTAATGTGAGTCTATGCAGAGTTTCACTTAACCACCACTACAAGCGCTAATGTGAGTCAATGCACAGTTTCACTCAAGCGCTAATGCGAGTCAATGCAGAGTTTCACTTAACCACCACTACAAGCGCTAATGCGAGTCAATGCAGAGTTTCACTTAACCACCACTACAAGCGCTAATGTGAGTCTATGCATTCACTTAACCACCACTACAAGCGCTAATGTGAGTCTATGCAGAGTTTCACTTAACCACCACTAAAGCGCTAATGTGAGTCTATGCAGAGTTTCACTTAACCACCACTAAAGCGCTAATGTGAGTCTATGCAGAGTTTCACTTAACCACCACTACAAGCGCTAATGTGAGTCAATGCAGAGTTTCACTTAACCACCACTAAAGCGCTAATGTGAGTCTATGCAGAGTTTCACTTAACCACCACTAAAGCGCTAATGTGCGCCAATGCAGAGTTTCACTTAACCACCACTACAAGCGCTAATGTGAGTCTATGCAGAGTTTCACTTAACCACCACTACAAGCGCTAATGTGAGTCTATGCAGAGTTTCACTTAACCACCACTACAAGCGCTAATGTGAGTCTATGCAGAGTTTCACTTAACCACCACTAAAGCGCTAATGTGAGTCTATGCAGAGTTTCACTTAACCACCACTACAAGCGCTAATGTGAGTCTATGCAGAGTTTCACTTAACCACCACTACAAGCGCTAATGTGAGTCTATGCAGAGTTTCACTTAACCACCACTACAAGCGCTAATGTGAGTCAATGCAGAGTTTCATTCAAGCGCTAATGTGAGTCAATGCAGAATTTCACTTAAGCTGTTATAACTACATTCGCTATGGACGTTTTTTAAAAACGTTACTGAACCAAGGAAGATATTCCAGAAAGAATTATGTATGTTAATTTGGCTATGATCTGAATCAAAAAGAAAACTAGTAAATAAACAAGCGATTTTACGCTATGTTTCCAAAATTGCATTTGTGCCGGAAGCGATTTTCGATTTTTTTTTTTAAAGTTTGATAGAGCTATCCAAGACTCACAATTTGAAATCTTTTGAGGCCGTTTATGCCTTCAACTTTCGGCACAGTTGACGAAAATGCTTAATTTTACGTTTTTTGTTTGCTATGAAATGTTTTGAACCTCAAAAAGGGCGTCCTGTGTGCTTTTAAAACGGGACAGTACTTCAGACCATCAAATACGGGAGACCTGGTAAACCTAGACGAGACTGAGACAGGTCAATGAAAGTAAGAAATTGTATACATGAGAGAAAAACTATACGCAATCAAGTATACGGGACTGATGTCCGACGACTTGAAACAAGACGCAGCAAGAACAAAATACCGAGCTGTTTGTTTTTGTGAAGTACGTCAAAAAACTGGTATTGCGAATGAGGGGCCGGCGAGTTTGAAAGACAGAAGAGCTCTTGACCTTGGCGCAATCAATCACCAGTCAATCAAGTTAGTCCTCGCTAATAGCTCACAAATTGTTCCTTGTTATGGGGTAGGGGAGGACAGACCGCGGCTGTTACCGGAATGGCACACACACACACACTGTTCAGAAAACATCAGTCAATGCACCTAGTTTTCAATGATGGACTCAATAACGAACGTAGGGAGTGGATGATAAACACACTCATGTCACCAATAGGATGATCACAGAACAAGGCAGGAGGAGTATCAGCTCAACAGGCAATCAGATCCTCGGACACTGCGTAATGGCATTTTCAATTGACAACATTTAAATTGTCTGTGTGTTAATATCCACGTTCCGTCTTACTCCACCAGATGGCACTGACACAGAAACTCCAATCGGGACGGACTGTCGAGTTTTAACTAATGTTGTTGGGCAAACACCGGATGTGCCTCCCAAAATATTGTACATGCTGATATCAAACGGAGTGCCAAGTCGACTTTTTTTTTTCCCCCCACCCTTCAAAAATTCGACTAACAATGCTACGTTTGAACCCATGACCTAGGGATCTGGGGATCGACACTCAACCACTAATCAAACAGAGGGGAAAAATAAAATAAAATAATAATAAAAACGATCCAATAAGGAAGGCTATAACAACATAGAGAAAAGACGACCAAGATTTTACGGTCACTTCAAACGCTTGGACGGGAACGGGTTGACCAAACAGATTTTTCACCTCTTTGATTCAAAACGTTAAACCACGATGCCTTGTTTTAGAAACACTAAAGAAGCACTTCTAGTGTTACAGATAAAACCGGAAGACGCCTTTGACAGAGGTCTTTTCCGAAAAAAAATATTTTTTTTAAAGCTGCTTTACGTCGCACCGACACAGATAGGTCTTATGGCAACGATGGGACAGGAAAGGGCTAGGAGTGGGAAGGAAGCAGCTATGGCCTTACTTAAGGTACATGCCCAGCATTTTCCTGGCGTGAAAATGGTAAACCACAGAAAACCATCTTCAGAGCTGCCGACAGTGGGGTTCGATTCCACTATCTCCAGGACGCAAGCTCGCAGCTGCGCGCCCCTAACCTCAGGGCCAAATCGCCCGGTTTCCCGAAAAAAGACAATGACGAACGCGCTAAACCGAGGCGAACAACCGAAAAGAAGACACGGTGTCCCATAAACAGAGGAATGCAAGCAGGCCAACTCAGAAAGAATGAGGGAATTCTGGGCTCAAAAGAAAGCCAAGTTCACTGCCAAATTTAACAAGACTAAACGTGGTCATCTGTGGCCCTAGCGAATAAAATAATAATAATAATAATAATAATAATAATAATAATAATAATAATAATAATAATAATAATAATACATTGGCTGAATGGTGAGAGTTGAGGTCTTCAGTTCAGAAGGTCCCGGGTTCGATTCCCGGCCGGGTCAGGAATTTTAACCACGTCTGATTAATTATTCTGGCTCGAGAACTGGGTATTTTACCTTGATAATTGCCACCCCTGGAGGTCCGGGTTCGATTTCCGGCTCTACCACGAAATTTGACAAGTGGTACGAGGGCTGGAACGGGGGTCCACTCAGCCTCAGGAGGTCAACTGAGTAGAGGGGGTTCGTTTCCCACCTCAACCATCCATGAAGTGGTTTTGCGTGGTTTCCCACTTCTCCTCCAGGCAAATGCCAGGATGGTACCTAACTTAAGGCCACGGCCACTCCTTTCCCTCCTCCTTGTCTATCCCTTCCAATCTTCCCGTCCCTCCGCAAGGCCCTTGTTCAGCATAGCAGGTGAGCCCGCCTGGGCGAGGTACTGGTCCTCCTCTCCAGCTGTATCCCCGACCTCAAGTCTCACGCTCCAGGACACTGCCCTTGAGGCGGTAGAGGTGGGATCCCTCGGTGAGAACGAGGGAAAAAACCCTGGGGGGTAAAGTGACTAAGAGACAATGAATTTAAGAAAGAAAGAAAGAAAGAAAGAAAGAAAGAAAGAAATAATAATATGAATAAGACATACTGTAGTGTGTATATATACAGGGTGGTTCAAAAGAACGTGAACTGGGTATATACGCGTTAGAGGGTTGGTCATACTGATAAATAATTTGTCAACAATATCATTTGAAATCTCGCATCATTGTTATTCTATCATCACCGGCTGAAGTTAGCCAATCAGATCATTTCGCGGATGAATTCAAGTGGGGTTTGCGAGGCGGTGTTGCTAAATCTGCTAGTGACTTAATACCACGTCTCATGGCGACGATGGGACACGACAGAGCCTAGTACTGCCACAGGAGCGATTGTGGCCTTAATGAAAGTACGGCCCCCGCATTTACCAGGTGTGAAAATGGGAAACCGCAGGAACCATTCTTAGGGCTGCCGCCAGTGAGATCTAACCCATCATCTCCCGAAAGCAATTTCACACCTACCAGTGCCGAAATGAATAGTCAACTCGCTCATAGGTTTTAGTAAGGATGGAAAGGAGAGGGTTTATAAGTCTTTGGTAAGACCGCAGTTGGAGTACGGTTCCAGTGTATGGAACCCTCACCAGGACTACTTGATACGAGAACTGGAAATACTTCAAAGGAAACAGCACGATTTGTTGTTGATAATTTCCGACAAAGGTGTAGCGTTACGAAAATGTTGCAAACTTTGGGTTGGGAAGACTTGGGAGTAAGGAGACGAAATGCTCGACTATGTGGTATGTTCCGAGCTGTCAGTGGAGAGTTGGCGTGGAATGATATAAGTAGACGAGTAAGTTGGAGTGGCGTCTTTCAAAGTAGGAAAGATCACCATATGAAGATAAAGTTGGAATTCAAAAGGAAAAATTGGGGCAAATATTCATTTATAGGAAGGGGTGTTAGGGATTGGAAAAACTTACCAAGGGAGATGTTCAATAAATTTCCAATTACTTTGAAATTGTTTAAGAAAAGGCGAGAAAAACAACAGATAGGGAATCTGCCACCTGGGCGACTGCCCTAAATGCAGATCAGTATTGATTGATTGAAATAGCTCCTCAATTTTAATCACGTAGGCTTAGTGGACCTGGAACCAGCCCTCAGGTCCAGGTAAAAATCCCTGACGTGGCCGGGAATCGAACTCAGGGCGTCCGGGTAAGAAGCAGGTACGCTACCCCTACACCACGGGGCCGGCATATTTTATTTCATCTGTTATTCATTAATCATTGCCACAGAGGAATGCGACAGGCCTCGGCAGCGGGCACAATTCCTATCCTCGCCGCTAGATGGGGCTTCTGCCATTCCTGACCCGGTCAAATGACTGGAAACAGGCTGTGGATTTTTCATGATAGAACCTGATGATGTTCTTTTAAGAACGAAACATATAATTCTTTATTTAACACTGTGTATTTTTATCCCTTGTTTAATAATGTGTTTTTAACATGTATATTATAGCGTAATATTTATGTTTAAGTTGTGTGTTCTACAGACTGACAAGCTTTTAGGTTTACATTCTATCCTCTTTGGTTTACATTTAACTGAGTTGACACTGAAAAGTATAAGCAGGTGTAATTCAGTCCCCATATTTCAATGTTGCCAACTCAGCGGATTTTCCGCCAAATTTGGCGGATTTTTAAATGGAACAGCGGAAGAATTTTCCATTTAGCGGACGGCGGATTTTTGACGGATTTTCGAACTTCTTTTAGCAATTTTGAGCGGTAACAATATCGCAAAGCCGCCTCTGTGGTGTAGTGGTTAGCGTGATTAGCTGCCACCCCCGGAGGTCCGGGTTCGATTCCCGGCTCTGCCACGAAATTTGAAAAGTGGTACGAGGGCTGGAACGGGGTCCACTCAGCCTCGGGAGGTCAACTGAGTAGAGGTGGGTTCGATTCCCACCTCAGCCATCCTCGAAGTGGTTTTCCGTGGTTTCCCACTTCACCTCCAGGCGAATGCCGGGATGGTACCTAACTTAAGGCCACGGCCGCTTCCTTCCCTCATCCTTGCCTATCCCTTCCAATCTTCCCATCCCCCTACAAGGCCCCTGTTCACCATAGCAGGTGAGGCCGCCTGGGCGAGGTACTGATCATACTCCCCAGTTGTATCCCACGACCAAGAGTCTGAAGCTCCAGGACACTGCCCTTGAGGCGGTAGAGGTGGGATCCCTCGCTGAGTCCGAGGGAAAAACCGAACCTGGAGGGTAAACAGATGATGATGATGATGAACAATATCGCATTTCATGACCAGGAGAAAGAAATAATATAGAACCTACTACGGTATAATTGCCTACTTAATCCCGTTGTACTGAACTTATGCTGCATACTACCAATCGTTTCCTAGACCAGCTCTGGTCCACAGCCTCTGTCAGAATTTGTTGCAATCGTTACTTTATTCTTGATTAGCCGGGTAGTGTCGTATTAGATATCGCATTTCTTTTGAGATTAGGTTAATTTTGGTACGTCAATCTGTCGAAAGAAAAGGTTAAAAAGGAGTCAGATATGTCGTAAACAGTGGTTACATAATTAAACTTTAAAAGACTAGTTGGTTGAGCTTCCCAAAGATCGCAAACACGGACGTTGCATCTATTAGCTGCCCAATATGAATACGAAACTTTTTGACATTATTTATTTCCGCACTTATCAAAAACAATGTAAACGGTAATGAAAGTGAAAATAACTTTCGAAATAGATTTGAACATTTCCCTATCTGCTTTGCTGCTGTGAACAGCCAGCATATACTTTGAAAAAAGAATAGTACCATGCGGCTTCTTATGAAACCACAGGACCTCAACCCAGCACATCTGCTTCAGGGCATATGGTGCGGGGAGGAGAAGATGATGAACTTCTGTTCTGAAACTGGTGAGTGTTGATTTAATCTCTTTCATTAAAACAGCTGCTATAAGCTATTTTGCTTCAGTTTAAAAGTTAGCGGAATTTAGCGGATTTTCAACTAAAATTGCATACATTACATACATTATGTTATGCCTTTCAGCGTTCAGTCTGCAAGCCTCTGAGAATTTACTAACCGTCGCCACAATCCTCGATTTGCAACTAGTGTTGTGGCCTCATTTAGTTATATACCTCTTATCTTTAGTCCGCCTCTGTGGTGTAGTGGTTAGCGTGATTAGCTGCCACCCCAGGAGGCCCGGGTTCGATTCCCGGCTCTGCCACGAAATTTGAAAAGTGGTACGAGGGCTGGAACGGGGTCCACTCAGCCTCGGGAGGTTAACTGAGTAGAGGTGGGTTCGATTCCCACCTCAGCTATCCTGGAAGTGGTTTTCCGTGGTTTCCCACTTCTCCTCCAGGCGAATGCCGGGATGGTACCTAACTGAAGGCCACGGCCGCTTCCTTCCCTCTTCCTTGCCTATCCCTTCCAATCTTCCCATCCCATCAGCATAGCAGGTGAGGCCGCCTGGGCGAGGTACTGGTCATACTCCCCAGTTGTATCCCCCGACCAAGAGTCTGAAGCTCCAGGACACTGCCCTTGAGGCGGTAGAGGTGGGATCCCTCGCTAAGTCCGAGGGAAAAACCGAACCTGGAGGGTAAACAGATGATGACATGACCTCTTATCTTTAAATCGTTAGAAACCGAGTCTAACCATCGTCGTCTTTGAATTCGATGGGGAGCTATCAACTAAAATTTAGCGGATTGGCAACACTGCATATGTTTTCTTTTTAGCAAATTTATAAATTAATTCATTCGAAATAATTTCGGCAGAATAAAGAACCTAACACTTACAGATTTTTAAAACTAAGCACACTCGTCACTAATTCTGATTTTTTTTTTTTTTGCATGGTATAAATCTCATTTTGTGATCAATCACTACTGACCTGCATTTAGGGCAGTCGCCCAGGTGTCAGATTCGCTATCTGTTGTTTGTCTATCCTTTTCTGAATGATTTCAAAGAAATTGGAAATTTATTGAACATCTCCCTTGGTAAGTTATTCCTATCTCTAACTCCCCTTCCTATAAACGAATATTTACCCAATTTGTCCTCTTGAATTCAAACTTTATCTTCATATTGTGATCTTTCCTAATTTTATAAAGGCCACTCAAACTTATTCGTCTACTAATGTCATTCCACGCCATCTCTCCACTGACAGCTCGGAACATACCACTTAGTCGAGGAGCTTGTCTCCTTTCTCCCAAGTCTTTCCAGCCCAAACTTTGCAACATTTTTGTAACGCTACTCTTTTGTCGGAAATCACCCAGAACAAATCGAGCTGCATTTCTTTGGATTTTTTTTTCCAGTTCTTGAATTAGGGTCCCATACACTGGAACCATACTGTATTTGCGATCTTACCAGAAACTTATATGCCCTCTCCTTTAAATCCTTACTACATACAACCCCTAAACACCCTCATAACCACGTGCAGAGATCTGTACCCTTTATTTACAATCCTACTTTTGTGATTATCCCAATGAAGATCTTTCGTTATATTAACACCTTGGTGTTACAATCACGTTACAATAGAAAATTCTTTACGTCATGCTCCTTTTCAATACAAAAGTGTCCATCTGTGTTAGATGGGACAATGTATAACAGAATATCAGCACCTTGGAAGAGAGATTTTTCATTTTAAAATTTGACTTTTTTTTTTTTTTTACTTTAACCAGAGGAGTTTAGATGAGATGACTTTCCACCTTAACTTCAACCTATGTTTTTTAAGTGTCAATTATGATCAATGTTATTTTTTCTACACGACATTCTCAGTGTATATAATATGTAAAATGTTAAGCTTCTACTGAAGATGGCTTTTAGATAGGACGAAACATGTCTAGTTAAACATTGTCTCATCTGACACAGATGGACATTTTTGTATTGAAAACGAGGATACCATAAATATTTTTCTATTGTAAAGTGAATTTTTGTTTAGAAGTGTTACAACCGGAATGAATAAACGCCTCTTTTCCAGGACGCTGAGGTTGAAAGCTTTCGTTAGAACGTTGCCGGTACACGACAGCACTCAATATTCCGTATTGGATATGTTAACACGTGTCAATTATCGAGTTTGAGTCACGTGGGGATATTTTTAACACCACCGCTCAAAGCCGCAACATTAATTTATCACCACTTGTGAGTCAGTTTAATGAACACGCATTCTTCTGGTGATCATATTCCAACACCGCTCGTTATTGTGGGAATTACTAATTCAAATTTGTCACACTCTCAACGGTAGTATATAGTAAATAAAATGACAAGACAAACTCAATCCATCCGCTTTAAACACTCAGCTGTCTCGTTCTGTAACCCATGCCATCTGTTTTCACTTCTAGAGCTTCGTTGATGTGAACTCTTCGTCCACCGCGGTGCAAATTTCCAGGCTAAAATCTCGTGTATTATTGTATTCATAATTAAGGAGTCCGCTTCTGTGGTGTAGTGGTTTGTGTGATTAGCTGCCAACCCCGGAGGCCTGCGTTCGATTCGCGGCTCCACCACGAAATTTGAAAAGTGGTACGAGGGCAGGAACGGGGCCCACTCAGCCTCGGGAGGTTAAATGAGTAGAGTTGGGTTCGATTCCCCCCTCAGCCATCCTGGAAGTGGTTTTCCGTGGTTTCCCCACTTCTTCTCCGGGCAAATGCCGGGATGGTGAACTTAAGGCCACGGCCGCTTCCTTCCCTCTTCCTTGTGTATCCCTTCCAATCTTCCCATCCCCCACAAGGCCCCTGTTCAGCATAGCAGATGAGGCCGCCTGGGCGCGGCAATGGTCATCCCCCCAGTTGTATGCCCCGACCCAAAGTCTGAAGCTCCAGAACACTGACCTTGAGGCGGTAGAGGTGGGATCCCTCGCTGAGTCCGAGGGGAAAACCGACCCTGGAGGGTAAACAGATAGAGAAGAATAAGAAGATATTTGTAGACTAAATTTCATTATCTTAAGTTAATAAAGGAGCCAGGAGGCTTGCGTTGCTAGGGTTCTGCAAAGGAATTGTTTGTGACAACTGTTTGTTTGTTTGTTTATTTGTTTGTTTGTTTGTTTGTTTGTTTTAAAAATTATTTTTTGTTTACAATTTGGTTGAAGTCGCACCGACAAAACCTTTATCAAAAATGTAGTATCATATTTATAACTGTCTCGAGTAAATACGAGTTGATCAATCTGGGTCAAAACTTCCCGTCTCGCCTTGTTAGAGACTTCGTTACGGGCATTAGCAGCGGCGATTAGTGGGGAGAAGGGGAGGGGGCAGTCGCCCCTCCCCCTTCTTTATGGAGAAAATACTACATTTTTATTCGAAACTAGGAATTATAGGAATTATTAAAAAATAAAGCAATTTGTACAAGTCCTGTTGTCTTATCTCCTAATTCCCTCCTTTATTTTCTTTAATAATTAACAAAATTATTAGCGGAAATACGCACAAAATGTCGTTCATACCGGCTAACGTATTTGTATAGCAAGTGGTGGAGACTTCGCATGTACTGTGAGGAAGGGTAGCAGGGGTGTTATGTTTTTTTTTTTTTGCCAAGGTCATGGACACTGAGGTATGATTCATCCTACCTACCTTGTGATTCACCCGCTTGCCACGCGCATTCCTCAGCGTTGCAGTCTCTCTAGCGTCTGTTAGTTTCTTAGTGTGTAGTAAAATACTGAATGATTATGACTGTATAATCACACCGTACTTCTACTTAACTGTAATAAATGCGTAACATTGTTCCATAAGTGAAAGTTTCGTTGTGTAGTATTGAATCAAAATCTCAAAAAACTATTATTACCGCACTTAAATTGGTAAACTGCCAACATTTACGTCTTTGTCGAAATTCGCTCAGAGAGTATAAAAAACCATTTTGTAGCTTGTTTCTTCAGTTTTGATGCATATAACCCTCTAACCCCACCCCCGTCCGCTAAACCCGGGTACTGTTTTTGTCTGTATATTTTATCCCCACACTTTTAAAAACCAATCGCCTCTGCTGGTTGCAGGACTGATAGCGTCTGTAGGTAGGTAAGGGTACTGCCCGAAGGCAGATCCGAACCTCCGCAGAGGTGTTCCTGAGCCGGAGTTTACATGTGGTCGGGTGGCCAATTCCTTTCCGCTCCTCCATTCCCTTACCCCCCACCAACAGCGCGTGGCAACCCATCCAACTCCTGACCACGCCCAATGTTGCTTAACTTCGGAGATCTCACGGAATCCGGTGTTTCAACACGGCTACGGGCGTTGGCATAGCGTCTGTATCATCGCGTAATTAATGTTGGAAATTTGGCCCAGTTATGTTCTAATCGAAGTTATTATTATTATTATTATTATTATTATTATTATTTCTTCGTTATGCCCGTTTACAGGGCGCGTTGGAACTTGTTAGCTTGATGAAGGTTTTCCTTTCTTCTTCTCCTCCCAAAATCTCTTCATGAACTCGTTATGCTGTTTCTTGCGTTCTTCCGTCCATTGTTTCCCTGTGGTTCTTTTAGCCTTTTCCGTGAACGTGTGCTTTGCAACCAGATTCCCAAAAGCCTTGCGATCCCTGATGATATCTTCTGTGATGTTCATTTCTTTTAAGTCCTGCTTTATTTCCTCAAACCAGTTTATTTTGATCTTCTTTGAATTAATTATACCAACCAGTCTTTTTGCATATCTAGTGTCGTCCATTCTACGGATGTGACCATAGAATTTCAATCGACTCCTGCGTACGGTATCGGTGAACTTGTCGATTGCTTTGAACAACTCTACAGTTTTCCTATTGATCCATATACCATTTACATGAACGGGGCCATATATTTTCCTCAGAATGTTTCGTTGTTTTTCAATTTTATCAATTTTCGAGTGGCCTCCTAGAGATGTGGAGTCTGAGGCATACAAGGCTTCCGGAAGAACAACAGTCTTGTAATGCCGAAGTTTTGCATTTCGTGACATCACTCTTTTATGGTCGTGGTTCCATGTTATTCGGTATGCTTTCAGGAGTTTGGTGGCTCTTTCAAAATTAGCTTTCCTGTCCAATCCGGATGGTACAATGATTTCTCCTAGATATTTGAAGGAAGAGACCTGTGTGATTATTCAATAATTTGTCTGTAGTGGGGATCTTTGGATATTCTGGTGTCCATTAGCCATGATATGAGTCTTCTCATGCGATATTTGGAGGCCTGTCTTTGATGCTATGTCATGCAACTTCTGGGTCCTGGCATTACATCCACTTACTTGTACCAGGCTCCTCACTTTCATCTATCCTATCCTTGGGTCAACTCTAGCTCTTTTCTGACCCTGACTGTATTAGAGCATTCGATGCCTAAGAAGTCTTTTATTTTCACGCCCTTCGTGCCCTTGTCTTTCTTCGGCCGATAACTTCATTTCTCTAAGTGGCGGATCCATTCCATTTTTCTCTCTGAATAGTGTTATATAGAGGATGGTTGCCTTGTACTTCCTCTTAAAACAATAAGCACCACCACCACCACCAACACCACATTCCTTGCCTGTCGTAAGAGGCGACTAAAAGGGGCCAAACTGGTTCTTAACTTGAGAGCGTGGGTTGGCGTCCAAGGGGCCCTTAGCTGAGTCCTGACATTACTTCAAGTTGCTTATGCCAGGCTCCTCACTTCAATCTATTCTATCCGACCTCCCTTGGTCAACTCTTGTTCTTTTCCGACACCGATGGAATAAGGGCACTCGAGGACTAGGGAGTCTTTCATTTTCACGCTCTTCGCGGCCCTTCTTTGGCCGATATCTTCATTTTTCAAAGTGTCGGACCCCTTCCAGTTCTTCCCTCTAAAAACAAACCCCATGGCGCAACACCCCCTAAAGGCCATGGCCTACCAAGCGACCGTTGCTGAGCCCGAATCCTCTCGACCACTACTCATGGCTCCCTAGACCAGGGCCGCCATCTTTCCGTCAGATAGCTCCTCAACAGTAATCACGTATGTTGAGTGGACCTCGAACCAGCCCACAGATGGAGGTAAAAATCCCTGACCTGGCCTGGCATCGAACCCGCGGCCTCCGGGTAAGAGGCAGGCACGCTACCCCTACACCGCGGGCCGGCTATTTCTTCTCTCTGATTAATGTTAATAGAGGATGGTTGCACAGTTGTACTTCATCTTAAAAAAATAATTACAATCAATCAATGAATACTGATCTGCATTTAGGGCAGTCGCCCAGGTGGCTGATTCCCTATCTGTTGTTTTCCTAGCCTTTTCCTAAATGATTTCAAAGAAACTGGAAATTTATTGAACATCTCCCTTGGTAAATTATTCCAATCCCTAACTCCCCTTCCCATAAATGAATATTTACCCCAGTTTGTCCTCTTGAATTCCGTTTATCTTCATATTGTGAAATTTCCTACTTTTATAAACGCCACTCAAACTTATTCGTCTACTAATGTCATTCCACGCCATCTCTCCGCTGACAGCTCGGAACATACCACTTAGTTGAGCAGCTCGTCTTCTTTCTCCTAATTCTTCCCAGCCCAAACTTTCCAACATTTTTGTAACGCTACGCTTTTGTCGCAAATCACCCAGAACAAATCGGGCTGCTTTTCTTTGGAATTTTTCCAGTTCTTGAATCAAGTAATCCTGGTGAGGGTCCCATACACTGGAACCATACTCTAGTTGGGGTCTTACCAGAGACTTATATGCACTCTCCTTTACATCCTTACTACAACCCCTAAACACCCTCATAACCATGTGCAGAGATCTGTACCCTTTATTTACAATCATATTTATGTGATTACCCCAATGAATATCTTTCCTTATATTAACACCTAGATACAATGATCCCCAAAAGGAACTTTCACCCCATCAACGCAGTAATTAAAACTCAGAGGGCTCTTCCTATGTGTGAAACTCACAACCTGACTTTTAACCCCGTTTATCAACATACCATTGCCTGCTGTCCATCTCACAACATTATCGAGGTCACGTTCCAGTTGCTCACAATCTTGTAACTTATTTATTACTCTGTACAGAATAACATCATCCGCAAAAAGCCTTACCTCTGATTCCACTTCATTACTCATATCATTTATATATATAAGAAAATATAAAGGTCCAATAATACTGCCTTGAGGAGTTGCCCTCTTAATTATTACAGGGTCAGATAAAGCTTCGCCTACTCTAATTCTCTGAGACCTATTTTCTAGAAATATAGCAACCCATTCAGTCACTCTTTTGTCTAGTCCAATTGCACTCATTTTTGCCAGTAGTCTCCCATGATCCACCCTATCAAATGCTTTAGACAGGTCAACCGCGATACAGTCCATTTGACCTCCTGAATCGAAGATATCTGCTATATCTTGCTGGAATCCTACAAGTTGAGCTTCAGTGGAATAACCTTTCCTAAAACCGAACTGCCTTCTATCGAACCAGTTATTAATTTCGCAAACATGTCTAATATAATCAGAAAGAATGCCTTCCCAAAGCTTACATACCATGCGCGTCTAACTTACTGGCCTGTAATTTTCAGCGTTATGTCTATCACCCTTTCCTTTATACACAGGGGCTACAATAGCAACTCTCAATTCAACTGGTATAGCTCCTTCGATCAAATAATAATCAAATAAGTACTTCAGATATGGTACTAAATCCCAACACATTGTCTTTAGTATATCCCCAGAAATCTTATCAATTCCAGCCGCTTTTCTAGTTTTCAACTTTTGTATCTTTTGTATCACAGAGCTCGATAGCTGCAGTCGCTTAAGTGCGGCCAGTTTCCAGTATTCGGGAGATAGTGGGTTCGAACCCCACTGTCGGCAGCCCCGAAAATGATTTTCCGTGGTTTCCCATTTTCACACCAGGCAAATGCTGGGGCTGTACCTTACTTAAGGCCACGGCCGCTTCCTTCCCACTCCTAGCCCTTTCCTGTCCCATCATCGCCATAAAAACTATCTGTGTCGGTGCGACGTAAAGCAACTAGCAAAACAAAAACAATAATCACCACTACTATAACCACTACTAGCACGGTAAAAGAGACGAGGCGCGGTCTTTAGTGGATTGATTCCTTTTATCCACCCCTCCCCACCAATTTTCTCCTTTAAAACACAAATTAATTTCAATCCGATTATAGGAGAAATTATCACTGCAAAAAGAGTACACATTTCAATATCACAAGTATAATTAATAGATTTCACTTCACTGAGCTATCTTCAAAAGCGATTAATCATTCTTTCACTGGAATCTTAAAGATAATAGCTTAATCCTATGAGGAGGAGAAACATGCAATATATCATATCTAGGAAAGAAAACCATAATTACTTTTGAATACTACATTCCTCGCGAGATTTATGTAAACAACTCACCTGACGTGTCCCACACCACGAAATGTATCCTGTAATCACCGACATTGTATGTGGATGCGTATTTCTCGAAGCCAGTCGGAGTGTACACCTGAAAAGGAAAGAGAAACACAAGATTAATAACCTCATTTAATATTCAAGTTAGCATTCTGAACTTAAAACACTGACGACCACATGATTAATGGCAAGAATTCTCTATTTAATTCTCCTGTCATTTGTCCTGGCCTCATGCAAAAATACAGTATACACGAACAATACATTCACTTCTCGTCTTTTTAATTCCGTGGGTCTCAAATACTTTAACTCGTAGCCCCCACGTGAGGTAAGGAAATACTGTCAACACTCCCCTGTAACACGTCTAAAGATTTGATCAACATTCAAGTCATAGTTTCAAATTTTACTCACTATACTTCGTGTATTTTGTTTATAGTTCTTGGCGGTTTTCTTTGGCCAGGATTCAGGTAAAACAGATAATAATAATAATAATAATAATAATAATAATAATAATAATAATAATAATAATAATAATAACCACATCTGTGGTGTAGTGGTTCGATTCCCGGCCCTGCCATGAAATTTGAAACGTGGTACAAGGACTGGAACGAGGTCCACTTAACCTCGGGAGGTCAACTGAGTAGACGGGGCTCGATTCCCACTTCAACCATCCTCGAAGTGGTTTTCCGTGGTTTCCCCACTTCTCCTCCAGGCAAATGCTGGGATGATACCTAAGTTCAGGCCACGGCCGCTTACTTGCCTCTTCCCTGCCTATCCCTTTTAATTTTTCCATCTTCCCACAAGGCCCCTGTTCAGCACAGCAGGTGAGGCCGCCTGGACAAGGTACTGGTCCTCCTCCACAGTTTTATCTCCATGACCCAAAGTCTCACGCTCCAGGACACTGCCCTTGAGGCAGTAGAGGTATGTTCCCTCGCTGAGTCCGAGGGGAAAACCAACCCTGCAGGGTAAATAGATTAAGAAGGAAATAATAATAATAATAATAATAATAATAATAATAATAATAATAATAATAATAATAATAATAATAATAATAATAATAATAATCTAAGAATATTTCGATTAATGCAAAATTGAGGGATTACCAGACAGCGATCCGCCCTGAGGCCTTAAACGCAGCAGAAAATCTTAACCCAGTAACAACAGAAGTACTTAAGATATTATAAATTATGGAACGAAAGATTCGCAGGAAGATATTGTGACCGCGAACAACAGAGCTCGATCGATTTGGAAGACGAGCGAACCAAGAACTGTATACCAAGATAGAGAAAATCTCGGACGTCATACGGAGAAGAAGAGCATGTTTCTCGGACACATCCTGAGAATGGACCAGGGGAGGTTAACACTGCAAATAATACAGTTTCTTGTTAACAAGAGAACCAAAGTACCCTGGATCCCAGAGGTACAAAGGGATCTAGAAGGAATGGGATACAGGAACCAGAGATATACAACAGAGTGATTTTAAAATAAAAAATTCAGACGTGCACAGGTTTTCGGGACGGATCTAGTCCCAGAACAACATCATCATGACCAGAAGAGCGAACTAGTTTGCAAAATATGAGAATGAAATAATAATAATAATAATAATAATAATAATAATAATAATAATAATGGCGTATGGCCTCCGGAGAGGCTTGGTGCAGGTCTTTTTCTAGTAGACGGCCTATTAGGCGACAGATAATACACGAGTTAAAAAAGAACAAAGCTCCAAATATTGTATAATTGCCGAAATGTGGAAATTAAGTGGCAGAAATCTCGCTCAGAAAATCCATAAAATTCATACAGATATCTGGACTAGTGAAACAATTCCTGAAGACTGGAAGTGTGCGATAATTCACCCATTACATAAGAAAGGCGATAAAACTGACATAAATAAGTACAGAGGTATTTCCCTACTAACATTCACCTACAAAATTCTTTCAAAACTCCTACTCAAGAGACTTGAAATAGAACCAGATCATTTTATTGGAGAATATCAAGCAGGGTTCAGGAAAGGCAGGTCTTGCGCAGAACAGATTCTTAACCTCAAGACCATCCTACAAATTCGTAAAAGGAGGCAAACGGTGATTACTTTTGTGGACTTCAAAAAGGCATATGATTCTATAGACAGAACACATTTCGGTGTACTGGAAGAATTCAAAGTAGATAGAAAAAACAAGAGAATTAATCATGCAAACACTAACAGGTATCACTTTCAAGGTTAAATTCTTACGGGAATTGTCTGAACCATTTGATGTTAAAACAGGAGACCAACATGGAGATGGGTTGTCCCCTTTATTGTTTAATAATCTTGTTTTGGAAAAAGTGATTAAGACTGGGAAAAAAGAAGTCAAAGGAATAACCCTAGGCAGATTACATGAAAACATAATTAATTTACGGTGTTTGGCCTTCGCTGATGGCTTAGCACTGTTGTCCAGTAACAGACAGGAAGCGATTGCATCCATTGAAAAACTCCAGGAAATTGCATTCAGAACAGGACTCCAGATCTCATACCAGAAAACCTACTACATGGAATGATCTCTTCTGTACCTACATGGACAATGAATGAAAACCGAATATGGAAAAATATCCCAAGTGTCTAAATTCAAATACCTTGGAGAGGTCATCCAACCTTCAGGACTCAATCGTGAAGCAAACATAGAAAGGGTCTCTACGCTGCAAAGAGAATACAGACTCACTTGGAGCAGATAATAAAAAAGTCTGTATCCCGAAATGGAAAATTAAAACGTTGTAACACTATAATCAAGCCTGAAGCACTATATGCATCTAAAACACTGGTCGCTGGGGCCAGATCATTAATGAAAGATGTAGAAAAGCAAGAAAGAAAAAATAATGAGGAACATTTTTGGACCAGTCTGTACAGAAGGAATTTGGATGATGATAAAATCTCATGAGCTGTACCAACACTCAGAGAAAATCTCACACACATTTAGGAAAATACGTTTGAGACTTTATGGACATATTCTCAGAATGAGTAATCAGAGAGTCACCAAAATAATTCTATAAATGAAAGTAAAAAAAACAATTGGCTACCCGAAGTTGGAGACGATCTTCAGGAAATAGGCACCACAGATGACAATGTGTTAGATAGATAATAAGTTCAGAAAATTAGTCGACAATCACCGCTTTTAAACATCATCCAAGCTCTACCACCAACAAAACCTGGTCAGAAGATCGCAAGAAAAGCCGTAGCGAGAAGATGAAGAGATTTTGGAAGAAAAAAGGCAAGGACATCAGTTAAATAAGTTCAGCCGCGCTTCTTAGTTGGGCATAACGAAGAAAGAAAGAAGATTTTTCATTATTTTGTGTGTTGCCATTATAAGACAAACTCTCCGGTGAGAGTGGGCAGCGTCTGCCGTATGCGGGGGAACTGTGAGTTAGTGTGGTAGAGGTGTGTGTTGTGTGTAATACGCGAGTCGCACGAGTGGTGGGGACTGAAAAAAAAAACCAACACAGAGTCAAGGGAATTAATCGTTTACGATTAAAATCCATCCACCAGCCGGGGTTCGAGCCCGGAGTCCTGAGGGCCGAAGGCTTAGACGCTGACCACTCAACCATGGAACCAGGCAAGCAACACAGTATGAAGCCTACGATAAAATGTAGTTTTAACACTTGACTTGTACAGATTGGACAGAATGAAACTAGCTAGAGCAGACGAATTATTATTATTATTATTATTATTATTATTATTATTATTATTATTATTATTATTATTATTATAAATACATACATACATACATACATTATCATTAAAGACTGTTATGCCTTTCAGCGTTCAGTCTGCAAGCCCCTGAGAATTTACTAAACGTCGCCACAATCCTCGATTTGCAACTAGTGTTGTGGCCTCATTTAGTTCTATACCTCTTATCTTTAAATCGTTAGAAACAGAGTCTAACCATCGTCGTCTTGGTCTCCCTCTACTTCTCTTACCCTCCATAACAGAGTCCATTATTCTCCTACGTAACCTATCCTCCTCCATTCGCCAAACATGACCCCACCACCGAAGCCAGTTTATGCGTACAGCTTCATCCATCGAGTTCATTCCTAAATTAGCCTTTATCTCCTCATTCCGAGTACCCTCCTGCCATTGTTCCCACCTGTTTGTACCAGCAATCATTCTCGCTACTTTCATGTCTGTTACTTCTAACTTATGAATAAGATATCCTGAGTCCACCCAGCTTTCGCTCCCGTAAAGCAAAGTTGGTCTGAAAACAGACCGATGTAAAGATAGTATCGTCTGGGAGCTGACTTCCTTCTTACAGAATACTGCTGATCGCAACTGCGAGCTCACTGCATTAGCTTTACTACACCTTGATTCAATCTCACTTACTATATTACCATCCTGGGAGAACACACAACCTAAATACTTGAAATTATCGACCTGTTCTAGTTTTGTATCACCAATCTGACATTCAATTCTGTTGAATTTCTTACCTAGTGACATCAATTTAGTCTTCGAGAGGCTAATTTTCATACCATACTCACTGCACCTATTTTCAAGTTCCAAGATATTAGACTGCAGGCTTTCGGCACAGTCTGCCATTAAGACCAAGTCGTCAGCATAGGCCAAACTGCTTACTACATTTCCACCTAACTGAATCCCTCCCTGCCATTTTATACCTTTCAGCAGATGATCCATGTAAACTACGACCAGCAAAGGTGAAAGATTACAGCCATGTCTAACTCCTGTAAGTATCCTGAACCAAGAACTCATTCTACCATCAATTCTCACTGAAGCCCAATTGTCAACATAAATGCCTTTGATTGATTTTAATAATCTAACCTTTACTTCCATAGTCCCCCAGTATGGCGAACATCTTTTCCCTCGGTACCCTGTCATATGCTTTCTCTAGATCTACGAAACATAAACACAACTGCTTATTCCTCTCGTAGCATTTTTCAATTACCTGGCGCATACTGAAAATCTGATCCTGACAGCCTCTCTGTGGTCTGAAACCACACTGGTTTTCATCCAATTTCCTCTCAACGACTGATCGCACCCTCCCTTCCAGGATGCCAGTGAATACTTTGCCTGGTATACTAATCAATGAGATACCTCGATAGTTGTTGCAATCCTTCCTGTTCCCTTGCTTATAGATAGGTGCAATTACTGCTTTTGTCCAATCTGAAGGTACCTTACCAACACTCCACGCTAATTTTACTACTCTATGAAGCCATTTCATCCCTGCCTTCCCACTATACTTCACCATTTCAGGTCTAATTTCATCTATTCCTGCTGCCTTATGATAATGGAGTTTATTTACTATCCTTTCCACTTCCGCCAGCATAATTTCACCAACATCCTTTTCCTTCTCCCCATGAGCTTGGCTGTTTGCAACACCACCAGGATGATTTCCTTTTACATTGAGAAGATGTTCAAAATATTCCCTCCACCTCTCCAGTGATTCCCTGGGATCTATTATGAGTTCACCTGAATTACTCAAAACACTGTTCATTTCCTTTTTCCCTCCCTTCCTAAGATTCTTTATTACTGTCCAGAAAGGTTTCCCTGCTGCTTGATCTAGCCTTTCCAGGTTATTACCAAAATCTTCCCATGACTTCTTTTTGGATTCAACAACTATTTGTTTCGCTCTGTTTCTTTCATGTACGTACCAATCCCTGTTTGCCTTGGCCCTTGTTTGGAGCCATTTCTGATAAGCCTTCTTTTTACGTTTACAGGCTGCTCTCACTTCATCATTCCACCAAGATGTTCGCCTTTTCCCATCTTTACACACAGTTGTTTCTAGGCATTCCCTTGCTTTTTCTATTACAGCATCCCTGTATGCCACCCATTCACTTTCTATATCCTGAACCTGCTTACTGTCTACTGTTCGAAACTTCTCACTAATCATATCCATGTACTTCTGTCTAATTTCGTCGTCCTGGAGACTTTCTACCCTTATTCGTTTGCAGACAGATTTCGCTCTCTCTAGCCTAGGCCTAGAGATACTTAGTTCACTACAGATCAGATAGTGGTCTGTATGATCGAAAAATCCGCGAAAAACTCGTACATTCCTAACAGATTTCCTGAATTCGAAGTTGGTTAAGATATAGTCTATTATGGATCTGGTACCCCTAGCCGTCCATGTGTAGCGGTGAATAGCCTTATGCTTGAAGAATGTATTCGTAACAGCTAAACCCATACTAGCACAGAAGTCCAGCAAACGCTTCCCATTCCCATTAGCTTCCATATCTTTCCCACATTTACCAATCACCCTTTCGTATCCTTCAGTTCTATTCCCTTCTCTCGCATTGAAATCGCCCATTAGCACTATTCTATCCTTGCTGTTGACCCTGACCACGATGTCACTCAATGCTTCATAAAACTTGTCAACTTCATCCTCATCTGCACCCTCACGTGGTGAATACACGGACACAATTCTTGTCCTAATTCCTCCCACTGACAAATCTACCCACATCATTCGCTCATTTACGTGCCTAACAGAAACTATGTTGCGTGCAATGGTATTCCTGATAAAGAGCCCTACCCCAGACTCTGCCCTTCCCTTTCTAACACCCGTCAAGTACACTTTATAATCTCCTATCTCTTCCTCATTATCTCCCCTTACCCGAATATCACTTACTCCTAGTACATCCAGATGCATCATCTTTGCTGACTCAGCCAGTTCTACCTTCTTTCTTCCATAAGCCCCATTAATATTGATAGCTCCCCATCGAATTCCATTTTGTTCGCCAAGTTGTTTCCAAGGAGTCCCTCGCCTGTCAAATGGGAGTGGGACTCCATTACTCCCATAGGTCCGATGCTTGCTTAAAGTGTTCTGAGCTCGGTAAATTCATGAAGCGGGATGCTGCCCTACTTGCACATAGTCCAAGTGAGGATCTCTCCTCTAACGGGTTGTGGACCACCGGTGAATTGTATAGTCCTAGCCGCCTGAGCACAAGGAGGGCCATGCCTCAGAATATGTCCGAGATGCCCACTCCCATTCCATAGCAACTGGTATCCCGACTCTCAAGACCACTTACTAGGCCACTCAGCCGTTGCCCATGGTTCACGAACTAGGACGTGACTACAGTAACCCACAAACATGAAATATTATTATTATTATTATTATTATTATTATTATTATTATTATTATTATTATTATTGTTGTTGTTGTTGTTGTTGTTGTATATTCGTTTACGTCGATTTGAGACCACGTTAACCAAAAATAACACATTAGTGGAAGCCCTCTTTGAAGCCCAAAATCTTTGCGTTCTTTCTCCGGCAACCTGTCTTCTTTCCTCTGCCCAACCCCTACTAATTTTCTGTTCGTCATGGAAGCATCTGAAGCTGTCTATCACTGATCTATACTTTGTTCGGTTTAGGATGTCTTCCCGATTTATTCCAGACTGCTCAAGATCCTTTCTTACCTCCCTGAACCATTTGTCGGAAACTTTAGTTCTACTGTCGAATGTTTTAAAAATCTATTTTGTCAGCCACTTCTTTCCATTCTAAACAGATGTCAGTAACATCTGAGTCTTCTTTTCTTCAATGACTCGATCAGTCTTTCACTTACTTGGTATACTTCTCCCCTTCGTCGCAACCTATACTGGTCATCAATAATTTTTTGAACCCATTATTATTATTATTATATTATTATTATTTCTTCTTCTTGCGTTCCGGCCTTCTAAGGACCACGTTACAATTTCAATTGTTCCTCCTTAGTTGTTCTTTCCTTTTCTTCCAGTATTCTTTAATTGTTTCACTGTGTTTCTTTTTCCTGTCTTCAGTCCACTTTGTGCCTGTTTTCCTTTCCTTCCTCCCTTGGAATCCTTCCATTTGTAAGACTTTCTTCCTAAAAATCTTTCTTTCCAATAATTCTTCTTCTCGTATGTTGTTCCTTTCCAGGTCTTTCTTGACTTCTTGAATCCAGGTGGTAGTTGATTTCTTTTCCCAAAGGTACTTGAAGATTTGTTTAGTTAGTCTATTGTCATCCATTCTGTAAATGTGTCCAAGAAATAGCAATCTCCTTTTTCTTATTGTTTCTGATATGTTTTCTACGTTCTGGTAAATTTCATTGTTACTTCTTAATTTCCAAAACTCTGCAATT
Source organism: Anabrus simplex (assembly GCF_040414725.1). Classification (NCBI taxonomy): domain Eukaryota; kingdom Metazoa; phylum Arthropoda; class Insecta; order Orthoptera; family Tettigoniidae; genus Anabrus; species Anabrus simplex. The sequence continues at coordinate 1,774,873,976 of NC_090265.1, read as the reverse complement.
CTTAGAGGACCTAATATTTTCCTTATAATTCTTCTTTCTAATATTTCTAATTTATCAAGCTTGTAGTTCAGTGCTAGGCATTCGCTGGCATAAAGGCATTATTATTATTATTATTATTATTATTATTATTATTATTATTATTATTATTATTATTCAGAATGTGTGTTCTGAAGTTATATAGTTGATAAAATGCATGCACAGTTATCCTGGCTGGAAACCCGCCTGAGAGTAAACTGTTAGATTTATGTAGTGTTGTGGTTTATCCTCATCGTCATGCGCGTGATGAACTGCCTGTCCATCATAAAGAGCTACAGTTACTGTGTTAGGGCCAAACATGTGTATGATGGGCTTGGAACTGTCAGAGCACGCTTACAGTACCTTCAAAGTGACAGAGCACGTTGAGGCTTGAATGGGCAAGTCAGTTATTTTCGCATTCGAGCACAGTGCAAACCGTAATGAATACTGCTCGGATGTCTAGGTACTTGAAACTATTGAAATAGCCAGGCAACAAGGCAGACAGAACACGCAAAATAGACAATACAATTTAAAACTATATTACAATTTAAAAAAAAAAATATATATAATGTTCGTAATTTCCTCTAGTGTGCCGAAAGTTGAAGGGCTGAAGGGCCCAGAAATGTTTCAGATTGTGAGTCTTGGGCAGCTCTAACAAAATAAAAAAGAAATTTCGAAAATAACACTTCCGGCCGAAATGCAGTTCCGGAAAAACTGTCTAAACTCGCTTGTTTCTTTACTCGTTTTCTTTTTGATTCAAATCCTAGCCAAATTAACTTATTTACATAATTATTTCTGTAATGTGTTCCTTGGTTCAATACCCTCAGGAGCTTTTTGATTTTTTGAAAAATGTCCATACCGATTATGGGTATAAGGGTGTAAGTGAAACTCTGCATTGACTCACATTAGCGCTCGTAGTGGTAATTAAGTGAAACAATGCATTGACTCACATTAGCGCTTGTAGTGGTGATTAAGTGAAACAATGCATTGACTCACATTAGCGCTCGTAGTGGTAATTAAGTGAAACAATGCATTGACTCACATTAGCGCTCGTAGTGGTAATTAAGTGAAAAAATGCATTGACTCACATTAGCGCTCGTAGTGGTAGAAAAAGTCAAACTGCTAATGTAATCACGGCCTGCTGGATCTCTCGCTGCAGCTAGCTAGAGCGACGCAAAAAGTCGGCCGTGATCTAATCGTCCGGATAACGATGATTAAGAAAATTATTGTAATTTTTAGGAATAATTAAAGAATATATTCTCATATTTTATTGTATTTTAGTTTACTAAAACTGGTAGCTCATATCCCTACGGTGTTTTCGAAATTGAGTTGCTTGCCGGATTTTGTAGCAAATACTGAAGTGTTACGGAGAATTGCCAAACATCATCAAAGCCAGGTCATGTTCTACGAGGAGCTGGTTGACCACCGATGTCATGGCTCTGATACATCAAACGCTGAACTTGCATCAACAACACCGTACAACTCTTCAAGTTGGCTAAAGAAAGCGGCGATTTCTCCAGCGAGATCGCCAATCTCTGAGGGACTGGACATCGCAGATGGAGAAGAAGATGAATATAGTTTGGTGGAATGTGCCTATTCTTCGACGTTCAGTCTTTCTTATACTGTAGTTCAGGTGTCGCTTCCATACATCGCTACTGGGAAGACCATAGCCTTTTCTGTACGGATCTTTGTCTCTACTCTTTGAAAGGCTGTCGATATTGACCAATCGGAGCAAGTGTCTTTCATATGGCAACCCGGAAAAAAAAAAAAAAAAAGAAGTTAGGGCCGGGAGGAGGGGGAATTTTTCAAACATCTGGCCTCTAGTAATGACACAGTATGTAAGTGATTTAAGGCTTGTTCTATACATTTCTATTGACAGTTAATCCAAGAGATATTTTTTTTTTGTCTGAGACAAAGGGACATTACTGATATTAAGTTGACTAAATCTAGCGGACGCATGGTGAAATGGTGAAAATAATCGGCTTAGTTTTAGTGCGACTTATTTTTCACCATGTTGCGGACACACCACTCCCAGAAAGATCCATTTTTGCAGCGCGCGGACAGCATAGTAATTTCTTCTCATACTGGTGTAAATGGCAATGCCGAGCGTATTGCTGGACCTCCACTCCATGACGGGTTGGAAGGTCGTTCACATATAGGCCGTATAGGGTGGGAGAAAGCACTCCTCCCTGTGGGACTCCATCTCTGAGTGCCCGACGGGTGGATTGCTCACATAAAATTTCCTGTTTGTCAGATATGACTGAATAATTTTGACTAAGTATTTAGGAACTTTATCCAGCTCCAGAAGTTTAACAATAAGATTGTTGTGCCAGACAGCTTTATCCATTTTCCCCCGCCAGTGCAAAACCAGAGATTTTTCCGACTCATCGGCATTTCTCGGAAACAGATTAATAAAGGGGTATAGTTTTAGCTCTGAGACTCTCAGGTACTCGCCCTCAACAAAGAAAAAGAAGTGATTTAAAGGAGTGGATGGAGCTTACAAAACATCGCTCATCTGTAAGTCGGGAAGGAGCATGTGGTCAAGTCTTGAACACCCAGTGCTGTGCCTCTCTCAACAGGTTAAGACATTCCTCTAGACCAGCTGGAACCTTCACCCTTGACACTCAAGCTCTCCTAGGGTCAAGGTTAGTGTTTGGCACCTGCTCTCTCTATGTGACTCACAGCCTACGTCGAGTTGTCTGGAAAGCAGAAGACACGTAAATTGTAAACGGGAGATGGTAAAGTAAACTCGAGTTCTCGTATTCCTCGAGGTGGCCTAGTAGCTCTTTACAGAAACATCCCCAATGGAACTGAACTGCACGCGCCATTCTTAATAACATGCCAGCCCTCAATCTCTGGCAGTATCGGGAATCGAATCCATGCTTGCGAGGGCAACAGGTAATAACGCTGACTGTGAAGGTGGACGAAAGGAAATAAATTCAGTATTATTCATGTTCTTGCTAGAAAACACACAAAAAATCGTAGTTAGTTAGGGCCTCACTCTAATGCCTATGCCAACGGTCGTAGCCGTGTTGAAACACCGGGTCCCGTGAGATCTTCGAAGTTAAGCAACATTGGGCGTGGTCAAGATTTGGATGGGTTGCCACGCGCTGTTGGTAGGGATGAGGGAATGGAGGAGAGAAAAGGGACTGGCCACCCTACCGTACGTAAACTACGGTATTCCTTCAAATGTATTGTACCATATTTCTGTTGCTCAAGGTCAAATTCAAGTTTTATAAAACTTTTCATAAAATAATACATGTTCTACTCCGTAAACTTAGTTTTGCGAAACGAACCAATTAGCGAAGCTGACATAACGATGGTGCTGGCGCTACGACGTGAGAAGATTGTGAAGCTCGTTGGTAAACACACGGCCGACTGGATCCCTCGCTGCGCTCCGAGCTAGCTACAGCGACGTATCAAGTCGGCCGTGGTAAACAGCAAGGAGCTAGCTAGAGCGAGCATCAAACATAAAATGGCAGGATCAGGGGGGTGACACTTAATAGGGAGCGTCCGAAGCAGTTCTGAGATGGGCCAATCAGGGAGTAAAGAATACAGGAAGATGCCTTGGAGCTCTGAGAGTGAAGCCCGTTGACAGTGGTCTACATAGGGGGCGTGGGCGTAAATAGGCGCGAGAACGCATGCTCTTTTTTGATAATCAAATCTATCACAGCTCATTGAAGTGAATACGGTGTACGCTAATTGTAACTGCGGGAATTTTCAGATGCTAACACTGTACGACACGCTAAAAGGTAAAAGAGATACTAATATTTAGTTGATGTAGCTTTTACAATGTCGTGTTGTGCATACGGTTGCAAGAATCCGAAATCCAAAAATATTCCTGGAATAACATTTCACAGTTAATATTCTAAGTACAGTATATAGTTCAGTACATTTACCTCCATTGTGTTTCGGAGTCTCAGAAGCACCGCCCACTTTTTGTAAGAATTTTTAGGTTAGACTTGTTGTTTATCGTCAATTTTCTTGAGATTTCCTGTTCATGAAGAAAGGAGAGCGGAGTGGATTAAAGCCATTAGAAGGGAAAATTGGATACCTTCCCCTTACACCAGGATATATTCAGCACATTTCAAACCGGAATTATTTGATCGGTGCATAAAGAAAGTTGTTTTGAAGGTGAATGCAGTACCTACTATTTTTAAAGCGAACCCTTCTTACCTACAGAATTAGTACACTCGAGGCCTAGGGAGTTTTTCATTTTCACGCCCTTCGTGGCCCTTGTCTTCCTTTGCCCGATACCTTCATTTATCGAAGTGTCGGATCCCTTCTATTTTTCCTCCTAATTAGTGTTAATAGAGGATGGTTGCCCAGTTGCACATCCTGTACCGTAGAATAAGGCCCACGGTATCCCCTGCCTGTCGTAAAAGTCCCTGGGGAAGTGGGGTTAGTGGGACAACACCCACGGTATCCCCTGCTTTTCGTAAGAGGTGACTGAAAGGGACCCCAGGAGCTCTCAGATTGGAAGCATGGGTTGGCAACCACGGGGCCGTTAGCTGAGTCCTGGAATTCCTTCCACTTACTTTTGCCAGGCTAATTTTAGTCCATCATATCCAACCTCCGATGATCAACTCTTGCTCTTTTTCGACCCCGAGGCTATAAGAGGATTCGAGGGCTAGGGAGTTTCATTTTCTCGGCCTTCATGGCCCTTGTCTTTCTTTGGCCGATATCTTCATTTCTCTCTGATTAGTGTTAATAGTGGATGGTTGCCTAGTTGTATTCCCTCATAAAACAATAATCACCATCACGTGTCGTAAAAGGCGATTAAGGGCCTAAGGGTCTCTTAACTTCGGAGTGTGGGTTGGCGTCCAAGGGGCCCTTAGCTGAGTCCTGCATTGTTTCCACTTTTGTCAGAGGACGGTTTACTTGATGGTTTTACTTCCTATTAAAACAATCACCACCACCACCACTCCAAAATATGTAGTACCGTAAGCAATGTTGCTAAACCCAGTTTGGTGATTTATTGCACATTCCCCTAAAGCATTCAGATTGCGGTATGTCATTATTAATAGCCTATTCCTTATCGTTACTGATATGTGGTGAAGATTTGCATCTACTGTTTTTAATATACTGGGTTTTTAGTACCGATATTCAACTAGCGAGAGGGTAGATTTAAGGCTGCGGGTCATGAAACGCTTTCTTAGAGCTTAGTAAAAAAAGCGTTAATAGGTCTGTTTGCCAGAAAATTTTGTTACAGTTAATCGCCGTGTTATTTTGAAACGATTCTACTTAATTGAGCGATTCGAAGTTTCCCTACTCCCGAGAAAATGTCTTAGTTTGTATATATCCACAACATAAGAACTGCCATGTTTTGGTAACCATGGGGGGCGTGGCCGTTGGCTTCAAGCGATAGCCACAGAGAGTTGTGTAGCGGGCAGCTCCCTGTATTCTTTACTCCCTGGGGCCAATCGATCTCCGCCAACTAATGAAAACTAAAATTATCTTTTAGAGGGTTAATTTAGAAGGCAGAGATTGGCATTACACATTCAGTTGTGTGGTACAGCAAATTCAAAACACAACACCGTTATCGTTGCGTGCGAACGGACCTTGGTCGTACGGTATGTAATAGTGCTTGTTAGACAAAAATTTGTTGAGATTCTTTCACATTGAACGAGATTTTTGATCCAGTTTTTTGAGATTATGGTGTGAAATTATAATTACGCGCGTTCTTAGTGTGAAGAAATAGTATTATGATCATGAACGTACTTCACATTGAACTACCTAGCTGTTGCGAGTAAACATCTGTGTGATTGTGCTTCTTACCTGCTGTTTGGAATAAATGAATTCAAAATATAAACTGTGTGCATTATGCTGTGTTTTACTTCTTCCTTTCCTTCTCGTGTTTTCCATTCCCATACATAAAAGTCGTGGGAAGGGTTCAACGAACGAACGAAAGAAAGAATGAGGTTATGTTAGATCGTGATTTAGGCAAGTATGGGCGTTTTGGGGTTTTATATCAATTGCATTAACATTTTCAGTAATCAATGTTGCATTTATCACTTAATAGATGTAAATTTACATTAAAATGCGAACGGTGAAACAACGATACAAGCTAGCGTTATAACAGTATTGCCAACATACATATACGGTAATTGCAATTTACTTTTCAAGTAAAAGACACGAGAGAAGCTTTAGATACAACTTTCCTACCGAAATACAATCATTATCTCTATCACAATTAAAATTTTAACAAAGTAACAACTATCATCATCGTGTTTACTACGAGGTACTATCGTGGGATTTATTTCCTTATGTTGGCAGAGAGAAAGTGGCCACTGTAGCTTCCATGACCTGTTTTCTCAGCCAACTTTATTATACAGGAGTGACGGATCTATTTCTCTTATATGATCCTTGGGCAGGATCCGGATGGACTAAGGAAAAGGAAGCTGCTAGTGTTTGTATGAGGTTAAAACGCCAATCTCTCACAACAGAAATGCAAGAAGGGAGGCAGAAAACTCAACAGCCGAATTTGTGTCACAACTTCGGCCGAGCACAAGCCAGGCTGATGTGAAGGCGAAGATAAACGGGCTTTGAACTCAAACCTCGGCAGTACCGTTGCCTATGAGGGTATGAGATATACAAGGCCGGGAAGTCCGCACTAGTTCTGAGCATAAAAACCGTCCCCAACCATGTTCGCAGTACCGCCTCCAGCATGCGCTGTACTGCATTAACATATGGAGAAAAGTGTTTTTAATACGCGTATGTATATATTTCACTTATTGTTAGTGTTCATATGAACTCCAGTAAGTTTCATATACACTATAAAGTATGGTGTATCGTACTGTAAGTCCGATTTGTCAAAGAAAGGAGATCATTGGATTTTCATTCGTTTCCTGCCGATTCATTTTTAAAGGAGAAGTGGTGAATTGCTATATCCAGACAGGGGGGCAAATTAGGTTCCTTTGGTCGCCTGAGACGTCATCTAGAGTCTGTAATTTACATTTTAAATACTGAGACTTCAGTTTATGGGCTACATATTTATTAGATCACTTCACTGCCTCCGTCTTCCGCAACAAAAGACACTTATGAATTATGTTGGCTTTTCGATTGGAGAATCTGGAATAACACCCCTCATTAAAGAAAGGCTCCATTACGAAGCCATGAATTTGACATGCGTGGAGGAAACGTTAGGATCCCTTATCATAGATGAAATGGCTATCAAGCCCAGATTACACTATGATCGTAATCTTGACCGATTTCTAGGATACTCCGAAGCTGAACTTGAAGAATCTGGCCTTAGCGACAGGATTGCAAACAGGCTTCTGTGCTTTTTGTTTCGAGGGCTCACTGAATCTTTTCGGATTCCTATGGCGTTCTATTTCACTCGCGAATTTACGGGTACACAACTGTGCAAATTAACTCTGAAGCTATTGTATGAAGTGGAAGACACAGGTTTTCAAATTTTGCGGTTGGTTACTGACAACTGTACAGTTAATGTAAATATGATGAAATACGTGTGCAATTGGACCATCTCGCCTGAAATTCAGCATCCATATGACCAAAATCGACCTCTCTTTCTGAGTTTCAACTCTAGTCATGTGCTAAAGAACATTCGCTCCCAGTTTAAAAGAAATCCATGAGAAAAAATAATACCAAGCATCCAGAAGGGACTATATAATATACAAAGGCAGAGAACAGTGAAGTCTATTTATGGTTTAACAAGGAAAATAATTTTTTCATCTAACATGGAAAAAAATGAATGTCCAAAGGGCTAAATTTTTATTTTCGACATACGTTACGGGAGCTTTAAAAACACTACCCATTGTTACCTCAGAAGCAGTGTCAGATCTGGGATCTCTTAATAAGACTATAGAATTTATGGAAAATATCAGGAAATGGCTTGGTATTAATGACGTATGTAACATTAAGCACTCTTACATGTCAAGAAATTTGGATAAAATGATCTTTATGGAGTCGGATGATGAAAGATTAAAATGGCTCGAAGACTTCCTTATTTCGAAGAAATTCAGAAATATGTTGTGAATAGTCGCCGAATTATTCAAGAAACTTATGAAGTCCTGGTTCTTACCACCAAGTCAACTATGCAGTGCATTAAATATTTATTATTAGTTGGCTTCCATTATATCGTAAGTCGGAACTTGAGTAGTAACGATACTGAACTTTTGTTTAGTCATCTAAGAAGAAGAGGCGGATTTAATGATATGATGGATGTGAGGTCCTGCATTTATGCCATGGAAACGACTCTAATTACGGGCATGATAATTCCATCTGTCTCTTCGAACGTGGAAAGACAGGCTTTCAGGACAAGAGCTGCAATTCGTAAGAAAGAATCAAAAGATTAAAGCAGATTATATCCGGAACCTACTGATCTTCCAACAACAGTTTTGGAATTACTTGATGAGATGCTCGAAGGTAAGCTATCTAATCAATTCGCGATTATTGTAATTTTTCTGATGTATTATTTTAATAGGCCTAACAGATCTGCAAGTTTTATATTATCTTAGACGCTACTGGTATTAAGAATGACACCATGCCTTTTCAGAGAAACCTGTCACTCTGAAGTTGTCTTCCTTGGTCACAATAGGTGGTTATCTTTTTCGAGTTGCGGAAGAAAATTCTAATTGTGAATCATGCGTGGGACAGATATCCTCGGCCACTACTGACAGTCCGCTTATGTTTCTCATTAGGATGAAAGATCGTGGAACATTACGCTACCCCTCAAGCACATTCGTTTACTTTCCACAAAATATTTTAAATTTTACGCATCACTCCTTACGTTATCTGGGCAATACGAATTTAGTTTAACAAACTTAACGTTTTTGTTGTTCCAAAGTTCATTGAGGCATTGAGATGTGACGAGTGTGATCAGAGAACACTGACTGTAACTCTCATTTCAAAACTTTTAGAACTAATTCTCGACAATGACGCTCATAAAATTACAGATGCTCATGACTTGGAAAGGAACTTCAGGATAAAGCATTTAAGTTGGAAGATGTTAAAAATGTGAGTGATACGAGCAGTGATCATGGTCAGTCATTTTAAGGTATTAGGCCTACTTTTATTATTTATTGCACTTGACTTCGGATATAATAATTTCAAATATCATAAATGTGCTTTCCTTTACATCGAATCACTCTAAATCACATTTAGGTGGCCCAAACTTAATTATTTGCCGGCCCCGTGGAGTAGGGGGTAGCGTACCTGCCTCTTACCCGGAGGCCCCGGGTTCGATTCCCGGCCGGGTACCTGGACGTGAGGGCTGGTTCGAGGTACACTCAGCTTACGTGATTAGAACTGAGGAGCTATCTAACGGTGAGATAGCGGCCCCAGTCTAGAAAGCCAAGAATAACGGCCAAGAGGATTCGTCGTGTTCACCACATGACACCTCGTAATCTGCAGGCCTTCGGGCTGAGCAGCGGTGGCTTGGTAGGCTAAGGCCCTTCAAGGGCTGTAGTGCCATGTTTTTTAACTTAATTATTTGTAGTTTTTTACGTCTTTAAAAACCAACATGTACTATTAATTGAATGTATTTCGCGCGAGCAGCATGGCACAATGTCGAGACCTCTAGCGGACAATCGTAAAACTACTTGCGACCCGCATTCCTATCGGGGACCTTGTATATCTCGTAGGCAACGGCAGTACATACACATCTTAGTTCAGCATTCACTTCATAGATGGCCATTCTGATGCTTCCACGGATTTTATAAAATGCTTCTACCGTGAACAACATAATATGTTTTCGTCATATTTTTCTTAAATTTGTTATACAACAAATTTTACGAAACATTTTACTGCAGGCATTAGGCATTAGGAAAAAAATAAAATCAAACCGTTTACGGCGGGAAAGATTTCTTGCCCCAGTCTTGAACATTCCGTGTTGGATACTTTAGAATCATACACTAGGTGAACCAGCTGTCTATAATTTACAGTACTAGCTTTGCGATATTTAATAGTGATGGCAAAACTTTTCAAAATATCAATATGTCGGTTTATCGATACATCGGTGTTTAAATATCGATGTCATTGAAATATCCAAGACCAATCTTGAAATATCGGTCTTCAAAATATCGATATATCGCCGATATATCGGTTTTTAAAATATTGGTGTTGTTATCTATTATTGTAAGTCTAGTTTTACATTTAACACAATGATTAAAGGATTCATTAGATTTAATACGTCTTGACACGGCTCAGAAAACAAGCCTAAAACAATGACCAAGTAACATGACTTTTTCACTACAATGACATATTATAAAAAACGTTTACAGCCGAAATATGTTATCATACATAGAAAAACAGTATATAGGCCTACAAGGCGTCCAGTAACGAGCTAATAACTTACACCGGTAAACCATATGAAAAAAAACTACAAACGTATAATTTGTGTAGGAAGTAGGCCTACATCTGATGATTATCAGAGCTCTATAAAGTAATAAAACATTTTCTTCCCAACTTCTTCCTCAGCACTGACATTCCATTTGTTCGTGAAAATAAATATTAAAAAAAACATGATGATGATCTCTTAGGTCAATTTCCAGAAAAAGCAGCTTGGATAACATTTTGCCATTTAATCGGTTTCTCTTTTCCGTGATGGTATTACCGGCCTTTGAAAACAGTCTCTCTACTCAAGTATTGCCTAGCTAACGTGTAAAGCTATGCACACAAGGATGCACGAAGAATAAGTTGTGATATTATCACTGTGTTCACCGAAGTGAATTGAGAAATGAAAATTCAATTTTCATAACTGTAGCATGCAAATATTGAAAGGGTCTGAAAAAGAATCAAATCGTAGCCAAAAGTATTAAATTAGACGTAAATATCGATATATTGGGCACAAAATATCGATATCGACAATATATCGGACCTCATAATATCGATGTCGATATTTCCATCTCAAAATATCGATATTTCCGATATATCGATGTTCGTTTGCCATCTCTACTTACAGACTGTAGACTATCTGAAAGCATCAGTCCCCGTAACTACGCGAATAATATATACATACTTATTTTACAATTTACGTCGTACGGTCACAGATAGGCCTTACTGTGCCGATGGGACAGAAAGGGCTAGGAGTGGGAAGGAAGTGTCCGGGGCCTTAATTAAGGCACAGCCCCAGCACTTGCCTGGTGTGAAAATGGGAAACCACCATCTTCAGGGCTGCCGACAGTGGGGCTCGAACCCACTCTCTCCCGAATGCAAGCTCACAGCCTGCGCGCCCCTAACCGCACGGCCAACTCGTCTGGTCTCGGTTTCTTAAATCAATCAATCACTAATGATCTGCATTCAGAGCAGTGGCGCAGGTGGCAGATTTCCTATCTGTTGTTTTTCTAGCGTTTTCTTAAATTTATTTCATAGAAATTGGAAATTTATTCAACATCTCCCATGGTAAATTATTCCAATCCCCAACTCCCTTTCCTATAAAGGAATATTTGTTAAAATTTGTCCTCTTGAATTCCAAATTTATCTTCACACTGTGATATTTCATACTTTTAAAGACACCACTCAAACTTATTCGTCTACTAATGCCATTCCACGCCATCTCTGCACTGACAGCTCGGAACATACCACTTAGTCGAGCAGCTTGTCTCCTTTGTCCCAAATCTTTCCAGCCAAAACTTGCAACATTTTTGTAACGCTACTCTTTTGTCGGAAATCACCCAGAACAAATCGAGCTGCTTTTTTTGGATTTTTTCCAATTCTTGAATCAAGTAATTCTGGTGAAGGCCCCATACATTAGAATCATACTCTAGTTGGAGTCTTATAAGAGACTTACATGCCCTCTCCTTACTACAACCCCTTAACACCGTCATAACCATGAGCAGAGATTTGTACCCTTTATTTACAATCCCATTTATGTGATTACCCCATTGAAGATCTCTCCTTATTTTAACACATAGGTACTTACAGCGATCCCCAAAAGGAACTTTTAGCCCAACAACGCAGTAATTAAAACTGAGAGAACTTCTCGTATTTGTGATTTAGGATTCATAGAAAACAAATCCATCATGTTCCTTGGCGCAGAAACGATGACAGTTCTACAAACAATACTTGGAAGAACAACTAACTAACGTTGTAATATTGTCGGCTCTAGATTCTACACTCTTCATGGATGCTCTCGGCGTTTCTATTGCTGTGTGTTATGACTTCCCTTGTAGGCCTACCTCCCCTCTCCAACTGGCCTATTTGTCCACTACTTGGAGGTGCTCTTCGGCTGTTGAAGAAAGGGCAACATCTTTGTGTTACGCTGGTGTATATTTTCACCTCAGTATGGGACTTGAGTATCCGAGCACGAGGTATTAAAAACTTCGCATGACTATCTTCTCGAGTGGTTGTACTGGACTATGTATCCTCAAAGAGCAGCTGGATGTCTAATTCTGTTATTTGGATCGTTGTTGGAATTTATGTGAAAATGAACTTTCTATTTGACAATACTCTCGAAATCTTCTGGCACTTGAAACATTGCTTACATTTTTCTACTGCTTAAAAATCTTATCTTGAACTTGTTTAGGTTTAATCTGTTGGGCTACATCCAGTGTTTTCTAGTACTTGTTATTTTAAAAATAGCGCACCATGCCCGGACTTTGTAATTTAAAATGTTGATCTTTAATTCATTCTCCTATTCTACTGTTTTTCTTATTTTTTCGAATGTTTCTTATTTCATGTTGTACAGTTGGTTGGGAAATGTCTGTCCTGTTTAATGTGTGTAATTGTAAACCTTATTTGTATGAAATCCAAATTGTCACTACCACCGATCTTTGTAATATTTCCTTTGTGATTTTTTTGTGAAATGAGTTCCTAAGTTGTTGTGTCTTGCGTTTGAATACATCTATTTTGTTCATCCGAAGTTGGCAATTCTTGTTCACCCTCTAATGACCTTGTATTTTCCTGACTACTTGTACATTGCTATTTATATCTTCCCCCTTTGTACTACCGCGGTTTGCCAGTCCTTGCCCAGCACTTGAGCATGTCGCTTGCAAGATCACCTTTCGTTTTTCGTAAAATAATTATAATAACTAGGGCTCGGATGTTTAGAAAAGACATATTTTTTCTTTGTCTCAATTTTCTTGCCTGATTGGATTTTGGTGCAAATCAGGTGATTATGGTCACACCTAACTGATCTTTATTTGTCATATAAATGCATATTTTGGCTATTTTTGTCATAAGGTCATATATTGAGCTATTTTCATTGAAACATCATATTTCGGTCAAATTTAAGCGGTTTGACAACATCTGTAGCTGTGCAAAATCATCTTCAACTTACCGAATGCGAACAAGTGTTCACAAAACATGAATCTTGTCATACACGTCAATTCCAGCCGCGGAGAAGAATGAAAAACGTGTGTGAGTTTGCACTATAGACCCTGCCGTCCTACCTACTGTATTGAAAGACATCTACTTAATTCGTTTAGTGGCACTAAATTTAAAGTTTAACGCATTTGAATAACATAAATGAAATCTGGTCTTAAACGTTCCAAAATATTTAAAAATAGATTAATTTCTAGTTTTCTCGTACTTCAAACCATCAATGCAGGGTGCAAACATGTTTTGACTTTCAAAATGTTGTGTGATCTGATAATCTTAGTGAACTTACTACTATATAGATATGTATTCACAAATATTTGATAAGTGAATCAAGGTCAATAGACTGTGAATAACTGCTGAACATATTTATTCAGGAAATCAATATGAAAGTAAAAATAAATACAAATGTGTGTTAAAGCAACTGCCATTTCAATTTATAATTTATTTTTAAAAGGCCATATTTAGAGTAATAATCATTTTCGGGTCATATTTTGTAATTTTAGCGTAATATTTCGTCATTTTTGAGGTCATATTTCGTCACATTTGAGATCATATTTGCTTGCTTATTTGGGCTATTTTTAGGTCTTAAACATCCGAGCTCTAATAATAACCAATCCGCCACGATGTAAACTGAAACGTGGGATGTTGTATACCCCAATGCTACCACAGAGCACGGAATCAAATCTCTGGACACTAACAAATCGTTATATTCGAATGCTGACTCCCTCCGAAGAAAAATCACGTCATATGCTGTTCACAGATAGTATCAACATAAAATGATAGCAGAAGGAAATTTCTCTGGGGCACTGTATGCGTCATGTTTCCATTCCAGGGTTAACCAACGAGTTGGCCTTTAGCTTCAGTGGTGAGTGAAGAGGATCGTACCGTGGACCCTGCTCACATTACACACTCGACTGGAGGTCACCGGAACTGGCGGAAATCTCTGAGGCGATGTTTTCCGGCTAGTCCATAGAGTGAGACCGGGTCCAGCTGGAGGTCGATAGCCAATATCTGGCGAGTAGAGGTTACTAAACCAGCCGACCGCGACGGACGTGGAAGCAGTAACACCAGCTCCCGAATTAGCGGCTCCCCTGCGCCAATATTGACTCATGGTTGGTCAACTCTAGCTCTCACTGCTCTTGTCTCTAGTGTGTGGTACTTGTAACGGAACAGACTGTCGATATGGTCTAGAGTAGTGGTACTGAACATGTTGGTTGGCGTACCCACAAAATACAATGAATTGTTTTACCTTCTTACCCTCTAACTACGAGTATATTGCGACTAGCTGATGCACCCGTGCATCGCTATGGAATTATCAGAAAGACTGTCTTCGTGGTTTCCCAACTGAAGTGAACATAGATCATTACAATGACGTCAGTACGAATGTAGGAATTAAAAAAAATGCAATCATATAAAATGCTAGATAAAATAAAAAACGCACTAGACAGACAGACAGACAGACAGACAGACAGACAGACAGACAGACAGACAGACAGACAGACAGACATTACGGAAGATTAAAAAGTACATTTCCTTATTACTGTAGACACACACGATATATAAATACAATTATTTTTAAAATTCTGATCAAAGTACAGACAAAACTCTTATTTTATATGTGTAGATTATACCAGAAATAATATTAACTGTGAACATCATTATTATCATCTTCTGCTGCTTATCTCGCTTGCTCAGGGTCTCTCCACGCACTGAGTCATTAAAGAGTCGAGGCCGGGGATTTACGGCCGCATCTCCTTCCTGATACCACGAGATTATCAACTGAAAATCCCATCCCAGCAACACCAGGAATTTTTACCATCCAAACCTCCGGGTACTGTCAAGGATTTATTGTGTAACCTACCTATGTCTGTTCATGACTGAGACATTCATTAATTTTGCCTCGTGTGTTCCGCTCGATTAATCACATTTCCTGATGAGTGTCATGTTACGTGCCATATCTTCATTGTAAGTTAGACGTAAGTTAGACCACTGGAGTTCTGCTGGACATTGTGGCACCATTCATCAACATGTGTAGCGTTTTCTACTTGGGCGAGAGAGCAATCTGGAGCAAGGGGACACGCTAAGTCCTGGCTGGAATTAATTAAAATCCCCTACCAGTAGAAACATTGCCGTAACACATGCTGCGGGGCAGAATTCATTATAATATCACATAGACGACGTCGGTGATTGTATCATCTACTTTTTTATTCTTAGAATTTTCTTTACGTCGCACCGACACAGATACGTGACGATGGGATAGAAAAGGCCTGGGAATGGGAAGAAAGCAGCCGTGGCTTTAATTAAGGTCCAGCCCCAGCATTTGTCTGGTGTAAAAATGGGAAACCACGGAAATCCAAGTTCAGGGCTGCCGACAGTGGGTTTCAAACTCTTCTACTGACTGATTGTTAGATAGATTATATGGCACCTTATTACTTTTTGGAAGGTGACGATTTCTGTTCGACGAATGCAACCAGTAGCGGAGATATCATGAACTTTCTTGTGTTTAGCCATGCCGGTATTTGTGACAGTGGAACCTCGTTATTTCGAAGCACCTCGGGAGCTACATTTTATTTCGAGTTATCGAAGTTTCGAGATATGGAGAATACCATTTTTAACAGTATTTAAAAAGATAGAAACAAACTCTCTTTTACGGCATCACTTTAATTATAACCCTTATTATAGTATTTTTTAGAAGACAGGACACAGTACAAACAGTAGCGAAACAAAAAACATACCTCTGTAAACAACTTTTGAAACAAATTCGTTAATCTCTTGTGTTTGTTACTATTAACCTGTCCTCCCTTCACGTTGAGACCTTCATCAATACCTCGCAGCCGAGATTCGTAAATGGAAATTGTCAACTGCGACTATGGGGGTTGCTTTCGTATGTGACCGGCAATTAATTCACACCCGAGAAACAGCGAGGCTTTACCGATTTTCCGATCATTAGAAATTTGTTTTTATTTCCCGTCATATCAGCTCCCAGCATCACTGTCACCCTTTCTTTACTTGTTAACTGCTCCTCACAAACCACAAATGCCGTATTGCACAGTTAATGTTGCACAAATTTCGAGTTACAAAGTATTTTTTGCTTCAAGGGAGGAAATGTTTGTTTCGAGAAAGCGAGAAATTCGTGTAACAGAATTTCGAATAATCGAGAATAGGTAAACGGCCGGGAAATTTAAGTTACTTCGAGATATTGAAAATTCCAGAAAGGGAGGTTCGACTGTATTTAAAGAGCGAAATATTATTGTAGACACACAATTCACAGATCATTATTCTAAATTTAGGTACTATGTATTCACTGTTGTATAACTTACATACTGTATATGTAACTCTTCACTTGGCCGATATTTATTACAAGTTAGCACCGGAAAAGGAAGAAATACTACAAGACACTGAAGTGATGTAATTGTGAGACACTTCCGCCACTGGTTGAGAAAATCTCGTGGATCAAAAATCCTTTCTTTGAAACTGAACATGAACCGGCCTGACTTGAGGATGATCAACTAGCCGAAGTATCTTGGCAGAGAGAAGGTGAAAAATAAATTGAAGTATTATACGGGTGGATTTTTGCCTTTGCTGGTGAGATGTAGTGTTTACAGTGCACTATGTCTTCTGGTATAGGGTAGAGAAATTTTGTTACTTTCACAGATCTGTCTCTGTCTTATCCTTGGCTTTGACAATATGAAAGTGACTGAGGTATGAGCGATGCTAGTAATGCCATTTCTTCTGCAGCCAGTCCCTGCTATGAATGGTGTGAAAATGTTCCTCATAGGGTCGGTTGGTGCATGCATTTCAATGGGTTTGGCAGACTGATATGTAATAGCAACTTCTGGCTCGGTGAGGAAAGCAACGTGAAACTACCTCACTCCTCATTTCCCTAGTACGCCTATTCAGTGATGCCTAGGCCATCTATGACAGCTGATGGCGGAGCTGTTGAGGATCCAACCAGCCTTAGGGCTGAAGATTGAACATACATACATGGGTGGATAACCAGATGGAGTGGCATGTTTAGCTCCAGGAAGTTCCAAGTTTCATGACAACATACCTGTGTGAGTGTACCATTTCTGCTCTCACACAAATGAAAACGAAGTGCAGAAGCAGAGCTAATGTAGAGGATGAACTTCGGTTCGAGTGACTACGATTGTGAAACGTTTCTTCTTACTCCTTCCCTACCGCTTTTCCCACATCTGTGGGGTCGCGGGTGCGAACTGTGTCGCACAAGTGGCTTTGTCCCTGTTTTACGGCCGGATGCCCTTGCTGACACAACTCAATATGGAGCGATGTAATCACTATTGCGTGTTTGTGTGGTCGTTGGTAGTGTGTTGTCTCAATCTGAAGAGGAAAGTGTTGGGACAAACACAAACACCGAGTCCCCGGGCCGGAAGAATCAATCCGAGGCGATTAAAATCCCCGATCCAGCCGGGAATAGAACCCGGAGTCCTCTGAACCGAAGCCCTCAACGCTGACCATTCAGCCAATGAGTGAGACTAGGACTGTAAAACGTTTGGTCTTTGGAATACAACACAATCCGTCCCATTGATCCAACAACCGCAACAAGTGATTTTTTTTCAGGTAAGTTTCCTGATACAGACTGCCGTAATTGTTAGCAAAGTGCCACATTGTTTATAATTTCTGTGGATGTATAAATTATTTTTATGTAAGTGAAGTTTAATTAAACATTAAAATAAAGTAATTATTAATCCTAATTATACGAATAAAATCAAACAGGGTATCTTTACAAAATTGTATTTTTTGTTCTATAGCTAAGGGGTCCTTGGAAATGCATGTAATATGCTCAGGGGGCCCCAGGGGCAGTAAGTTTGGGAGACCCTGCTGTAGAGAACTGATTATTACATTCCACCCCCTCTCGATACACTGAATCGACTCGAAATTCTATACAGGCGTACCCTCGAAAACAATTCGTTAGAAGCAAATACATCAATCGTTATCAACTTGAGTTTACATTTATTGAAAAGCATATTAAATTTGACACTATTTTATAAAAACCTGTTTGTCAGGATGGAAGGAATGCTGTGATGTTTAGTGTTAGTTGCATTTTAACTGTGATGTCCTAAAAGCTAAAGTATTTGTAAGAGCTCGATTGAAATATAATGAGGGAAACGGAGCCACGTAACAACCACTTCGCCTCATCACGCCGTACATTTTATAGTGCATCGCCAAGAGAGCAGAAGGGCTATTTACAGCGACGACACCTTGTTGAGGAGAATGGATTGAACTCTTCCGAATTTAAATAGCTACTTCGAGTTTTTATCGTTTCAAAACAGTGACGCAAGTGGTTCGTCATTTTTTTTAAACAATCAAACAACTCGCGTGATTTATCAGCGTGTTCCGCTCGAGTGGAGCGAGTCTGTTCTCAATAGGGTGGTGAGGCAAGCTGCAGTAGTTCCCAGCTTCCGTCATTCACAAGCTTGCCGTGGTTTATCGCACTTCGCCAACCACATAGGAACCCTGCTGTGCTGAGCGATCAGCCTCACGGAAGTACACGCGAGTCAACCAAAAGTGATCACACTCTCTGCTAGGAAAATGTCTGACAGTCTGATTAACTTATTGATGAGCAGGTTCGATCCTGGCTCAGTTCGGTGGCACTTGAAGATGCTCAAATACGTCAGCCTCGTGTCGGCAGATCTACGAGCAGGTAAAAGAACTCCTGCGGGACACATTTCGGCAACTCGGCGCCTCCGAAAACCGTAAGAGTAGTTAGAGGGACGTATAATATTCTTCTTCTTATTATTACTTTCACAGCGTGCACAACATATCAGCAGCGAGACTTATGACTGTTCACACAACCATTAGGATGAAGCCAGAAATTTTACATAGGAAAACACGATGTTGCTACGATAACTGCCTCACCATGTTAACAGCTGAGATTCAGACTGGCGACTCATGCTTGCCAGGTCGAACATGGGCAGGCTGCTTGCAAGGTCAAGAACTATGCGCCCGCCTCCCACACTGCAGCTTACGTATCGCAGTGTAAAAACGTCGTTTTGACGGTCTTAGTTAAAATTAGAGAAGGCGTAGATATTAAATAATAATGATGATAATTTAGAGCCCGTATGTTTAGACAGTAATAAGTTATAATGCAAACTAATTTGGTTGTTAGGACGTGTTTTCTAGCCCACATAATACAGTGAAAGTAATATAAATTCTAGGGGTTCTGATGGACCGAACGCCTACCGCTTATGCAAAGCTCATAACAGAACCGCAGTGCAGATTAGGCTATACGTGTTCCTCACTTCAGTTAGCCTTCGAGCATATTACTCTATAAAAACCTGGCTCTGGTAATAATCTAAGCCCTTTCCAATTTTTGCTTCACTCTTTGTTATAATTGATCGTAATGACGGAAAAAGTTGAATGACCAATAAATATAATTTAGAATCATAGATCGAAGCCGTTTGTGCATGAGAACAATCACAGCTCGGTAGAAGTGGTTCGAACATAACATGTGCAGTTAACAGATTTACTAATTAGTTCCCATTCATTTATTATTCACAGTATGTTTTCCTCTCCCGATACTCTCACTCTACATCAACCAATTTAAATTAGACTAAAAACGAGAATTTAATTCAAACAAACCATAGTTAAACATGATGAGGACATAAGCGCTAGCAACAGCTCGATAAATGGTTCACGTGTTTCAATCGAAATAATTGTTTTCTCGTGTGTATTAAATACTTTTATTATTATAATAATAATTGTTATTAATCGAGAAACTCAACGACTTTACATACATTCTGGATTGCCAAGAGGACAAAGTTTAACTATATCAAAAACAAATTAAAGTTGAACAATTAATAATACAATATACCGTCTACGGCATTAAACATTCGGTAGTACAAAAAATAATTTAAGACAAAACATTGGTTATGAGGACATTAAAGAGAACTACTGTGAATGCAGATGTGATTTTACAGTTGATAAAGTCCGGCTCCATGGCTAAATGGTTAGCGTACTGGCCTTTTGTCACAGGGATCCCGGGTTCGATTCCCGCTAAGGTCGGGAATTTTAACCATCATTGGTTAATTTCGCTGGCATGGGGGCTGGGTGTTTGTGTCGTCCTCATCATCATTTCATCCTCATCACGACGCGCAGGTCGCCTACGGGTGTCAGATCAAAAGACGTGCACCTGGCAAGCCGAACGTGTCCTCGGACACTCCCGGCACTAAAAGCCATACGCTATTTCATTTCATTTTTCAAAGTTGAAAAAGATCCTCGTAATGTGACGATTACCAAAAGATTGATTTTGGACTTCTGTAAGCCAAATCTGTTCCAGAAATTCGTAAAAAACCTACTTATAGTGACACGTGCCCCTATCATTAAACCCAATACTTTCACCTCTTCTAAATGGTACTTTCCCTCTGTAAAATTCGATTAATGGTGTGTAAATGGTGTTCTTTCCAGCGTTAACCTCCTAGGCTGACCGGTGTGATGCTCTATTCTGACTGTGTGATCGATTATATAACCTTTATTGCTGTCATATTTAAAGGCTATCATTTAAGTTACACTAAAAGCGAAAATTACCAGGTGTGTGCATGAGATTTTGCTTCTTTTTGGTAAAGAAAATGCGTAATTTTCAAGAGAAATCCACGTTTTCTTTATTAAAAATATTGGCAATCGGCTTCTACTCCGTGCCAGAAAATCTGCTTGTCTCTTGCGGCAAAACATTCGTCGAGCCACTTTCCAACTTTCTCGAAGTTGTTGAAGTGCTGCTCTGCGAGCGCGTGCCCCATTGATGGCGCTGGTCGGGAGAGTACGGCGGGTGCGGAAGAATGTTCCATCCAAGCGAACATCTTCCACTGGCTTTACTGTGTGAGACGGCGAACTGTCGTGTAAAAAAATCACTTTGCGATGTCTTCTGGCCCATTCCGGTCGTCTTTCGATCAATTCGTGATTTAAATTAATCATTTGTTGTGCGTTAAAGGTTTCTTCCGGGCTTCAAGAGTTCATAATACACAGTGCCACTCTGGTCCCAAATCGTGTGGGACCCATCGAGTTTACCGATCTTCCCCACTGCTCGTAAACGTCTGCTGATTGTTTCTTGTGACACATTTAAAGCTTGTGCCAATTGCTGTTGAGTTTGAGTTGGCTCATGATCCAGTAACGCCGAAATTGCTCGTCTTCACAATTTAGTAGTCTACCAGAGCGCGCACTGTCTTTCACATTGAAATCACCACGTCTAAATCGTCGAAACCATGTCTCACATGTTCTAATCGATGGAGCATGTTCACGATATGTTTCTACCTGCAAACGTTGACTTTTCACAGCCTTTTTCGTTTGATTAAATAAGAAAAGCAATTTGTGCCGCAAATGTTCTTTTTCAGGCACAAACGTCGACATGATCACTGAACGATACAACACAGACGCTAGTGTTTGGCGGACTCAACTTGTGTGTGTTGGTAGGTTAAGCCAAACAAACAAAGTGACGTATGTGTCGAATTCATACACTGCGTACTGTTCGCTGACGCCATCTCTTAGTGTAACCGGAAAAGACTTATGCATTCGCCTAGTACTTATTATTATTATTATTATTATTATTATTATTATTATTATTAACAAATGCATTACAATTGGTAGATATGCTGGTGGCAAAAGGCTTACCAAACTGCACCGACAGAAATAAATGAAATCATAAACTGCATAATAATACAAAGGTACAACGAACTATTACAAGAAATTTCCTAGTAAGGAAGGGAGAAGTATAAGAAACCAAACGCATGGAAGCTGGAAAAATGAAATAGATGAAAATTAAAAATTACTTGAGAATAGTGTATGATCACTTAGGAATTCATAGAAAAAAATTATATTCCCTTAAATATATCACGTCATCAAAACGTGATTCCTCACGATTTCACACTAAATTTCCAGCGATTAGGCTCGCATATCTGTCAATTTGCATTCGGGATGTGGTGGGTTCGAATTCCATTGTCGGCAGCCCTGAATATGGTTTTACGTGGTTCCCCATTTTCACACCAGGCAAATGCTGGGGCTGTATATTAATCAAGGCCACAATCACTACCTTCCTAATCCTAGACCTTTCCCACACTTCCGTCACCGAAAACCTGCGATGTGTTTGTGCGACGTTAAACCAGTAGGAAATATAAACAAAAACAAAAAAAATGACAACACACATAGGCACTAATAGGTTAGAATGCAAACGTATTTAACTAAGGCTCCAGTGTCTGCTACTCGCTCAACGGCTCTGCAGTGAGATTTGTATAAATATTAGCGATCTGAACTAACAGAATCCCTAAAGTGTCTTCTACCAGCACAATGGTTCTGCACTGAGATTTGCATAAATATTAGCGATCTGAACTAACAGAACCCCTAAACTGACTTTTACCCGCACAACAGCTCTGCCGTGAGATTTGCATAAATATTAGCGATCTGAACTATCAGAACCCCTAAAGTGTCTGCTACCCGCACAACAGCTCTGCCGTAAGATTTGCATAAATATTAGCGATCTGAACTATCAGAACCCCTAAAATGTGTGCAACTCACCGACGTAACTGTAGAGCGGTCAGGTGATACTTGCGCCTTGTTCAAATACTTTTGCATTTTAACCTATTAGTGGATAAAAACCATTTCCCTAACCATAATAAGTTGAAAGGTCCGAGCATGAAATACACATTTCCATATTAATATTTTTAGCCTGCTTCGGGCCTTCGTTTTAATGTTGCACCATCATTGTTCATACTAACTAGGCAAATTTTCAGTTTTCAAAGATGTTTAACTAATGCGGTCAAAGTGGGAAAAAATGAAAAGATAATTAATCAATGTAAGAGAACTAGCCCTACCTCGAAAACTGTTTTTGTTGTTGTTGCAAGTTTTAAAGGAAGAATTGATTTGAACAACTCAAATCGGTTGTGATTCTCGGTTACCTTTCATTCGAGTTATCTGTCAATCACAAACGTTTACAGAGTAGTGAAATAAATCGTTTCACAGTAGTAGTGAAGAGTTAGACCTCACAGAAGAATTAAAATACAAAAAACTGAAACAGAAGAAATGAATTCCGTGATAAATCACATTTATAATACGTCAGTCTATTTCTTTTTCTTCTGAAATTTTCTTAGAACTTGAGCACTATTTTCTAACACAACAACTGTCTGCTACTATACTTCCTTCCTCCTATATATACCTTGTTTACAAGGATGTTGAAGAAGACTGCTGCTTTTAAAAGAAGCATTTTTATTTTAAAATAAACAAAGAGGCAGTGGGCACAGTATAAGAATAAGAAACCCTTATTCTACTAATGTTCCCTGTCACTCACAGCTTGTTTAAAGTCCTTGTAGCCAGTAGCACGAAAATCTTTCGAAGAATGGTCCATTAGCTTTTTTCATGCTCTTCTGCAACTTGCTTGCTAATGTAAGACCATTCGCGTCCGAATCCACGAACAATTTTTAATCAATTATTTTGTCTAGACCAAAGGTTGTCAAATTACTGTGAGATTGTACCCTCACTCATGACTAAACGTTCAATGTACACCCCCAGCCCCCCAAATTCCATAAATGACAAGCTTTAAAAATGTGAGTACCTGGATAATTATAAAGGCATTTTTAATTGATTATAAACAATTATTTTACATACACACCGTAAATAAGAAGAGATTTTGAAATTAAACACAATTCGATAAAACATCACAAGAAATGAGACACAGGATAGATATCCTGTTTGTATTAAAGTTTCACAAAACGCTGTATTTTAACCTCAGTCAAATTAATAAATAACGGTGAAAAATTATCAATCTTAATTCTGGAATTCAGACATTGCAAACCATCAAAATTTAAATAGGATGGATGTGCCTGCAAGGCGTGACATAGTTTTCTGATGTGTCGTAGTAATACAGGTGAAACTTTCATCGAAGCGAAGAGCGGGCCTCCTCCAACTTCGCAAATAAATAAATAAATAAATAAATAAATAATTAAATAAATAAATAAATAAATAAATAAATAAATAAATAAATAAATAAGTAAATAAATAAATAAATCACAACTGGTATGCATTTACAGCAGTCGCCCAGACGGCAGATTCCCCATCTGTTATTTACCTAGACGTTTCTGGAATAATTGTAAATAATTTTGAAATTTATTGAACTTCTCTCTTGGTAAATTATTCGAATCCCTAATTCCCTTTCCTATAAACGAATATTTGCCCCAATTCGTTCTCTTGAATTCCAACTTTATCTTCATTTTGTGATCATTCCTACTGGTAGAACACCACTCAAACTTAATCGTCTACTAATGTCATTCCACGGAATCTCTACACAGACCATTCGGAACTTTCCACTTAGTCGAGCAGCTCGTTTCCTTTCTTCCAAGTCTTCCTAGCACAAACTTTGCAATATTTTCGTGACGCTAATATTTTATCGGAAATCACCCAGAAAAATCAAGCTGCTTTACTTGACTATTTTTTTCCTGTTCTCGAATCAAGTAATCCTGGTGAGGGTCTATTGCATTAGAAGCATACTCTAGTTGGGATCTTACCAGAGATTTATATGCCCTCTCTTTTACATCCTTACTACGACCCCTAAATACCCTCCTAACCATGAGCAGAGATCTGTACCCTTTATTTACAATCCTGTTTATGTCATTTCTCCAGTGAGGATCTTTCCTCATATTAACACCCAGGTACTTACAGTGATCCCCATAGGGAACTTGCACTCCATCAACGCAGTAACTGAAAGTGAGAGGATTTCCCCTATTTGTGAAAGTCACAACCTGACTTTTAACCCCCGTTTATCAACATACCATTGCCTGTTGTCCATCTCACTACACTGTCGAGTTCTTCTTGCAGTTGCTCACAATCTTGTAACTTATTTATTACTATATGCAGTATGACATCATCCGGAAAAAACCTTGTATCTGATTCCATATTATATAGTTTCTTTATGTAAGAAAAAAGGTTCAATAATACTTTCTTGAGGAAGTTCCTTCTTATCTATTACGGGATCAAATAATGCTTTACCTACTCTAATTCTCTGAGTTCTATTTTCTGAAAATATAGCCACCCATTCTGTCACTCTTTTGTCTGTCACTGTTTAATCTCTTCCACTTTTGATATTATTACGTCCCACTAACTACCTTTTTGACGGTTTTCGGAAACGCCGAGGTGCCGAAATTTTGCGCCACAGGAGTACTTTTACGTGCCAGTAAATCTACCGACACGAGGCTGACGTATTAGTCAAATACCACCGGGCTAAGCCAGGATTGAATCTACCACTCATGCAGGTATTATTATTACTATTATTATTATTATTATTTAGGCAAAACGCTTCCAGTTTAAATTCTGATTGAGAGTCCTCAGTTTCGATCCCCCTGTGGGTGGGGGCGGTAAAATAACACCCACGGTATCCCCTGCCTGTCGTAAGAGGCGACTAAAAGGGGCCTCAGTGGCTCCGAACTTTGGAGCGTGGGTTTGCGAGCACGGTGCCTTCAGCTGAGTCCTGGCATTGCTTCCACTTACTTGTACCAGGCTCCTCACTTTCATCTATCCTATCCGACCTCCCTTGGTCAACTCTTGTTCTTTTCCGACCCCGACGCTATTAGGTTTGCGAGGGCTAGGGAGTCTTTCATATTCACGCCCTTCGTGGCCCTTTTCTTTCTTTGACCGATATCTTCATTTTTCGAAGTGTCAGATCCCTTCCATTTTTCCCTCTGATTAGTGTTTAGAGGATGGTTGCCTAGTTGTACTTCCTCTTAAAACAATAATCACCACCACCATCACCTCAGTTTCGATCGCCTGATCCACTGCGCAATACTACAGTCTCAGGTTATTCCGCTTGCTTAGCTGACGTAAGCATAATATCAACTAACTTGATGAAACCTCATTAAAGTCACTTAAAATCACATTAAACTTGGCTGTTTTCATATACACCATGTGACAAGATGATTTACGTAATGAAGCAGGCATTAAACCTCTAACTAGGTAATTTCCAAAATGGAGCAAGTCTCAAGTATTAAAAAAAAGTGTTCACACACACACATATACGAGAGTAATGGGGCCGCCAAATTATTTTAGTAATGACGCCATTGCCTCTGTCGCTCACGCGGAGATCCATTTCAAACTTTAATTGGGTAATTTTCACCCTGGAGATGAAGGCCCCTTGATAAATACTTGACTATTCATCACATCTATTTAAATTCACTCGCTTTCACCGAGACTTCTTTAGCGTTTGTAGTGTCGCCTGCCAGAAGTTCCGAAGATCGTTTTGCGTAACGCGTGATTACGGTTCATACGAGCGAATTTACTTCAAATCACAGATGTGGCCGTAGTAGTCTATCACACTCTCATTCCCCCAACGTAATAATAATAATAATAATAATAATAATAATAATAACAATAATAATAATAGTAATAATAGTAATAATAATAATAATAATAGTAATAATAATAATAATAATAATAATAATAATAATAATAATAATAATAAACCAAGCCCCATGGCACTGCAACCCTTGAAGGGTCTTGGCCTAGCAGGCAACCACTGCTCAGCCCAAAGGCCTGCAGATTACGAGGTGTCGTGTGGTCAGCACGACGAATACTCTCGGCCGTTACTCTTGGCTTTCTAGACCGGGGCCGCTATCTTACAGCCAGGTAGCTCCTCAATTCTAATCACGTAGGATGAGTGGACCTCGAACCAGCCCTCAGGTCCAGGTAAAAATCCCTGACCTGATCGGGAATCGAACCCGGGGCCTCCGGGTAAGAGGAAGGCAATAATAATAATAATAATAATAATAATAATAATAATAATAATAATAATAATAATAATAATAATAATAATAATAATAATAATAATAATACCGGGATGAGTGGCTCAGACGATTGAGATGCTGGCCTTCAGGCCCCAACTTGGGAGGTTCGATCCTGGTTCAGTCCGGACCGGGCAAGTTGGTCGTGCGGTTAGGGGCGCGCAACTGTGAACTTGCATCCGGGAGATAGTGGGTTCGAATCCCACTGTCGGGAGCCCTGAAGATGGTTTTCCGTGGCTTCTCATTTTCACACCAGGCAAATTCTCGCGCTGTACCTTAATTAAGGTCACGGCTGCTTTCTACCCATTCCTAGGCCTTTCCTGTCCCATCGTCGCCATAGGACCTATCTGTGTCGGTGTGACGTAAAGCAAATAGCTGCTTCAGTCCGGTGGTATTTGACAAATACGTAGCCTGGCGTCGGTAGATTTACTGGCACGTAAAAGAATTCTTGCGGCACAAAATTCCGGCATCTCGGCGTTTCCGAAAACCGTCAAATGTAGATAGTAGGAATAATAATAATAATAATAATAATAATAATAATAATAATAATAATAATAATAATAATAATAATAATGGTGTGTGGCCTCCGGAGAGGCCTGGTGCAGGTCTTTTGATATGACGCCCGTAGGCGACCTTGTACGTCATGATGAGGATGAAATGATGATGAAGACGGCACATACACCCAGTCCCCGTGCCAGGAGAA
This sequence comes from Anabrus simplex, assembly GCF_040414725.1. Taxonomy (NCBI): domain Eukaryota; kingdom Metazoa; phylum Arthropoda; class Insecta; order Orthoptera; family Tettigoniidae; genus Anabrus; species Anabrus simplex. The sequence continues at coordinate 1,774,846,208 of NC_090265.1, read as the reverse complement.
TTAACCAATTATGGTTAAAATATATATTAGGAAAATAATAATTTCAGTAAGATTGGATTATATCGGCTCTTTAAGGCTATTTGATATGGATGCAGTCATTTAATCACTGAATGGAACGTTTATCCTTCCTCGCATACACTAAATACGATATCTGCACCCGCAATGCATGCAAACAGTGCCAATTCTATACAAATGGGAGGGAAATTTTTTAGCAGTTCGTACAAAACGGATTGGGTACCGTTAACCACAATATGCTCGCCCAAATTATATGAACATCTTGTTCCAAGTGATGCGAGGGTATACAGGAGGACCCAAAAAGTAATTAACCTTTGACGAGTTAATACATCGCGGAATATTTGAGGTCGAGAGGTAATAATTGACACACATGATTGGCATGACATGGGGTTTTACTGACACCATAATAAAGTACACAAAATGACCAACAGATGACGCTGGACAGCAACACGTGAGTGATGCCGCAAGACACACGTGTATATGATATAAAAGGAGCTGTCGTAAGAGACGGCAATTTCTTCTGTCTCTTTGCAACCAGCTAGAGTACTAAATTACATCAAAGATGCCCTTTCCACTCTCGAACCGTGCTTTGGAAGTGGAGAATCAAAATTAACGTTGATAAATGAAATGTAACCCTATTTTCAAAACGTATTAGAACTAATCCTCTCCCACCGATCTTTTTGGCGAAGTTATCCGGTGGAGAATGCAACTAAATCCCTAGGTGTTATCCTAGACAGAGGACTCGCCTTCAAAGAATGTATAAATTCGATTTCGGCCCAAGCGAATAGACGTTTATCTGAAACTATCCCTCTTATGAATGCCGATCAAGGCCTAAATCTAGAAAACAGGCTCACGCTGTAGAAGACATCCGTTCGACCAATACTAGAGTATGCCAGTCCGGTCTGGGGAATGGCAGCCAAAACCCACCTGGATCAGGTGCAGCGCATCCAGAACCGTGCGCTGCGTCTCATCTCAGGTGCACAATGGTTTGAACGGAATCGGGACATCCATCAATACCTAAGGATTGATGAGATTAGGACCAGAATAAAGAAGATGTCGCGGGAATTCTATTCTGGACTAATCCGCAAGCCCAATCCTCTCATCATTATGCTGGGCAATTATGACATCCTTGGCCTCCGCCATAAGCGACCCAAGGTCATTCTAGATTAATTGCCCCTAGAAAGGGCGCAGGTCACATTATGACCAGTTCCGATTCCGTTCCGACAGGTCCCCTCACCTCACACCAATGCAGCTCAGATAAACATGTCACTACAGATCGGAGGGATAAAATTCTCAACAGAATCGGCACGTCAGGATTCTGTTTGAGATTTGACGCATGGCGTTAGGTGCGCCTGCAGTCACAGCATGTCACGCTTGGCCTCTCCGGCCCAACTCAATCCGTTTGATTATTGGTTGTGGGGTTACCTGAAGTCGCAAGTCTACCGCGATCGTGAGTACGGAGGGTATTCCAAGACCTCCCAATGCCACCATCGCTACAAGAGCTTGACATTGTTGGTGAATGACAGCATGAGTTTTCATGCAACACGATAGGGCTATCGTCTCGCAATAAACGCATAGCCTGAAGCAGATGTCGCTCCAGAAATCGCCAATAGTAGTCACTGCTGACGGTTTGTCCCTCAGGCTCAACATCCGTAAGTCGTATGCTACAATCAGCATAAACTTCACCCGACTGGGTTCCTGAGGACGTGGTAAACCTGGGCGACGCCATTCATTAACGGTGACGATAGGCTGTAGAAATGCGTCACCTTTTTTACGGTATCTGTCCAGGTGGATGCCAGCCAGTGCATATCGATGCCTTTTCTGTACGTTAGTGAGTTGATGTGAAACCCAACAGGATGCAATTATCCTCATGTAAAGACATTTAGTTAGTAGTCTATGTGCCACACAGTTTGATAACTGAGACCAACCTGTACGGATAATTCCCGGACAGTTCATTGACGGTCTACGGAAACGAGACCACACCTGATGTCAATCTGATCTTGAGGAATGGACGGCCGGCCTCTGCGATACAAGCCCGCAGTCTCATTCCGACCCAACTGAAACGCATCGTGGAACCATCCTATACGGTACTGTATTCTCGCCACAGGCTTCAAGTAACCCTCAATAATATTTTGATGCGTTTTTGCCACGGGCAACCTGGATTTGAATCCCAGAGCGCCGATTACTTTTTGAAGACATGCTTTAGAGCGGTGAAATCGACACTCTTCACTTCAACGCCACACAGCAACAACACTCCCAACCGGATGCCCGTCAAATGCACACTACACAGCGACAACAGCACCACCTCTCCGCTCCCATATCTCATTTGCGCATACCCGATCTCCTGCGACTGTACGGACCACGTTGTCACTACTACAATTCGACTGCTGTTGCCTTGCGAAAGCACTGAGGATAGTTACGGAATAACCTGTCCAGCGCAGAACAAGGCACGGAATGAATTGCTCCGAGTATCCTCGCCCCTAAATCACGCAGGTGGCCTTGCAGTTTTTACATCGACCTACCATCGCTGGCGGTGTCAACTGATGACAGTCGATACTTACTGAGATCTGGATCAAGAGAATTACAATATTATACTAAATCAAATATAAATGAACTTGGTACACAGATACTGGTTTATATCACACAAAGATGCATTCATCACCCACTTTTTAAGTTTCTCTTAATTGAGCACATTTATCACGGTAATTCAGAATGAAGTATGGTATAGGGTACACTAATGTTCAGTCTAATGGATATTTATGGGGAGAATAATATTGTAACATTAATTTGTCATCAAATCCACCTGAAGTCAGCAACATTTCACTACAGTGTAGCTAAAAATGCTGGCTGGCTGTTAGTTTATTTCATAATTCACAACAAATGGGGCTGTTAGCGGGAGATAAGCTGGAAGTATGTTAAGCTCTGGCGCGGAGAACGTGGTGTTATATACTGTGCTTCATGCATAGTTATCAGTATCTTACCTCGCGAGTTTACTGCGCTTTGTTGTGGTCTGCAACGTCTGCTTTCCTCGATTGTAAAGTGGGTTACGAAACGAAGGTGGCAATATAAACCTAGAAGTCAAATAAGAAATGACGCAGTTTTTTGCTAGTTGCTTTACGTCACACCGACACAGATAGCTCTTATGGCGACGATGGGACAGGGAAGGGCTAGGAGTGGGAAGGAAGCGGCCGTGGCCTTAATTAAGGTACAGCCTCAGCATTTGCCTGGCGTGAAAATGAGAAACCATGGAAAACCATCTTCAGGGCTGCCGACAGTGGGGTTCGAACCTACTATCTCCCGAATACTGGATACTGGCCGCACTTAAGCGACTGCAGCTATCGAGCTCGGTATGACACAGTTTATGATCGAGAGAAAGTATTTTTGTTTTCTTTCTGGCGTCAGTGACCGATGTGTTATCAAGTTTGTTCGAAGTACCCAAAGTCTAGGATTGGGCTCGAAGTCAGTGGAAGTATATAGCCATCATGATGGAAATATAACACTTAGGAAAAGGAATTCATTATCAGTGTTTTAATCACTTACCTCCTGTTCATGTTTCCGCTAATAATCCATGGTTTAACGTTGCTCTAACAATGATACATTTTTGGCAATCGCATTAAGAGCATTAATCTCAAAATCTATATATGGATATACACTACCCGACAAAAAAGTTAAGCACTCAGAAGGAGTGGTAGAAAGTGAATGAAACTACATATCGATGGCCTAGATTGAATACCTCGTATCTCAGAAAGTTCTTTCTATCCAATATTTCCCTTAAGACTGGCCACGCCTCCCAGCCACATTTGGATATGCAGTCCATCAGAACAATGTTCGTTGGGTTTATTTTCCTATGCGGACGCGTAAAGGATAATGAACCTTATAAAAATTATACTCTAGGAGTTAGTAAATACGTCACGCAGACATACTTTCCTATAGCACGGTACGGTAAGGTTCATTTTCCTTCACATGACGGTATAGGAATAAAGAACACAACGAACATTGTTCTGATGGACTGCATATTCATGTGTGGCTGGGAGGCGTAACCAGTCTTAATGGAAATAATGGATAGGAAGAACTCTGGGAGATACGAGGTTTTCATTCTAGGCCACCGATATGCTGAAAGTCCATGCGCCTTTATTGAACTGATTACAGTATGGGATGAAAGAGACAAGGCCGTTGGCAGTTACAAGTGGAATGTTGGCCCCAGATCAGTAGGGTAAAGCCCCCCCCCCTGGCCTTATGCGGTTAGGAATTGTGTCAAACAACCTTTGGATCCTCACCTGAGGCAAGTTCGTCCACAGTTGTCTCTCCAGGTCCCGCAGGTTGGCACTGGGACTGAGTCCCTTCCAATGTCATCCCACACGTGCTCAATCATGGAGAGGTCCGTGAGGACCTCAACATGCTCTAGGCAGTCCGTAGACACTCGTGCATTATCTTGTTGGAACACTTTCCCAGGGTGCTGTGCCATAAGGGGAAAGACGTGCCGTCAAAGTCTGCCGAAGCACTATTAGAGGTAACCTGAACGCATATCCTATGGCTCCCCACATCATGATACCAGGGATTACGCCCGTGTGTCTTTCTAGAGCAGTATATGCCCTCTCCCCTCGATGCCGCCAAACCCACATACGATGGCCATCGGAGGTTATGGAACATCACTGAACATAATGCGACGCCAGTCGTCCTCTGCCCATACCTCCCGGGCAAGGCACCACTCCAAACGCAGGCGTTGGTGTTCTTGTGTCAATGGCAACCGACGCATGGGGCGGTAGGACCCAGTCCGGCGGATGCGAGTCGTCGAGACACTGTGCGGGAACTCACAGAATGTTGTAAAGTCTCCAGTACATGTTCGTGGATGACGGATTACGAAGTTATGGGATCCCGCAATGCTTGGCGCACCATACGACGGTCCTCTGGGTGCCCTCATGAACCCAACATCGGGCCACTGTGACATATGAATGGCCCAGGTGCCTGGCAGTTGCCTCTGTCAAATGCTGTCAATAGGTGGAGAGGCTGCGAGGCATCGCGGGTGCATCGTACTGTTCGTAGTCCTCTCTGCACGTCTTACTTAACTCTCTGACTCACAGCAGTTGGCTGGTAACTACTTAACAGCAGGACGGTGCACTCTGGTGGCCGTTCCACACATTACAGATCCGTGTAAATCTAATCATTTACTCACACATCAATGGTATGCATGTGTACCGAAATGGAATAATATTGGATCACTCCTTCTGGGCCAACGGCCGTAGCCGTGTTGAAACACCGAATCCCGTGAGATCTCTGGAGTTAAGCAACACTGAGCGTGGTCAAGATTTGCTTTGGTTGCCACAAGCTGTTGTTGGGGGGGGGGGGGTAGGGGAATGGAGGAGCGGAAAGGAACTGACCAACCTACCGTGCGTAACCTCCGGCTCAGGCACACCGCTGCGGAGGTTCGGACCTGCCTTCGGGCAGAATACACCCTTACCTAACCTTACCTTACCTTACTCCTTCTGGGTGCTTAACCTTTTTTGGTCAGGCAGTGCATATATAAAATCCCTAACTCTGTCATTAACAGCGATATTCAGAAAGTGAGAAGGTTTCAATAGCTGAAATTGGTGCAATTGTTAGATTATTATAACTTTTTACAAAAAAGTGCAATGAACCTCTCACGACCATGACTTTTGTACCTTTTTAAAGAAAAATACGTTTATGTAAGTGAAGTCATTGTAGCATATTCGCCAAGACGATAACAAGGTATAGATGAAGAGGTGAGTATTAGTACAATCAAGAACATTAAGTCCGGCTGAGTAGCTCACACGGTACAGCGCTGGACTTCTGAGCTCCAGTTGGCAGTTTCGATCCTGGCTCAATCCAATGGCATTTGAAGATGCTAGAATATGTCAGCCTCGTGTCGGTAGTACTTTAAAGAACTCCTACGGGACTAAATTCTGGCACTTCGGCGTCTCTGTAAACCGTAAAAATGTAGTTAGCTGCACGTAAAATAATATTATTTTATTATTAATAAGAAGAAAAGTGGGAGGAAAGCGACCGTAACCTTTTTTATTCTTATTTTTTAAATAAAAAATGCTAATTGTTCGGGGAGTCGCGTCGACCCATGTGGGTCTTTTGCCCCCACTGGCACCATATTGTATTCCGTAATTGGAATGGCGGTAGTGTGGAATTTTGTGTGCGAGGAAACGAAGATTAAGGACGTCACAAACACCCAGTCCCCGGGTCAGGGATATTGATCATTACAATTAAAGCCCCCTAACCCGGCCGGGAATCGAACCCGGGGCCACCGGGTCAGAGGCGGACGCGTTGCCCCATACACTGCGGGACCGGACGACCGTAACCTTACTTTAGAGACCCAGAATTTGTCTGATATTAAAATGGGAAACCATGGAAAGCCATGTTCAGGGCTACTGAAATTGTGGTTCGAACCCACTATCTCCCGAATACAAGCTGGCCAAAACCGTACAGCCAATCGCTCGGTACAAATTAAGAACAACACGGAGTTGATGCTCATTATTCCTAAGCGAGGTAGCCGAAGTCGTGATTATTGCGCTGGAAATGAAACAAGTTTTAGAACTACAGTACCAGATTGAGGAACATCTAATACAAGCCTGTCTGCATGCTCAGTTATTTTTATTTCTGCTGAGTGAACTTCATCGTAACAGAAATCCATTTCAAACTTTTACAATAATATTCACAGAGCTAGTTAACATTCTTGAGACTACGAGTGGCTAATTAACGTTAATTAACAAAGTAAATAAAAAGAACCTCGGTATGAGAGGCCGCGGTCTAAGCACGTCATAAGATATCCCGGAACTGGCTGGCATAGAAAGGGAATGGTCCTCCTTTTCCATTCCCGGAGATATTTTCTCCAGTCTTCAAGTTACAAAACCTTCGTTCTAAATACTTAAAATCTATTCATTTTAAATATAAATACTAATCGTACTACACTTCTATGAATGGGCATTGCCTTTCATAATTCAATATAAAAGTAAATATATTCAATCAGATAATAATAATAATAATAATAATAATAATAATAATAATAATAATAATAATAATAATACCGGGATGAGTGGCAAAATTACGACATTATAACACAGTAGTTAAAACGGAGTCCGTCTCTGTGGTATAGTGGTTAGTGTGATTAGCTGCCACCCCCGGAGGCCCGGGTTCGATCCCCGGCTCTGCCATGAAATTTGAAAAGTGGTACGAGGCCTGGAACGGGGTCCACTCAGCCTCGCGAGGTCAACTGAGTAGAGTTGGGTTCGATTCCCACCTCAGCCATCCTGAAAGTGGTTTTCCGTGGTTTCCCACTTCTCCTCCAGGCAAATGCCGGGATGCTACCTAACTTAAGGCCACGGCCACTTCTTTCCCTCTTCCTTGTCTATCCCTTGCAATCTTCCTATCCCCCCGCAAGCATAGCAGTCGAGGCCGCCTGGGCGAAGTACTGGCCATCCTCCCCAGTTGTATCCCCCGACTCAATGTCTCACGCTCCAGGACACTGCCATTGAGGCGGTAGAGGTGGGATCCCTCGCTGAGTCCGAGGGAAAAACCAACCCTGGAGGGTAAGCAGATTAAGAATAACAAGTTAAAAACGGAAGCACCTTATGCATCTGAAACTATTATAGTTGGTGGCAGATCTCGAATAAAGGTGATAGAAAAACAAGAAAGAAAAATTATCAGGATAATCTTAGGATCAAAGTGCGAAAAATGGAATTTGGATGAAAAGGAAATCACATGAAATCTATCAATTTACAGATAAAATGAGGAAACTACGATTACAATTTTATGGTTACTTATATAGAAAGGAAAACAACAGGCTCACAAAAAATATTTAAACTTATCAATTAAATGAAATGGCGTATGGCTTTTAGTGTCGGGAGTGTTCGAGGACATGTTCGGCTCGCCAGGTGCAGGTCTTTTTATCTGACTCCCGTAGGCGACCTGCGCGTCGTGATGAGGATGAAATGATGATGAAGACGACACATTCACCCAGCCTCCGTGCTAGCGAAATTAACCAATGATGGTTAAAATTCGCGACCCTGCCGGTAATCGAACCCGGGACCCCTGTGACCACGGAGCCGGACACCCTTAACAATGAAAAATCACAATAATTAGCTAAAAGAAATCAGTGAAGACCTAAATGAAACCGGTATTAATAAAGAAACCATTCAAGATAGAATAAAATTCAGAATATTAATTCACAAACACAAATTTTCTGTAAAACCTACCCTTCTAAATACAGGATGGTGTGACCAACGTGAAAAGGAACGCAGCAAGAGGAGGAAGAGAGAATGGGAAGAGAAGAAAAAAAACATAAAGAGTGCTAGTAAGTTAAATGCGCTCCCTAAGAGGGCATAACGAATCAACAACAACAACAACAACAACAATAATAATAATAATAATAATAATGCTCTCTTTACTTCCTATCCTGAACTAGCTATTCAAAAAATCAATTAACTCAATGAATGCGCAATTAACGATTAGCCTCAACATCTCCTACACCAAAACCCACTTAATTTCTAACGTCATACAGTACATGCATGCATGTTGCCATTTCTTGATGGATATAGTATTTTTGCATCCCTCTCCTTGCACAGGCCAACGGCCGTAGCCGTGTTGAAACACCAGATCCCGTGAGATCTCCGAAGTTAAGCAACATTGTGCGTGGTCAGGAGTTGGATGGGTTGCCACGCGCTGTTGGTGGGGGGTAAGGGAATGGAGGAGCGGAAAGGACCTGGCCACCCTACCGCACGTAAACTGCGGCTCAGGAACACCTCTGCGGAGGTTCGGACCTGCCTTCGGGCAGAATAACCCTTACCCTTACCTTTGCAGAGGCAAGGGCAATGTGTAGCTTCCACTGAAGTCCCAGTCTCATCCATGGCTGTGACAATATGGAATTTGCTGGGGTATGGGTGGTGCTGAGTAATGAAATTTGGAGCACAACTAGTGTCTGAGTGTAATGAAGGGTCAGTCGTGCTGTAGTGGCACATTCTGGCCCAGTGAGCAAAGCAACCTCACTCCTCATCTTATCTAGTACACCTCATTTGGGCTCTGCTATTGGTTTTTGCGGTTTCCCTTTGGTGGTGCTATTTGAGGATCCAAACAGCCTCTGGGCTGATGACCTAACAGACAGACAGGCAGTACATGCTCCACCACATCTTCTGCCTACTAACAATGGAATCTTGAAAGAGGAAAGATTCAAATACCTTGGTGAATGGGTTGAACCCAACAATTCTGAGAAGTTCACCGTCTTAACATGTGTCGACAAGTTTGAAACAGCCTTCCGACACACTCAACAAAAAGTCCATCTCTCGAAATGCAAAATGTAGACATTATGAAATTGCAATTAGATCTGAAACACTGTACGCAGTAGAATGTTGAACGCTTCGACCACATAGCCTGCTTGAAAAACTTGCAATTAAAGAAGGAGGATTATCGGAAAAATCTTGGTCCCAGTCTCAAAGATGGTGTTAACAGACTTCGTTGCAACTGAAGAATATTCTTCTTCTTCTTCTTCTTCTTCGTTTTGCCTCATGACTGGGGCGTCGTGACTATCATAATATTCAGCCCTCTAGCCGGTGAACCATACTCCGCCATTCTTCCCTATCTAAAGCTTTCAATGTGATTACTCTGAGAGAACACTGTAGGGGGCCGTTCACCATGTCAATCCATCGCGTTGGTATTCGTCCTCGTTGTCTGGTTCCCTGGACTTTGCCCTCAACAATCAGCTTTTGAAGACTACCATCTCGGCGCATTATATATCCAAAGTAGCGTACAATCCGTTGAGAGACCTTACACGATAGACGAACTTTTATCTGAAGTTGGTTCAGGATTGATGTGTTCGTGCAATGAGCTGTCCAAGGAATCCTTAACATTTTCCTCCAGCACCACATTTCAAAGCTTTCTATCCGTTCACGATCACGTTTGAGGATGGTCCACGTCTCTGCGCCATACAAGAAGACTGAGAAGACTAGAGATTCAACGAGCTTCTTTTTTGTCTTAATGGTTTGTCTTAGGCTTAAGATCTGTTCTCGAGTACCTTTTCCTTTCATAAATCCAGTCTGGACTTCAGGAATTTGATACTCTAGAAATGCCCGGAGTCTCTTGTGCAGGATATGAAGCATAACTTTACTGGCATGTGAAATCAAAGCAATTAAGCGATAATTTTCACATTTTTTCCTCGATCCTTTCTTGTGGATTGGGACAAAGATTGACTGTACCCATTCCTCGGGCCATCTTCTAGAATTCCATATTGCTTTCAAGACTTCTGCACTTATTCCATCAGGTACACACGCTTTTCCAGTTCTCAGCATTTTCAAAGCCATTTCTACTTCATCTCGGAGGATGTCAGGTTCAGGATCTGACTGCTTGTCTATCTTCACTTGGTCTTGTGCATTACATCGTTCACACCGAAAAGATATCAAGCGTAATCCGGAAAATAAGGATAACTTGTTACGTCATCTCTTCAAATTGCCAGGTGAAAGAATCTGTAAACGTGTATTATTCTACTTCAGAAGTCCTCCTTGGTTGGTGGCGATCCATGAGGATCTTTCAAAGTGTAGAATGACAGAAACAGACGTTCAACTCTGAGCATCACTCAAACACAAACTTAGAGACGTCCATCAAGAAGAAGTCCCAACTCGACTGAAGCATGTCCATTCTAACGCATGGAAGAAAGCACACTCCGAAAGGATGAAAACCTGATGGGCCCGCAAGAAGGCAAAAACTTGAGATCTCGCGGTCCTTAGTTGCCCTAATAATAATAATAATAATAATAATAATAATAATAATAATAATAATAATAATAATAATAATAATAATAATAATAATAGTCTTGAACTTAATGTCAATCTATTGGCGTCGGCACTCGACATCTATTTGCTCCAGTTTTATAACCGGATGGTCTTCCTGACATTAACCTTGTATGGATGGACGTATTTGCTATTGTGTGTATTTGTGGTGATTAGTAGTGTACGGAAGTGTATTGTGTATATGAATAGATGCGAGTAGAGACGGACACAAACCCCAGTCCCCAAAGAAGTGGAATTAACCAAACGCAGTTAAAATATTAGGCTTGCTCGGAAACCGAACTCAAGGCTCTCTGAATCGAAGATCATTACGGTGACCATTCAGCCATGGAGCTGGGAACAACAACAACAATAATAATAATAATAATAATAATAATAATAATAATAATAATAATAATAATAATAATAATAATCATCATCATCATATACATCGTTCATACAACAGCACTGTACACTCTTACGTCTTTCAGCACACAGTCAGCAAGCCTCTATGAATTAAGAAATAGTCTACACAATCCCCTGTGCCCTCGTCTAGTTTTACAACTCATATAATTAAATCAGTAAATACCGAGTTTCACCATCATTGCCTTGGGCTCCCTGTGCTTCTGTTACCTTCCATCACCGACTCCACGTTTGTCCGAGGTAATCTATCCTCCTCCATTCGCCTCACGTGACCTGACCATCAAAGCTGATTTACGTCTACAGCTTCATTGGTCGAGTTCACTCGTAACTTAGCCTTTATTTCTTCGTTCCGAGTACCTTCCTGCCGTCCTTCCCAGCTGATTTGTAGTAGCAGTCATTCTCGCTACTTTCATGTCTGTTACTTGCAACTTATGCGTAAGATAACCCGAGTTCATCCACCGACATGAAGCTGGCGCATTTGGGCACCTTCAAGTGCCATCGGACTGAGCCGGATCGAACCCGCAAACCTTTGGTCACTGAGCCACTCAGCCCATCTCCTTGCCCTGTATTCTGTAGATTCCTTCGTAACTGATCAGTAGGCTGCATTAGTGGTTGGTTAAAGCCTCATTTGCTGGGCTTAATGTTGCAGTGTCGAATTCCAGAACAGTCAGTTTGGTATTTAAATGCGCCTTTGTGGACAATTCGTTTCAGTGAGCTTGCCACGTTAGAGAAGCATTTTTGATTTACATCGCATTGAGCACACAACAAAACAAATCAAGCCTAATTACGCTCGGGTAGTGAAACGCGTAAGTTTATACTATGCATCAAAATTTGGTGGCCCCGCAGTCTGGCAGCGAATCTGCCTCTCACAGGGTGACCCCACTTTAGATTCCTGTTAGAAATTTGTACGTGGAACTCAGGACTAGTTCGACGTTAACTCAATCTATGTGAGAACAGTTTACTCATTCCTTGAAAGAACAGATACGTAATTTTTTTCCAGTAATCTACTTTGATCTATGCCAGGGATGGCGAAACTATGACACGCGAGCACGACTTCTCTCGTACGTGAAACATATTTTAATGTTTTTGTAATAAATACGTCGAAAATCTAGCATTCAAATTACGCTTTAATAAGGAAGTATGTCACTATTAATTCTATGGCCATAACTTTTACAAATTGTATTACGTTAAAGCAAAATTACTTCTTATTCTTAAAATTTACCTGTTCTTGCTAATTAATTTCCGGTGATGTTTGCAAGATAAAGTCCTGAAATATTCAGACGAATGTATTTATATGTAAAGTAATCTAATGCCTAAATGAAATCAAATGAGGTGGTTTCATGATGATTTTTAAAGCAAAATAACCGACGGCACACTATAAAGTAATAACACGCTAGTCGGGAAAGGTTTGACATCCCTGGGTTATGCTCTTTATATCCTTTGACACTGACAAGATAAGTCATTTCATTGTAATATTGAAGAAATAGCCTAATTTTTCTTCCAGATTATTCTTTAAAAAAAATATAAGTTGCTTTACGTCGCACCGACACAGATAGGTCTTATGGCGACGATGGGAGAGGAAAGGCCTAGGAGTGGGAAGGAAGTGGCCGTGGCCTTAATTAAGGTACAGCCCCGGCATTTGCCTGGTGTGAAAATGGGAAACCACGGAAAACCATCTTTAGGGCTGCCGACAGTGGGGTCCGAATGCAAGCTCACAGCTGCGCGCCCCTAACCGCTAGACAAACTCGACCGGTCCGGATTATTCAAGAATACAAGAACCAGATAAGTTGATTTAAGTTGTACATATTCTGTACAATATTAATAAAAGTGGCGTAACAAGATAAGTCAGTTTTTCATGTGTGTAGTATATCTTCTGTTGTTATTGTTGACGTGGACGTTAGTATCTTGTAAATCAATTATTTGCAGTGAATTTAAACTGCTGTCTCTGTTAATGAGAACTGTTAAATCTTACGAGCTAACAATACACAAATTTGACTTACACCACTTTCGCTTTGACTGGTCCATATTAGAAAATAATGCCTGCTCAGTATAGGATAAGTCACTTTCATTCCCGATCCGAAGCAGACACTTCATTCATTTTTCGAATTAAACAAAATACAATCAAAATCATTATTTAAAAAGCTGTTTCATATAAAGCACAATGATTTGGCAACTTTTGGTGAATAGATTATTTAGTATTGTTTAAAAACAGAGAACTGTAATTTTTTCGCTTATATTGTTATTCCCTGGGATGAGGATAAGCCAATCCTATTACTCAGAATTACACCTAGGTCATGAAACTTTTCGACACGAGTTAAACATTCTACACTGATTTTATAACTGTAAAAGACAGGTGTTAATTTTCGAGCAAATTACATGACACCACACTTAACTTGATTTACTGTGAGGGACCACTTATCACACCATACGCATATTTGCTTCAAATCTTCTTGTAGATAGTTGCCATCACTGTTTTTTTCTATAATTCTGTATAGTTTTAAGTCGTCAGCGTACATAGCCATTCGCTGCTCTGAAAGACTGAAGTAATGTCATTTAGAAACAAAGCAAATAGAAGAGGCCCTATCAGTGATCCCTGTGGGACGCCAGATGAAGGTTGGTATGGGTCAAACCCACGGACTCAAGAAAACTTATTCGTTTTGTCAAGTAACTCTTCATCCACTCGAGTACGACCATTCATTTCAAGTTGGGATACTTCTGAGTAGGAAATCGGACGCCATTAGAATCTTTGCTAGAGAAATCCACTTTTCATTTTAAAAATGTCCACACGCATTGTACGGAATCATTTTGAGTACGTGCTCGCTGTTTTCTGTGTACAATTATTTCGATCTCAGGGCTAAACAGAGTTGGCACAACTGCATGCAGGGATCCGCTGTTTATTTTCGGTTCCCCAGTTCATTTATGAAATGCGTGCTGCGGGCGCTGAATTAGTATAAAATAGACTTAGTTCTGAGAAATCAAATATCCCTTTTAAATTCTTTAAGAAAATTTACACTAAATAAATAATCGATTGTTTTAGACCTTGAGATTAAGAACAGCGTTTGTAAAGGAAAATTATTATATGTGTATATTATGTATTTGAATGTTCTATGAATACTCTCAAGGAGATGCAATACATGTAAGAAGTTGCTCGGGGTCTAAGGTCGATGATATAACTCAACGCCCATCCAGCCCCCTCCTCTCCTGCCTGCCCCTTCACTTCCATCCATTTTTCTGCCCCAATGGAATTTAGTAGCTAAGCCCTGGTACGCAGACTTGCTATAAATCTGAATTATGAAAATTAAAATACACATGAGCCTCAATTTCCTCGCTGCTCGGAGAAATGGATGGCCCTGGCACGACTCCTCCCAGCTGAGCGCTCCACTACAGAACGGACTAGTTAATGGTATCGGCCGTACTTGGAAGACGACATATTGTGTGTTGAGGGACTCGGTAATAGCGTTTAGTGTTAGTTCCGTGAGCCCTATTTGATTAAAAAGCTGATGTAGTACGGAATATGTGTTACTCCTCACGTTGGAGAGTGTTGCTCTCCGGCTCCTTAGCTTGATGGTCTTCCGTTCGGAGGGCCCCGGGTTTAAATCCCAAACAATATACAAAGTATTATTTGCTGATGTTTTGAGCAGGTACACTGAACTCCTGATGATGATGATGCGTGTTGTTTAAAGGGGCCTAACGTGTATGTCATCGGCCCCTAATGGTACAAGATGATACGAAATGTAATGACAGTTAAAAGTGCACTGGCACTGCCGGTGGCTCCACGGTATGCACTAGCCATGCGTCTTGGTAGCTGTGCTATTTACCAACTGATGTGCCCAACTTAGCACAACTTAGCGAAACGCGAAACGCTGGCAACCAGGAATTAGTTAGCTGGAAAATTTATTATGTCCAGTAACGGACCAACTATATTGGTATTTCATCCACTCATCAAAATTAAAAAGCATGATGATGAAGAATGAATATAAATTCAAAATAATCAGCAAATCTAACTAACAATGTTGAAAGTTAAAATAATTCTAAAATCCATCCACTGAGTAGAATTCAAAAAGATGAAGATGAAAAATGATTATGAACAATCATTGGATCCGACCCACAATACCCCACCTTAACAAGGGACAGATTCCAAAGCAAAATCTTAAATCGACGATGCTTGTTGTATAAAGGGGTCCAAAATCCAGGTCACCGGCTCCTCATAATAATACTAATCGCTGGTAAAGTAGAACCATGGTGTTCCTCATGTAGCGGTACTAATCACGGGAAATGTACTACTCACAGGTAACGCAGACCTATGGTGTTCCCCATACAATGGCACCACTCATAGGTGACGCAGACCCATGGTGTTCCTCACATAATGGTACTAATCACAAGCAACTTAAACCCATGGTGTTCCACATATAGTGGTACTAATCACGGGTACTGTAAACCCATAGTGATCCGCCCACGGTGCTACTATCACAAACCTATGGTGTATCTCTGGAAGAGTAGAAAATAAAGGTCTCCGCAAGTCGTAACTTCGGCACTAATTTATTGTGAAGGAGTTGATAGCTCTATGTCCAGCCGCCTTTGTCCTCAAAACTTATCTTGCTATACTCATTTTAGTGCAGGCTGAGCGAATATCAGTCATGTGACTCTCCCAGTGGTGGAAGTCTTGTTTCTAAACTGTAAACCTCCTTGACTAGGATTCGAACCCACATTCTCTCTAGTAAACAGAATATGCCTTTATCACCTCATCTAGACGCACCCTTTTAAATAAATAAATAAATAAATAAATAAATAAATAAATAAATAAATAAATAAATAAATAAATAAATAAATAAATAAATAAATAAATAAATAAATAAATAAATAAATAAATAAATAAATAAATAAATAAATAAATAAATAAATAAATAAATAAATAAATAAATAAATAAATAAATAAATAAATAAATAAATAAATAAATAAATAAATAAATAAATACATACATACATACATACATACATACATACATACATACATACATACATACATACATACATACATACATACATACATACATACATACATACATACATACATACATACATACATACATACATACATACATACATACATACATACATAAATAAATAAATAAATAAATAAATAAATAAATAAATAAATAAATAAATAAATATCCCACAGTCCCCTTTCTTCATACGGAGTCGGGGATGAGGTGAGGTGAATTTATATGGCAACTTTTACGGCAGGATGCCCTTCCCGACGGCAAGAATATAACAATTAACTAAGCCGAAACTGAAAAGTGAAGGCCTCAGATATTAGAAGAAAAATGAATCGATCTCTTTCAGTCTTATCCTTGGCTTCGTAAATATGAACGTGAGTGAGGTACAAGTGTCGCTGGTAATGTCATCCCGCTCAAAGGATCAGTTGGGTTGTGCATATCAGTGCTTTTTGTAGACTTATGTGTAATAGCTGCTGCTGACTCAGTGTGGAAACAACAGGAAACTATCGCACTCCTTATTTCCCTACTTACCCTCATCAGTGAAACCTTAAATATCTACGTCACTTCTGTTAGGGATGCAACCGGCTTTCGGGCTGAACAAACAAACAA
This sequence comes from Anabrus simplex, assembly GCF_040414725.1. Taxonomy (NCBI): domain Eukaryota; kingdom Metazoa; phylum Arthropoda; class Insecta; order Orthoptera; family Tettigoniidae; genus Anabrus; species Anabrus simplex. The sequence continues at coordinate 1,774,829,386 of NC_090265.1, read as the reverse complement.
CCAACCAACCAACCAACCAACCAACCAACCAACCAACCAACCAACCAACCAACCAACCAACCAACCAAACAAACAAACAAACAAACAAACAAACAAACAAACAAACAAACAAACAAACAAACAAACAAACGATGGAAAATAATGACGTATGAACATACAATACATACTTCATCATTATAGACTGTTATACCGTTCAACGTCTGTCTGCGTATGAAATGGCATTACCAGTCGTAGGGTTCTGAGGTTCACTGAGCCTGCACTAGAAACCAAAAAATGAGTCAAATGGTTCCCTAAAACAAGTGGTATAAGCCGAAGATATATTTTTGAACTAAAGTATCCATTATTGGTATAAAATATCATTGAATGAAGTTAAGGAAGCAATCTCAGATCTTGTGCCTTGGCTGTAGATTCTTCCAAGACACTTATTGGACTTCCCAGTGAAACTATATCACTATTTCGGTTGCTTTTTAAAAACATACAAACAGTATTTGAGGACTGTTGAGGTCTGTTTAACATATAGTTTATTCTAATATATACATTTATTCTGAGAATATACACTTCCCCCATAAGGAGGTTGCCCACGAGGACAAAGTATACTAAATATATTTATGACTATTTATAAATTATTTTTCGGTATGGATAATGAATCTTTCAAGGCTTTGACGACCACATTGTTCGTCAACGACTCTTGTAGTTTGAATCTTGAGCGGAATTCTTCGAAAAAAGTTAGGAATTGTTCCTCTTGCATCGAATATGAGGCCTATAACCTGGATGTTATGCAATCCGTATTCACGTCGGTAGAAGGGGTAGTTGGGTCGTAGATGCTTTTCTTTTCCTCGTGTACTTCACTGGGCTGGTTAACGTGCTATTCAAACCGAACCGTAGGATCAATAATATATCAATTGGTCTTATTTTTAAGGCTATCATATCAGTCCTGCAAGTACTGTCGTTCTCTGTCAATCCATAGACCTCTTCGTGCACTGTTGAACCAGGTCTCGCAATGACTAAGCGATGGAGCTTCGTATCACGTGGTGTCTAGTAAGTCGCAGGGTTTCGCAGTAGTGACTGTATTCCAGGACATGAGAAAGGGTTTCTATCTCGTTGTGGCATTTCCTCCTCTTTAACAGCAGCAACAACAACAACAACAACAATAACAAACTTACTGTTACTTTTAAGGGCTATAAAGAGCGAACACACAAGGTAATAGGATGCAACATTATCAACGCTGAAGTGAAATGAAAATTTCAGTCATCATCAGTCACTACTGATCTGCATTTAGGGCAGTCGCCCAGGTGGCAGATTCCCTATCTGTTGTTTTCCTAGCCTTTTCTTAAATGATTTCAAAGAAATTGGAAATTTATTGAACATCTCCCGTGGTAAGTTATTCCAATCCCTAACTCCCCTTCCTACAAATGAATATTTGCCCCAGTTTGTCCTTTTGAATTCCAACTTTATCTCCACATAGTGATCTTTCCTACGTTTAAAAACACCACTCAAACTTATTCGTCTACTTATATCATTCTACGCCATCTCTCCACTGACAGCTCGGAACATACCACTTAATCGAGCAGCTCGTCTCCTTTCCCCAAGTCTTCTCAGCCCAAACTTTGCAACATTTTTGTAACGCTACTCTTTTGTCGGAAATCACCCAGAACAAATCAAGCTGCTTTTCTTTGGATTTTTCCAGTTCCTGAATAAAGTAATCCTGGTGAGGGTCCCATACACTGGAACAATACTCTAGTCTTACCAGAGATTTATAAATCTTTCCTTTACATCCACCACAACCCCTGAATACTCTCATAACCATGTGCAGATATCTGTACCCTTTATTTACAATCATATTTGTGTGATAACCCCAATGAAGATCTTTCCTTATATTAACACCTAGGTACTTAGAATGGTCTCCAAAGGGAACTTTCACCCCATCAACACAGTAATAAAACCTGAGAGGATTTTTCCTGCTGTCCATCTCACAATATTATCGAGGTCATTTTGCAGTTGCTCACAATATTGTAACGTATTTATTTCTCTGTAGAGACTAACATCATCTGCAAAAAGCCTTATCTCTGATTTCACTTCTTTACAAATATCATTGCTATACATAAGAAAAAGGTCCAATAATACTGCCTTGAGGAATTCCCCTCTTTATTATTACAGGGACAGATAAAGCTTCGCCTACTCTAATTCTCTGAGTTCTATTTTCTAGAAACTTAGCCACCCATTCAGTCACTCTCTTGTCAAGTTCAGTCCATACGATCATACGACAAAGTTCCATGCTAGAATGACCCTTGGGTGCTGTGCAACTGGAATTTTGAATGACCCTGCGCTTCTATGACGGACTATCAATTTCGAGCAAGCCAAAATTGGCAGCCTGGATGTCTGCCTGATCTCCACAGGAGGGCTAAGTTAACGATAGAGCGAAAGCCTGTGAGAGTATGCAACCCGCAAGACCGTTGTGCTAAAAGGTTTATCTAGTCCAGTTACTGTCCAAGGGACCGACAATTTCCTCTCATGTCGACTCCTTCCCAACAACTAAGGCCTTAAGCCACTATTCTGCGGTTTCAGGATTGTGCTGTGAACTGCTACTGATCGATACCTTATCCCAGACTATTATCCAACAGAAGGAGAACTGGCTATCTTCCAAAGCGTTTTGTAAAGTTTGTTCAGCTTTAAGAAAGAATTATGAAGATTAATTGATGTCAAAATAAGATACGCATGTGAAAATTAGTATTTTGTGGTGAATAAATTGCGCATTAAAAATTTAATAACCTATTTCTATAGAAGGAAAAGCCGAGGCCAAGTTTTAGAGAATAGTCGGGCTGGGTAGCTCAGGCAGGTTGGCGGGTTCGATCCCGGCTCAGTCCGGTGGTATTTGAAGGTGCTAAAATATGTCAGCCTCCTGCCGGTAGATTTACAGGTACGTAAAAGAACTCCTACTGGACAAAAGATGTAAAACCAATAACATTATTGTTTATTGTTTGAGGATAGTAATTTGAAACAGCGTAATATTTTATATATTTAATATTTATTTATTTGGCGTATGATGGATAATGACAACCTGTGAAAGATCAGTACAAAGTAAATACAAATTATCATATCTATACAGTCAAAGCAATTAACAAAGTTTGAAAGAACAAGAAGAAAACACGATATATTTACATCACTATCTACCTATCAACTCTGACAATTCATATATACACATTGAATGCGAGTGATGTACATCTTACTAAATGTGAACGTCCAAACCCGCCACCCACTTCACTGCTTAGGGCGTTGCTGAGTTGAGGTCTTTCAGGGTGCCAGTGAAAGCACGAATTAAAATAATAAAAATATCAATGAAAGAACTTAAAGCTTGTGACTGAATTTTAATTTTGAGAAAATTTCTTAGCAAAGTAGACGAAAAACGTAAAAGTAAGCAATTTACTCAATTGTGCCGAAAGTTGAGGGGCTAAAAAGACCGGAAAGGTTTCCGATTGTGAGACTTGGATAGCTCCATCAAACTGAACTTTTTTTCGAAAATCACGTCCGGCCTAAATGCAGTTCTGGAAAAACAGCCTTAAATAGCTTGTTTCTTTATCCATTTTCGAGTTGATTCAAATCGTAGCCAAATTATCTTATTTACATAATTATTTCTGTAATGTGTTCCTTGGTTCAATACTCTACATTGACTCACATTTACGCTCGTAGTGGTATAAAAAGTCAAGCTGCTAATATAATTGACCAGATAACGATGATTAAGAAAAGGATTATACTTTTTAGGAATAAATACAGAATATCTTCTCATACTTTATTATACTTTATTTACCTAAAATTCGTAGGTCATATCCCTAGGATGTTTTCAACATTGAGTTGCTTGCCTGAAAGTCTAAAACTGTGGATTTTAAAATTTGTAACAGTTTATTATGCAACTTTTTCGTTCCTCTTTAGAGGAATTTTCACTTTTCCCAAGAATCGCCTATAACAGGACAGTAAAGAGCTGTAACTGACAATAGAAGTTGGAACCTATCTGACTTTGTGTTAGGTGACACAAAGGCTGCGCTGAGCAAGTATATTTATGTTATGTTGGATGAATTCCTCTCATAGGCAGATCATGTAAGATATACCCGTTGTAGTGCAAAGAGCCAGAAAATTCCTACCTCTAGCAATCAAAAATATCCGGGCTCGATTCCCGGCCAGGTCAGGGATTTTTACCTTGATCTGTGGACTGGATCAAGGTCCACTCAGTGATTATAATTGCGGAGGCCCGGTTCGATTCCCGGTACTGTTTGGAATTAAAGATTAGGGGGAGGACTTGTTATGATTAGGGAGGTACAAGCAGCACACCTCTTAGGGGTATGCCTGAAGGGATATGCACCACCTTGGGACGAGGACAAAAATTTATTTCACTTTACGCCCTTAACGAAACTGTAATTAAGGTTGCTTATCATCACAAGATTTAAAGTCACATAAATATGCCTATCCTGTATCATTTTACGACCAGCTTGAAAGAGTCACATCGTTAAATGCCTAGGGTGCGGCTGAGCGGACGACGATTATTTATTAGCGCTAGTAAACTGGGAGAACTACATCGTTTATTTCCTCCAAACTTCATCAAATTAAAAACAGAAATTATAGGTACTCCAAGTATAATAGTTAATAATGCGATAACGTTACAGGAATTAACATGACTGTGATTATTTCATGGTTACCAATATCTGTCAGACCCTGCACAATTCTTCCTCGTGAGATTTATTAATTAGATGTCTTTTTTTACGTTGCAGGACTCAAACCATGTAGCCTGGGCATATATTTACCCCGATTTAAAGTATCACCAACTAATTTTACTAAAAATTAAATCTTACAACTAGGTTCTTAAACCGGGTGTAACACAATTTAGCACTCAAACTCGGAGGGATAAGAGCTCGTTCCCCGACCTCACCCTGCTTGACGTCTTTGTGTGGAAGTTATTGAAGATCCTAGCAGAGGCCTATGCGACTCTAATTGAATCTGAAGAACTTGTCGCTCGAGCGCTTGGGACTGCTTACTCTCTACAGCAAATGCTTGGTCTCTGAACACTGTTAACACATTCACTTTCAACTCCCTCAATAATGCAGCCCAGCGATTTTTAAAAGCCACCCGTAATCGAATAAGGGATGATGACATTGGAACCATGAGACTACCTGAGATTACTGTAGTACCATTACGTGAGGAACACCATGGGTGTACGTTAACTAGCAGCAGTACCATGATGTGCGGAGCACCGCGGGTCTGGGCGTTGCCTGTCATTAGTGTCATCGTGTGAATCCGACCGTGGCGAGGGAGTGGGCACTTGGTTGCACAGACTGGTGACTAGCGCGAATAGGGCCGAGCGCTGCACTCGAATGTGTTCGTTCCACTGTGTTCGAAATGGGTCTGAGTTACTTATGAGTAGCTCCACTATATGAGGAACACCATGGGTCTACGTTGTCTGTGATTAGCACCACTTCGTGAGGAACACCATGAGTTTGAGCGTTGCCAATTAGTACCACTATGTGAGGAACACCATAGGTCTGCGTTGTCTGAGAGTAGTACCATTATATACGGAACACCATGGGTCTGTGTTGCTTGTGGATGTTACCATAACGTGTGATACTCCGTGGGTGGACATTGCCTATGATTAGTAGCACCATGTGAGCAACACCATCAGTATACGTGGACTCTGTTTGGTATGACTATATGAGGAACACCACGAGTCTAGCCGGCGCCCGTGATTAGTCCCGCAATGTGCGGAACACCATGGGTCTACGTTGATTGTGAGTAATACCCTTATGTGCGGAACACCATGGGTCTACGTTGCTTGTGAGTAATACCCTTATGTGCGGAACACCATGGGTCTACGTTGCTTGTGAGTAATACCCTTATGTGCGGAACACCACGGGTCTACGTTGCTTGTGAGTAATACTCCTTATGTGAGGAACACCATGGGTCTGTGTTTCCTGCAGAGTGGTGCCATTATGTGTGGCATACCATCGGTCTCCTTTGCCTGTGATTCGTACCACCATGCGAGGAATACCACGAGTCTTCGTTACTTACGAATAGTACCACTCTAGGAGGAACACCATAGTTCTGGTTTACCAGTGATTAGTACTGTTATGAGGGGCCGCTGACCTGGACTTTGGACCCCTTTACACAACAACCATCATCTTAGAAAATGAGGCATTGTGAATTGGATTCACTGATTGTTCTGGATTCATGGTCACTGCTTCATCATCATTCGTTTGAGATTTTAGTCAGTGGATACATTTTGATGTTTTAATGATCGTTTCATTTCGTTGTACTTCGAATCATTAGGAGCTACATACTAGCTGTTAGGACCTTTAAAAACAATCATGATGATCATCATGAACTTTATGGATAGCTAGCAAAGTGCATTGTGATTTATACGCAGTCTCTTGAAGATCACGGTCATAGTCCATTGGAATATGCGCAGGTTTGTAGGTCGCCAGTATACACGTGACCGATACTGTGTCTTTTTCACTCGAGGTAATCTCATGACAGATGTATTATTCAGCAGAAGAACTTGTCGATGTTATGCTCTCGGGTTCACCACTACTCTGACAATATTACACGCAGTACATCACTCTGTTTCCAAGTACCAGTCTTTTTTCCCCTCTCTTTCTTTCTGCACATTTGTTTGCTACTGTAACAGCAACATCAGTCACGAAGCCCATTCAGTCCTCCATGAACACTGTCGATACCAGTGGTTCCCTAACTGCGGGGCACGACTACATGGGAAGGGGAATAATACTTTTCTACAAATAAAACATTCTAGATAATTTCGATTTATTCTCCTCCAGCCAAGAACAATGTCACAGTACTCAGTAGAGTAGCATGACCTGTCTACGCACATGGAACGTCTAAATGGTCCAATAACTCATCGAGACAGTACAGATTAATATTCGATATCACCAAAAAGTTCAGACAGGAAAAATTAAAGTACGTAAAAACATTTTACTTATAAGGAACGATCACGAAGCGCTTGAAGATATTGATATACTTTAATACTGAATATTTATATTTGAATATTTATTTAGTGTATGGCAAAGGGGTGCGACGTTCAGACTTCACATCGGAAGGTTATTATTATTATTATTATTATTATTATTATTATTATTATTATTATTATTATTATTATTATTATTATTATTAGCGTATTCTCCCAATAATGGAAGACGTTAAGCAAAAAATTCAATCAAGCTTTCTTTGGGTTCTTCTTGTTCTTCCAATAGGCTTTCATTCTCTCTGAGAAGGCTTGTTTACGTTCTTTCGACCATTTCGTTCTGCACTGTTTTTGCTTTGGTTGCTCTGATGTAACTTCCCACTTGTTGACTGTGTCTGAAGGTGTCTCTTTCTAAAATGTCTGTTGCACATATGTTTGCGCTTTTGAGGTCCTTTCGAAGTTCGTCCAGCCAAGGTGTTGAATTCTTAAGTGAGCTAACATAATTTAATATTCTTTTTGACAGTCGATTTTCTGGTAATCTTGTGAGGTGTCCAAAGAATTTCATTCGTCTTTTCTTAATGTCAATTTCAATGTTTGAAACTTTTTCTGTTGTTTTGATTGATTGTAGCCTGTAACCATCTTGGGTATATCTTGCTCCTAGGATTTTCCTGATGATCTTCCTCTCTTGCTTTTTTATTTCTTCTAATTCTTGTTTACTGTTAAGTGACAATGTTTCACTTGCGTAAAGGACTGTTGGTTTTATGACTGTGTTGTAATGCCGAATTTTTGTCTGTCTTGACATGCATTTTTTGTTGTAGTCGCCTTGAACTAACCCTAATGCCTTATTATTATTATTATTATTATTATTATTATTATTATTATTATTATTATTTTGATTCGTTATGCCCAACTAAAGATCGCGTGTGAACTTATTTACACAACGTTTCTTTTCGTCTTCCCCAAATCTCTTCATCTTTTCGCTGTGCTTCCTTTCGCGTTCTTCCGTCCATCCTGTAGCTTGTCTTTTAGGTTGATCAGCAAATTTGTGTTTGTTTATGAGATTTATGAATTTTTTTCTGTCTTGTAAGATTTCTTCATTTGTATTAATTTCCTGAAGATCTTTGTTTATTTCTGTAAGCCAGTTCTTGTGATTTGTTTTAGAGATACTGCGAGATTTAGTATTGTCTTTGTTAGCTTATTGTTATCCATCCCGGGGCCGATAACCTAGCTGTTAGGCGCCTTTAAACAACAAACATCATCATGTTATCCATCCTGATCAGGTGAGCATAGAACTTTAATCGACTTTTTCTAATGGTGCGTGTGATTTTTTCTGTTGCTTGATAGATTTCCTGTGATTTCCTTTTCATCCAAATACTATTTTCGAATTTAGGTCCTAAACTTTTTCTTGAGAATTTTTCTCTCTTGTTTTTCGGTGTTTTTGATTTGTGATCTGCCACCAATTATCAGAGTTCCTGGTGCATAAAGGGCTGCTGGTCTGACAACTGTATTGTAGTGTCGTTATTTTGCGTTTTGGGATATAGATTTTTTGTTGTATTTGCTCCAGACAATTTTGTATGCTTTTTGTAATTTTGTAATTCTTTCTTTCTTTGCTTGCTGATTTATCCTGTTTGGTTGTATAATTTCGCCTAGGTATTTGAATTTATCTACTTGGGAGTTTTTCCCACACCGAGAATGGTTGTTAAATCCTGATTTTGTATCTTCCATCTACATTGTCTTTTCATATGAAATTTGCAGACCTGTTCTTGCCTCTATTTCATGAAGTTTTTCTACGGACTGGAGTGCTTCTTGTTTGTTGTTGGAGAGGATTGCCAAGTCATCTTCAAAGGCGAGGCATTCAAGGTGAATTTTGTTTTTGAGAAGTCTACCAATATTGATTCCTTTAGTTTCATTTTTACATTCTCGAACCATTTTTTTTCAGAACTAGATTTAATAGTAGTGGTGATAATCCATCGCCTTGTCTGACCCCTGTTATAATTTCGAATGGCTCTGAAATTTCTCCTAAAAATGTAACTTTCGCTGTTGTGCCTGTTAGAGTTTGTTTGATCAATTATTATTATTATTATTATTATTATTATTATTACTATTATTATTATTATTATTATTATTATTATTATTATTATTATTATTATTATTATTATTATTATTAGTCTATTATTAAATTGTTAGAGACACTAAGGACCGCGAGATCTTCTTGTGGGCCCACCAGGGTTTCATCCTTTCGGAGTGTGCTTTCTCCCATGCATCAGAATGGACGTGCTTGAGGCGAGTTCGTACTTGTTCTCGGTAGACCTGTCTAAGTTTACTTGACTGGTGCTCGGAGTTGAATGTCTGTTTCTGAGATTCCATACTTTGAAGGATCCTCATGGTTCTCCACCAACCAAGGAGGAATTGTTTTGAGACCTCTGAAGTAGGATAACACACGTTTACAGATTTTTTCAGCTGACAATTTGAAGAGGTGAGCGTAAAATGTTATCCTTCTATTTCGGATTACGTTTGATATCTTTTCGGGTTGGGTGTGTATTTCTAAGTTGCTCCGAAGTCTGTAAATACCACCTTTGAGGTTGGGACAAAGGATTTTTCGGAGAATCCTCCTTTCTTTAAATGTCAGTTTTTCAAGCACGCTATGAGTTCGAAGTGTTAAGCATTCTACTGCTTATAATGCTTCAGGTGTGATTACAGTTTGATAATGTCTAATTATTATTATTATTATTATTATTATTATTATTATTATTATTATTATTATTATTATTATTTGTTTAATCTCTATTTAACGTGTAAATTTATGTTGTTTCATTTAATCGTCTACTCAAACTAACTTGGGACTTAATAATGTGTTGATTGACCGAGAGGAAAGCACAAATTGTATTAACGACAGCTGGGTGGTTCTTGTGTCTCCTGTTTGTGAAACTTACGACTGATATGTTATTTAAAGTGGGAAAGACGGTAACCCTTTACACAGTCCATGAAGGCTCTTCTGTCAGGGCTAACCTAATTAAGCCGAGAGAACCTAATTTTAAGGTGCCAGGTGCTGGCCCGGCCCTCACCCTTCTTCGTGTAAGTTGTTCCTGGTTGCTCTGAAAAACTGGCTATCCGTTAAAGCATTCCTAGGTTCTAACAATTGCACCTTCTCGACATCAGTGGATCTCCTTAGGCTAGACTCCAGACATTCACTCTCCTTATTTATCCGGGCTTGGGACAGGCATTAAAGGTCTGAAGAATCTGCTGGAGACGGATTTCGCAATGGAATCAACCTACTCTCTGAATGCATCGATAGGTTTAGACAGAAATGAGAAGAACATCTTCGCATAGAGGCTTCAAGACTGAACAGAACTGTGTTAGAGTACAGGCCAAAAGGAAGCCGGGATGTAGGACGTTCACGAAAATGATGAGAAATGCGAAACTCTAACCTCTTCAGTGGCACGCCCGAGAAATTTTCGTTTAACTGCAGTGTTCATTTCGCGATCGTCCAGTGATTTCTCGGGTACTGCAATCTCTTTGGAAAATGTTTTCTAGCATTCTCAACAAATGGCGGGAAGTTTTCCAGCTGTATTTATAAAGTCTCTCGCCTAAAATATGTCTTATCTTCTCTACTTTACATATACAATCTCTGGCCAGCTGACGAGGTAAACAGAAATGGTGACCGCAAAATGGAAGAGATGTTTGTCTGAAGACAAAATATGGAACTACATCGAAGATGAATCTCTAAGTGACAGTAGTATTTCTGATAGTGGTGATAATGATTCTATTGATTCTTCGGATGATGACATTCTTAGTCTTTCTAGTGAAAGTGAAGAAGATATCACGTAAGAAGCTAAGGTGATGATAGATATTGAACATACATTCGTAAGCCTGAGGATAGCGTGCGACCTAATATAATTCCATTTACGGGAAATACTGGTGTGAGGGTTGGATTACTGTATTACCAGAGGTGAGTACGATTTGCAGTTTTAAACTGTTTCTAACGGATGAAGTTGTAAATTTGATAGGGACAGAAACAAATTCGTATGCTAGAAAGTGCATTGGAAAACTTGTAAATAAATCTCCGCATACGGCCTACTGTAAAAAAGTGTAAAGTAAGTTTGTATTAACCTTGAATAATATATGAATGTGCTCCCTTAATAATTGTTACTCATTCCTTGCGTCCTAAAAATAAATAAATTCCTCCGAAAAACCACAACGTTCTGGCCAGAACCCGCCACTGGTAAATGGTTCATTTTCCTTCAAATATAGCAATGTTGACAAGAACTGCGTGGTCTGCTACGTATTTACTGTGATGTTACTAGCTTTTGGCACATCCTATACGCAAAGTATTGTGTTACAAAAAAAGAAAACCGTGCTCCGCGAAGTGCGAGAACTCCCTACAGCCAGCATCCCTTGCCCCTCCTCTGCATTCCTCAGGCAGCTCCTAGCTATTGTCTGCACCCATGGAGAGTTCTCTCTACCTGCTGGCATGCGCACCTGGTGTGGCGAACTTGTGATGTGACAAGATTTCTATAGCTATGAAACATCTTATTTCGTCACTGTTCGAACACTTTAAGCTACTCTGTTTATCGCACAATTCCTTTCTCCCGTGCGGAGGTGGGATGAAAGGCAGCAGTCCGTGACCTCAGGCGAGACGAGTCTGGAGGAGACATCCTGATTGAATGTGATTATTGCTGGTCGCTGAGCTTAGACTTGACTGTCCCTGAGTAAATCATTACGGTTTTTACGTTCAATAATAATAACTCTAACACTTGTCTTTAGGCAGTGGATTATTTTAGCTAGAAAAAAGAAATGGCTCATAGGTTTTATTGTCAGGAGTGTCCGAGGACAAGTTCGGCTCGCTAGATGCAGGTCTTTTGATTAGATGCCCGTAGGCGACCTACGCGTCGGGATGAGGATGATTAAGCCCCCGTGCCAGCGGAATTAACCAATTATGGTTAAAGTTCCCGACACTGCCAGGAATCGAACCCGGGACCCCTGTGACTAAACGCCACCACGCTAACCAGTGAGCCATGGAACCGGACTCTAGCTGGGAATATCTTATGCTCATCATTTTATGAATGACTGCATCGTTGATAATGTTAATGATCTTACGTCGGGCTATCTTCTCTTGACGGTTTCCGGAGACGCCGAGGTGCCGGAATTTGGTCCCTGAGGAGTTCTTTTACGTACCACAAAATATACCAATAAGGGGATGATGTATTTTAGCACCTGCAGATACCACCGAACTGAGCCAGGATCGAACCTGCCAAGTCGGGGTCAGAAGCCCAGCGCCTCAATCGTCTGAGCCACTCAGCTCGGTAATATATATATTTTAATGTCTGCTGTGGTAATCTAATTGACATATAGTTCTTGTAGTAATAGAGGGTTAATTTATAGGAAACATAAGATACGATCTTTAAAACTATAGAGTAAAATTCAGAGTTATTTTAATATGCTCTAATGTTTATTATAATGTAACTGGTATGTAAGAATTGTTAAGTAATCTTTCTGTCTTTCTTTCTTAATCCGATTATGGACTAGGGTTGGTTTTTTTCCTCGGGATCAGCGAGGGATCCCATCACTTTCTTTTTTTGCTAGTTGCTTTACGTCGCACCGACACAGATAGGTCTTTTGGCGACGATGGGACAGGGAAGGGCTAGGAGTAGGAAGGAAGCGGCCGTGGCCTTAATTAAGGTACAGCCCCAGCATTTGCCTGGTGTGAAAATGGGAAACCACGGAAAACCATCTTCAGGGCTGCCGACAGTGGGGTTCAAACCGATCCCACCTCTACCGACTCAAGGATAGTGTCCTGGAGCGTAAGACTTTGGGCCGGGAAGATACAACTGGGGAGGAGGACTAGTACCTCGCCCAGGAGGCCTCACCTGCTATGCTGAACAGGGGCCTTGTGAGGGGGGGGGGGATGGGAAGATCGGAAAGGATAGAGAAGGAAGAGGGAAGGAAGCGGCCGAGGCGTTAAGTTAGGTACCATCCCGGCATTTCCCTGGAGGAGAAGTGGGAAACCACGGAAAACCACTTCAAGGATGGCTGAGGAGGGAATCGAAAACCCCTCTACTCAGTTCACCTCCCGAGACTGAGTGGACCACGTTCTAGCCCTCGTACCAATTTTCTCACTTCGTGGCAGAACCGAGAATCGAACCCGGGCTTCCGGAGGTGGCAGCTGATTACACTAACCACTACACCACAGATGCGGACGTTAAATAATTCGAGTTATTATTTTAATTTGTATTGAAAGTTCCTGTGACCGTAGACGAAGACGTGACCCAGGCTGGAGGCAGTTCCGACACGCGCTACGGTCCGCTGGCCTGTCATTCACAGTAAATACGCTATCACTTCCCAAAAAAGAAAAGAGTTACAGGATATCGTTTCGTTTCTCTTCCACAATGTCGTCAAGTGATCGTCCAGTTTACTTGGAACACGCTGAAATATGAGCTTTGTGGCCTTGACCGCGACCCCGTGGCGCGGAGAAGAGACTCCTTCAAAGAAACCAATCGTAAGACGCGGTGAACTCCAAGGTTAGCAACTACAAGGTTGTACACTAGACATAAAGAGACTTTAATAGACTGAGTCATCGTCTGACCAATTAAGATGGTATTGTCACATGCTTTCCTCTCCACTTCCATTAAATGATCAAAGCAAGCCTGTAGACGCAATATTATGTTGCGTTTTCCCCAAAATATTAACACGCTTTATTAACCTGTAACTACTGAAACCGTACAGTGTCCTGTACAGCTCCATGGGAATGATATGGGCTTTATACTCCATTAAAATTACTCCTAAAGGTCGCGTCATAGGTAGCAGTATGGGCGAAGGGCATCGAGCGGCGGCATGCCAGAATGGAACCCGCGAAAAGAGCACTTGCCAGACAATGGAAAGACAAAGGAACAGCCAAGCCCTCGCGGAAATACGCTCTCAACGTGCAGAGAGAGATAGAAAGGGGACGCGATGCTGGAGTAGTCAGATACGCCCCGAGGTGGGGCCTAGCTTCCCAGAGTTCCAAACGAACATAAGGAACTTCCGGTTTTTTATGCACATGTCACGGGTGCCAACGTCGCGTAAAACGGGGCGATATTTTAATCCAGACATAGGAAAATTATGTGAGACACACCATTGAATAGAGCGGAATTTTCTGCGTTCTCCAGACTAAAAATATGTAATAACTTATGCAGGGGAAGAAATGAGGTCACCAGCTGTCAAGATGTAACATATCGCTAACACATGTGGACATAGCGGCGTCACCCACGCCAAGAATCGCGCTTAGGAGATAGCTCCACCCCCCAGAGGACGCTATGAATTAATCAAAGGCGGGAAGCAAATTACATAAAAACTGCTGATCGGAGATCCGGCACGCCTGGCTCAAAAGAAAGAGGAGACAGAGGGCTACAAGATGCACTATTCAAATATCGTCAATTCTTGGTACGAAAGGAGCTCTTGTTCTTAATGAACCGTGAACGTTGACGCCCCCGAGCTTCCGGCGGGTAAGATAATATAAGCCGGGCAGGCCATTGTAGAGACAGTTGTTCTTTCACGGGTCGCGAGACGGACACTGCGTCCCGCGGTGCTCCAGTTACAGTCAGAAACCCTTGTACAAAAGCCTTTGTGTAGTGAACGGGAGGCCAAACGAGCCTAGGTGAATCGTTTCTGTGCTGCGTGTCAAACTAGTAAAAACCGCGAGCATAATTTTCGAACAAGTATTAGAATTCGGCTGAGAAACTGCCGGTTTAATGAATCAGTGAAATTCATAATTAGGTGTCACCCAAAGTGTTACTTCGAATCAGGGGCTCGAGTCTCGTGAGCTACCCGATTCTTACTGTGAACGCGGGTGTAGCTCTGAAATAGAGGACGTGTGACGAGTGTAAAAGTGTTACCCAATTGGATTACTGTAAGATTTCAGCTGTGACGAGTTCCCCAGGATGTCGGACTTGAATGGACCAGGGATGAAGGACTGCACGCCCGCCACCTGCCGAGTGGTCATGGAGTACTAAGAACTTCACCATGGGTCTCCCGTGGCGGAAGAGACAACGGCCACCAAACAGATGAGTGATGTCCAAATTTAATTTCTAAGCATGACATAACCCGGGGATAGGATTAGCGTTCTTTTGTAAATATCAAATGTTGTAAGTTAATGCATGTCCTATATGGAATTTTTATTGATTTTTATAATGTTGAAGTAAAATTCAAGGGGCTAAATTCCCGGACGACTCATATTTCTTTCTTAATGATTAGCTTATCGTGAGGGTTATATTTTTAGTAAAATGTAGAATGTCCTAGCAAATATGGGAACAAGGTTAGGAGAATATTCGAGTTTCCCGTAGGGGCGGTTGGAAAAATAGTGCTGGCAAGCAGGGAAACATGTCGAAATATTGGTAGTCACTGTCCCACGAGGTTGTCAAATATGCCAGGGAAACTCATGGGTCAGTCAGATAATGCATGCCTAGCTTACAGATATAATCCGTGCATGTACATCAAGAATGAAGAAAATCCCGACCGGGAGAGGTACATACTGTGTGATCTAGATAGGTGTGAGGGACCATGTGCAAGTCTCCCGTGATTTTGATTAATTGGCCATAATGGTTTGGAGAGTTTTCTTTTAATCTATAGCCGGGGTGAGGCCCATCCCTAATCCTTGGTCAGAAGGTTTAAATATAAGTGTATTTATGGGGTATGAACGAGGAGCCATGAGAGCCCTAGGCCCAAGGGAATAAGATACGCGATATGAGACATAGTGGGACGGCTGAATGCCCGAGTAATTTACGATGAAATGAGTTAGAAATGATTGTGCCCATAGCCGGCGCTCAGCGATAATAATGAGAGAGAATAAAAGAGTATTTCATGGGAATTCCACAATAATATGAATAAACAAATAAAATGGGCCGTGGATGTGTCCCTGAGACGAGAAGGTGACGTTTGAGGGAGAGAAGAATCTGAATGGCCGTGCGAAGTGAATGACCGGCCTCGTTTATTTTTTTGTGAAGGTCTAGCTCTCGCCATCGGGACAATAGGGTCCCGTCTCGCATTGTGTTAGGGCTTGGAGCCTGGTCTGCTCACGTTCTTCTGTTTGGGGTTATATGGCTTAGCTAAGAATACTTGTATAATGATAATATCACGGTAACTTCTTTTAAAAGGTATTTAATAAATGAATAGGGATTCCCCCAGATATCCGGCGAGATGAGATTGTCGCTATTCTCGGTATCTACAGAAACCCACAGTACCTCTCGGTCGGGAGTCTGCCAGTTCGACGCCGGATTATGGTGGCGCCCATGAGCGAGCTGATTCACGCTTGCGCTTTGGGCCGGAGACAGTGATAACCATGTTGTTTCTTTCTAGGAATGGTTCTCCTGAGTGCATGAAGTGTATATATCCATATGTTTGTGTATGTTTCGTAATGATGTGCACATATTTTTGAGTTCAAACAGAACCTATGTGCACGTTGTTTGGTTTTGGTAATAGATGAGGAGTCCGGGGTTTAGCAAAAATGGTATTTGTGTTTGTTTGTGCATCATGCAAATGTGTCTTTTAATATGATATTATGTAGCGTAGGCCCCGGTTGTGTTCGTGCTTAGAACAGCTAGTGATATTTGTGTATCGGGACATCAAGTCATCTCACGGTGTGATCGACAGAATAATGTACAAAATTTCATGAACGGTATGAATTAATGAGGAAAAATGAACGATAGCAAGTCGCAAAACCTCAATCATACCGCTATGCAGACGACGCCCATGGGCGATTCGTATTTTAAAATGATTATTATTTTCTTCTCCTCCCATATGTGGAGAGTCATTGTATAGAGCTGTATCAACCTTTTTAAATTGTCATATTTGAATAAATTTGCATTCGTACCCCTATTAAATGGTTCTTGTCATTTGTAGCAGTGTTAAGCAGTATCCAATAGGCATTTGAACCCAGAGATCCTACTTTCATATTATAGACCTAAGACTCCATCTTAAGTAGTTGTTGTTTTTGTTTTTCTTGAACGTACCACTTCCCCAAGTGCTCAGGCTGCCGGGCCGGCACAGAAAGTAGGAAGGGGAGCGGTCCGA
Source organism: Anabrus simplex (assembly GCF_040414725.1). Classification (NCBI taxonomy): domain Eukaryota; kingdom Metazoa; phylum Arthropoda; class Insecta; order Orthoptera; family Tettigoniidae; genus Anabrus; species Anabrus simplex. The sequence continues at coordinate 1,774,812,384 of NC_090265.1, read as the reverse complement.
AGCCCGTTAAGCAATTCGACCCGCTCTTCAATCCAATCTCATCCGTGGGTGTTTACCCCGTTACGTGGAGGCATTCTTATGCGTGGGTCATCCATTCGACGCCCGGTAGGGTGTATACTTGGCGCCCTTCGTGGATGGGCATTGTTTATAGTTTACGCTGGAGCATTTTGAGTAAGAGATAGGCCGCCCACAGGGAGGATAGTGTGCTATGATGGAGTCAAATTGCCAGGTTCGTGCCACAATCTGATTACATTTGGTATCGAACGGGTTGGCAATTATTTGGAAGGGAGTACCCGCCACGTAACCGAACGGATGGAGACGTTAAGCACATGTCCGAAGTGCTAAGATTCATAATTATAGATTGGATACTGCAAGGGTTGTTCAGATTGTGTGATACTCAGCAGGACTGTAATGGTCATCGTACGGGCGTGCGTAAGTCACGACTCGTGATGATAACTCACACAGGATCAGCCATGAAAGGGAGCGACGTGAATAATAAACAGGATAGGAAAATGACAAGAACAGAAAAATCATGTGTCCAGTTTAAGTGGAAATCCGCATGAGTGTCGCTCATAAAAGTAAAATGGATACCCGGGACAGACTATGAAGCTGTCATTTCTTTGGGAGACAACGTTATGGTTCTCTCAGTGTGAGGTTAAAACGGCCGGCAAAATTCTTCAAATTTCGCCAGTTACGGGTATCGGCCAAAGATTGTGCGCTGAAGTAACAACATTGGGCAGATATAAATATTTTTTTCGAGAGGGCTTTAGACGCCGCGGATAGAGCAGGGTACCTCAACCCATGCTCTAAGTTTTGCGCAGTGACGGATGCGATGTTGCCAGTTTGAGACGGGTAATTGTCTGCTAACGTCATCTTACCAATCTCAAGGTGATAACATTCATTTGTGACTGGGGTATGCCATGTTTCCGGCATACGTAAAATCGAGCCCACGGTAGGCCGCGCGCGTAACCGGAAAACTTAGTCCAGGATAAAAGGGCTAACGTAGAATCAGCATTATTATTGTTATTATTATTGTCAAATGATATGACGAAATTTCCTATACAATGAGTTATGACATTAATATGGTAGGGGGCGTGACACAAGCCGTTTGTAGGCCCAGTTTGGATTGATTGTTGGAATTTCGAGTAAAGTTAGGTCACGCTGAAATTTGTATTAAATATTTGAATGTATCTATGCTTTCTGTCGATCACCGGTGGTCAATTTTCTGCCCACGGGAGATCCGCTTTCTCCAAAATTGAATTTAATATGGACATGGAGGCCATGAGGGAAATGATGTGCCAGTTATTGGCAGAACGCAAGGAAGACAGGGAACTTTTGAAGGCACAGTTCGAGAAGCAGGGAGAAATTTTAAAGGAACATTTCGAAGAACAATTAGGCAAACAGGCCGCAGGCTTTAAGGCGCAGTTTGACACGCAAGCAGAGCTTTGCCAGGCTCAGGCGGCTACGAATAAGGCTTCGTTAGACGAGCTCGCAGAGGATATGAGACTAGGTCGTGAACGTAGCGACGAGAACGCCGCGAGGCTGGAGGCAAAGATGACCGAGGCGTTAGAGGGGAAGTTGGAGGACGTCATCCAACAATTAAAGCAAGTAGAGATTAGGGTGACCAATAGGATCGACGTGACGGACACCAGGGTAAGCGCGTGCGAGGAAGAGATGGAGAAGGTGAGCACCCGCGTAGAGGATGTTGCAAGAGACATGCAGGAGGCCAAGACGGAAGTCCGAGAACTAAGGACACAGACGACGGAGGCCCTCGACAAGGTGGCGAAGGAGGTCAGTGACCGCCTGACCCAAGTGCAGGATATTGCGACCGCTAAGCTCAAGGAAGTCCAGACTCAGGCCCATGGAGAAGTGATGGAGCTTCGGAAGGAGGTGACCGAAGAGATGGAAGCGGAACAAGAAGAAGTCCGAGGGAAAATCCAAGGCCTGAACCGACAGGTGGAAGAGTGGGGCAATAAGACTCACAAGGCTGCCGTCCAAGTAGAAGTCCACACGGAACTTATTAAGGAGATCCGGGAGGAGGTCGAGTTGTTAAAGTTCCAAGAGGCGAGAGGTGAGATCGTGATGCGATCGATCCTCAAGAAGCAGGATAGCGTTGACAGAGTGAGTCCGCCCAGTAGTATTGGTCACGAGGCCAACGTTGACATTTCGCAGGGAAATGAAAATGCACAAGTGCATAATGCACCTCGGGGACAATCGACCCCGCAAGAGAGTGGAGCAATTCCGGTGTATAATCTCCTCCGGATGACGAATGACGAGCCGAAGAAATTCGGGTCTAACACTCATCTTACCCCGAAAGGTTTCCTTGCTGAGGTAGACCAATACTTCATCGATCATCGAGTCCCAGCGGACCGGAAACTCAGAGTAGTCGAACGGTACCTAACGGATCAGCCTTTGGTCTGGTACCGGGCGTTCAAATATTGTTTCGATGGGTATGAGGAGTTCCGGCGGCGCTTCCTCGAGAAGTATTGGGGGATCGAGACGCAACAGAATTTGAGGCTAGAATTGTATTCGCGAAGGTATTCTGGTGCAGGGCAGACCCGTTTCTGCGAGTACTTCGTGGGCCAGTTGTTGAAGTTTAAAGAACTGGATAGTCCTCCCACAGAGCTAGAGTTGATTTCCGCCATCGGTAAACAGCTTCCACCGGAAGTGCAGAAGGTGCTCATAGCGGCGAATGTCCGAAATGCGGTCGATGCTGAACAAATATTGAGGCAGCTCGATCAAACGACTGGAATGCAGGCGCGACATCGCCATAGCGAAGCGGTCCATGTTGTAGACCTAGCTCAAGATGAAAGCCCACCTAAAAGGAAGAACCAGGGGACGAGTACAAATGAAGTTCGGGAGATGTATCCCTCGAGAATCAGGAGTGATTGGGGTCCCCAGGCATGGAATGGACCGAAACGGGAATACCAGGATGGCTGGAACGCCCGCGAACCAGGACCCCGTGAGAGGATGAATCAGGGACCAAGGCTTAGGTATCGCCAGTATGGACAGCGGAGGAGGCCGTACCAGAATTGGGGACCGAGCGGACAACGGTCGACAGGGCAACGACCAGGAAGAAGGGAAGAGTACATACGAGATCGCAGGAATGAATCGCGACAGTATGTGGAACAACTGCGAAACACGCCGCCCGGTATTGACAAGTGGCAGAGACCCATACAGGGTATGGCCGCCGCGGGAATGTGCGAAGGGGCAGAAAGCCTGCAACTGTAAGCCCACAAGAAGGAAGGACGGGGAAGAGAATTGAACCCCCAGGCTCCGGAGTATGCCAGTAGCTCCGGAGCGCAAAAAAAAAATTTCGCCTAACCAGTGAGGAGATAGCCTGCGGTTCGGGGAGCAACCATTCTTTCGATTCACAGAGGACGTCAGTTACCATAGCTGCGTGGGTGATCCAACCCGAGGATTTGATCGAAGACGCACACCGACCGAATAAGAGGATTATCAGGGAATTACCAGTGGTGTACATAAGAGCTAATGGATTGCGCGTGCGCTCTCTTGTAGACACGGGAGCCAGCGTAAGCGTCGTATCTAGAACGCTCATACGGGAAATCCAATCGAAGGAGCAGATCCCATTATTACCGGTCTCTAACATGAAGGTACGAGGAATCATCCCAGATCGCACCACAGTGTGCAAGGCTCAGGTTTACTTAGAATTGCAGATCGGAGAGGCCATTACTTCACACCCATTTATCATCCTCGAGAAGATGGAATACAACATTATATTAGGCGCCGACTTCTGGAGGGACTATAAGGCAGTTATCGACATGCACCGAAATGAGATCAGGCTCGAGATCAACATGCATTCCGAAGGGGTGAAACTAAACGAAACTGGAGACTGCGTAGTCGATGAGAGGATTTGGACTACTCAAGTGACCTACGACGGGGAAGTCCGTCCTGATAAGATTCTGGATGGGGAACATCAGGAAGAAGAGATAATAATCGGACTCGAAAGAATGGTTGCAAACTTGGAACAGGAAGAGGAAGAACCGACATTTGAGGAGGCAGTGCTATCAAAAATTAATAAGGCAATGATAGGGGAACAGGGAAGAGCTAGACTGAAGGAAATCTTGGAACGCCACCGCGATGCATTTGGGTCACAACCGGGAAAAATTTCGAATTTCAAATACAATTTCGTCGTCACAAGTTGGGAACCTTTTCGACGGAATCCGTACCCGATTCCCGAGAAACATTATGCCAAGGTACGACCTATCATCAAGGATATGGAAGAAAACCAGTTAATTTCCAAATCTCCGACGCCATTTTTAAACCCTTTAGTCATCGTGGAGAAGACGAACGGTTCGCTGAGGGTGTGCCTAGACGCACGGGCAATTAACGAGCGATTGGTACCAGAGTACGATAGGGCACCAAACATTAAGGATATTTTGAAGAAATTTAGTCACAAAAATTATTTTTCGGGGGTCGACTTGAGATCGTCCTACCACCATATTGAGTTGTCAGGGGAATCCAAGGTACTGACGGGATTCATGTTTGACGGACAGACGTACGTCTACAACCGTTTGCCGTTCGGCGTCAAGAACGCGGGATCGGCCTTGATAAGGGCACTTGATAGGAATTTGGGCGAGCAGGTGAAGAACTTTACGGTGCGTTATGTGGACGACATTTTGATTGCGAGCGAGACTCTGGAGGAGCATTTGGAACACTTGAACCTGTTATTAGCAGAATTGAATAAAAACAACTTCAAAGTTAATTTGGATAAGTCGAACTTTTGCCAGAAAAGCATTTTGTTCCTGGGACACGTCATAGATTCGGAGGGTGTTACTCCGAACCCCGTTAAGATTCAAGCTATTCAAAATTTCCCCAAACCAACACGAGTCAAACACATCAGGCAGTTTTTGGGAATCTGCGGGTTTTTCGCCGATCATTGCCCTAGTTATACTGAGGCGGTAGCTCCTCTTCAGGACCTCCTGAAGAAGAATAATAGATGGAAATGGGATTCAAACTGTGACGAAGCTTTCCAAAGGACAAAAGAATTACTTGCCAACAGCATCAAGCTTGGGTACCCCGACTTTTCGAGCAAATTCGTAGTCCAAACCGATGCATCCATGATAGGTGTAGGGGCGGTATTGTACCAGGAGACGCCGGATCAGGAAAAACGCAGAAACTACATCGCGTTCATGAGTCGTAGACTTCGGGCTCATGAATGCCAGTATACCGTCACGGAATTAGAGATGTTGGCAATTGTTACAGCCCTCAGTCACTGGAGGAAGTATATATACGGATTCCCGGTCGTGCTGCGGACAGACCATAAAGCTTTGACCTTCGCTTTGAAGTCGACGATGGCATCCGAGAGAGTAAACCGCTGGACGTTATTCATCCAACAGTTCGACTTAGAGATCGAACATTGTGCAGGAAAGGACAACGTGATTGCCGACGCATTAAGCCGAAACCCCGAACCGGAAGCCCAAGTTCTTCATCACATAGAGTTGAGCGGGGGTGACCGTGAGACGTTGGACAGGCTGCAACGCATCGGAGAAGAGCAAGAGAATTGGCCCGCAACCAGACGATTGATCGATTTCTTCCGAAAGAGGATACCAACAGGAACGCCTGAATACCAGGAGAGTGAGAGGCAGGCACCAAAATATGACTATTTCAACGGGATCCTTCACCAGTTCATCGATGAAGATCATACGAAGTACCGTATTGTTGTTCCGCCCGTGCTGCAAGTGGAACTGATTTGGCTCGCACATCATTCCATCGGTCACGCGGGAATCGATAAAGTTACCTCGACACTACAGGAGACCTTTGTCTGGCCGAGAATGAGGCGGATGATTAGGACCGTGTTGACAACATGTGATACTTGTCAACGAATCAAACCAAATACCTATCTCCTGCGGCAACCACCTAAGCCGCTGTTGCCAGAGAAGCCACGAGAGCTATTTGCGATAGACTTTTACGGGCCCTTACCCAAGGCAATTAGAGGGTTACAATTCATTTTGGTCTGCGTAGATGTTTTCTCGAAGTATGTGATGCTGTGCCCGGTACAGAAGGCAAATTCCAGGTCGGTACTGACACAGATCCGAAATAAGATCATTCCATCTATGGGAAAGCCAGATAAGATATTGAGTGACCATGGGTCTCAGTTCACGTCCGCCATGTTCAAACGCGAGATCGAGCAACTCCAAATCCAGCATGTCTTCAGTTCTATTAGGCATCCCGAGTCCAATCCATCAGAAAGGATCATGCGCGAAATAGCGAAATTTTGCAGAGTTTATTGTGCCAGACAGCATTGGCGATGGGTTGATGTTCTTCCAATCATCACGGAGTGCATCAACGGGACGATTCATGAATCTACGGGGCAGATCCCGATAGCGGTACATTTTGATCAGAAACCAGAGAGACCGTGGCACCGCGTGCTACAGTGCCCAGAAGATCCCAGGCCTTCGGCTGAACTTCGTGTGAGGATAGCTTTGGACCATCTCAAAGCCCAGGCAGAGAAGAGGCTCAGACGTCATCGAAACCGGAGATTTCATCGGCCACTTCGTGTGGGAGAACTAGTTTTAGTCAAACGACCAGCCATGTCCGACCCTCCGAGGAAGTACTACCACAAGTTTGCAGAACTTTACATCGGGCCGTATAGGATAATCCAGAACCTAGAGAATAATGCCTACAAAGTACAGTCAATGGATGGGAGAACAGAGGCCACTTACAATGCTGCAAATCTCAAACTGTACCACGCCCCAGGACAACACCCTGAAGAAGGTCCGGAGGAAGAAGAACCAGGAGAAGCCGAGGATGACGAGGACAACCCGGATCCAATGGAAGAAATGGAAGCCGATGAAGAAGATGATGCCGTGAATCACATTGTTTTGGAAGAAGGGAGCGAGTCCGAGGCATCAGCCTGTGAAGATTGTCCAGACTGCTCTGAGAGGACCAGTCTTAGGAACGCTTTAATTAATCTATGCTACCAGATACAACTGGAGAACACAGAGTTGACCGAGAAGGTCCACCAGTTACGCGACCATCACCAATGACTACTTTCCGAGACAGTTAAAAGGGAAAGAAAAATCCCGAGTTCGTGATTTTTCTTTGATGAAGTAGGAGGAGAATGAAACCGTACAGTGTCCTGTACAGCTCCATGGGAATGATATGGGCTTTATACTCCATTAAAATTACTCCTAAAGGTCGCGTCATAGGTAGCAGTATGGGCGAAGGGCATCGAGCGGCGGCATGCCAGAATGGAACCCGCGAAAAGAGCACTTGCCAGACAATGGAAAGACAAAGGAACAGCCAAGCCCTCGCGGAAATACGCTCTCAACGTGCAGAGAGAGATAGAAAGGGGACGCGATGCTGGAGTAGTCAGATACGCCCCGAGGTGGGGCCTAGCTTCCCAGAGTTCCAAACGAACATAAGGAACTTCCGGTTTTTTATGCACATGTCACGGGTGCCAACGTCGCGTAAAACGGGGCGATATTTTAATCCAGACATAGGAAAATTATGTGAGACACACCATTGAATAGAGCGGAATTTTCTGCGTTCTCCAGACTAAAAATATGTAATAACTTATGCAGGGGAAGAAATGAGGTCACCAGCTGTCAAGATGTAACATATCGCTAACACATGTGGACATAGCGGCGTCACCCACGCCAAGAATCGCGCTTAGGAGATAGCTCCACCCCCCAGAGGACGCTATGAATTAATCAAAGGCGGGAAGCAAATTACATAAAAACTGCTGATCGGAGATCCGGCACGCCTGGCTCAAAAGAAAGAGGAGACAGAGGGCTACAAGATGCACTATTCAAATATCGTCAATTCTTGGTACGAAAGGAGCTCTTGTTCTTAATGAACCGTGAACGTTGACGCCCCCGAGCTTCCGGCGGGTAAGATAATATAAGCCGGGCAGGCCATTGTAGAGACAGTTGTTCTTTCACGGGTCGCGAGACGGACACTGCGTCCCGCGGTGCTCCAGTTACAGTCAGAAACCCTTGTACAAAAGCCTTTGTGTAGTGAACGGGAGGCCAAACGAGCCTAGGTGAATCGTTTCTGTGCTGCGTGTCAAACTAGTAAAAACCGCGAGCATAATTTTCGAACAAGTATTAGAATTCGGCTGAGAAACTGCCGGTTTAATGAATCAGTGAAATTCATAATTAGGTGTCACCCAAAGTGTTACTTCGAATCAGGGGCTCGAGTCTCGTGAGCTACCCGATTCTTACTGTGAACGCGGGTGTAGCTCTGAAATAGAGGACGTGTGACGAGTGTAAAAGTGTTACCCAATTGGATTACTGTAAGATTTCAGCTGTGACGAGTTCCCCAGGATGTCGGACTTGAATGGACCAGGGATGAAGGACTGCACGCCCGCCACCTGCCGAGTGGTCATGGAGTACTAAGAACTTCACCATGGGTCTCCCGTGGCGGAAGAGACAACGGCCACCAAACAGATGAGTGATGTCCAAATTTAATTTCTAAGCATGACATAACCCGGGGATAGGATTAGCGTTCTTTTGTAAATATCAAATGTTGTAAGTTAATGCATGTCCTATATGGAATTTTTATTGATTTTTATAATGTTGAAGTAAAATTCAAGGGGCTAAATTCCCGGACGACTCATATTTCTTTCTTAATGATTAGCTTATCGTGAGGGTTATATTTTTAGTAAAATGTAGAATGTCCTAGCAAATATGGGAACAAGGTTAGGAGAATATTCGAGTTTCCCGTAGGGGCGGTTGGAAAAATAGTGCTGGCAAGCAGGGAAACATGTCGAAATATTGGTAGTCACTGTCCCACGAGGTTGTCAAATATGCCAGGGAAACTCATGGGTCAGTCAGATAATGCATGCCTAGCTTACAGATATAATCCGTGCATGTACATCAAGAATGAAGAAAATCCCGACCGGGAGAGGTACATACTGTGTGATCTAGATAGGTGTGAGGGACCATGTGCAAGTCTCCCGTGATTTTGATTAATTGGCCATAATGGTTTGGAGAGTTTTCTTTTAATCTATAGCCGGGGTGAGGCCCATCCCTAATCCTTGGTCAGAAGGTTTAAATATAAGTGTATTTATGGGGTATGAACGAGGAGCCATGAGAGCCCTAGGCCCAAGGGAATAAGATACGCGATATGAGACATAGTGGGACGGCTGAATGCCCGAGTAATTTACGATGAAATGAGTTAGAAATGATTGTGCCCATAGCCGGCGCTCAGCGATAATAATGAGAGAGAATAAAAGAGTATTTCATGGGAATTCCACAATAATATGAATAAACAAATAAAATGGGCCGTGGATGTGTCCCTGAGACGAGAAGGTGACGTTTGAGGGAGAGAAGAATCTGAATGGCCGTGCGAAGTGAATGACCGGCCTCGTTTATTTTTTTGTGAAGGTCTAGCTCTCGCCATCGGGACAATAGGGTCCCGTCTCGCATTGTGTTAGGGCTTGGAGCCTGGTCTGCTCACGTTCTTCTGTTTGGGGTTATATGGCTTAGCTAAGAATACTTGTATAATGATAATATCACGGTAACTTCTTTTAAAAGGTATTTAATAAATGAATAGGGATTCCCCCAGATATCCGGCGAGATGAGATTGTCGCTATTCTCGGTATCTACAGAAACCCACAGTACCTCTCGGTCGGGAGTCTGCCAGTTCGACGCCGGATTATGGTGGCGCCCATGAGCGAGCTGATTCACGCTTGCGCTTTGGGCCGGAGACAGTGATAACCATGTTGTTTCTTTCTAGGAATGGTTCTCCTGAGTGCATGAAGTGTATATATCCATATGTTTGTGTATGTTTCGTAATGATGTGCACATATTTTTGAGTTCAAACAGAACCTATGTGCACGTTGTTTGGTTTTGGTAATAGATGAGGAGTCCGGGGTTTAGCAAAAATGGTATTTGTGTTTGTTTGTGCATCATGCAAATGTGTCTTTTAATATGATATTATGTAGCGTAGGCCCCGGTTGTGTTCGTGCTTAGAACAGCTAGTGATATTTGTGTATCGGGACATCAAGTCATCTCACGGTGTGATCGACAGAATAATGTACAAAATTTCATGAACGGTATGAATTAATGAGGAAAAATGAACGATAGCAAGTCGCAAAACCTCAATCATACCGCTATGCAGACGACGCCCATGGGCGATTCGTATTTTAAAATGATTATTATTTTCTTCTCCTCCCATATGTGGAGAGTCATTGTATAGAGCTGTATCAACCTTTTTAAATTGTCATATTTGAATAAATTTGCATTCGTACCCCTATTAAATGGTTCTTGTCATTTGTAGCAGTGTTAAGCAGTATCCAATAGGCATTTGAACCCAGAGATCCTACTTTCATATTATAGACCTAAGACTCCATCTTAAGTAGTTGTTGTTTTTGTTTTTCTTGAACGTACCACTTCCCCAAGTGCTCAGGCTGCCGGGCCGGCACAGAAAGTAGGAAGGGGAGCGGTCCGAAGCCCGTTAAGCAATTCGACCCGCTCTTCAATCCAATCTCATCCGTGGGTGTTTACCCCGTTACGTGGAGGCATTCTTATGCGTGGGTCATCCATTCGACGCCCGGTAGGGTGTACTACCACACACGAAAAATATTACACTTAAGACACACATGGGTGCAGGTGGCCCATTTTAGAAAATTTGTCACTGACTGCAGAATGATTGAAATACAATAAGAAGAAGAAACGTTCTTATAAATTTGCTTAATTTATTAGTAATTTAACATAAAATTATTTTAAAATATTAATAGTTAGGATTTCGAGCAGATGTTCAAAATATGGCTGCACCAATAAATCACTCTTTCGAAAAAATTGCTACTCGTAAACCTGTTTGTGTTTCCTTACAATATTCTGGTTCTTTAAAGTAATAAAACTGAAAATGCGTTTAATTTTCATATTAAAAGAAAACTAAAAACCCTACAGCCTTCTGTTAGCAGAGCCGGGCTGAGTCTCTCAGACGGTTCAGGCACTGGCCTTCTGACCGCCCCCCCCCCCAATCTTGGCAGGTTTGATCCTGGCTCAGTCCGGTGCTATTTAAAGGTGCTCAAGTACAACAGCCTCGTGTCGGTTGATTTACTGGCACGTGAAAGAACTCTTGCTGGGCAAAATTTCTGCACCTCGGCGTCTCCGAAAACCGTAAAAGTAGTTAGTGGGACTTACAGCATGTAACATTTTTTGTTTGCTAGTTGCTTTACGTCGCACCGACACAGATAGGTCTTATGGTGACGAAGGGACAGGAAAGGGCTAGGAGTGGGAAGGAAGCGGCCGTGGCCTTAATTAAGGTACAGCCCCAGCATTTGCCTGGTGTGAGAATTGGAAACCACGGAAAACCATTTTCAGGGCTGCCGACAGTGGGGTTCGAACCTACTATCTCCCGAATACTGGATACTGGCCGCACTTAAGCGACTGCACCTATCGAGCTCGGTGCATGTAACATTATTATTATTATTATTATTATTATTATTATTATTATTATTATTATTATCTTTTAACAGATATATATGATGCGAAGCGAATGGAAGGGTATCACATAATAATTACCAATAACACAGTTTGCTAATTTTTACCGCTTACTTTAGACTTCGAAGTGCCATAGAATCTCTACTGTCTACTAACATTCAAACTAGCCTGTTCCCTGTAAAATTTTGGACACACTACATGACCACGTTTACCAGACAGCATTGTCTTGCACTTGGCACACTCTTTACAAGACTTTCATTTTTTCTATGAAAGGCAAACTTAACTCATAGTCACTTTCTGATGCACTTACATCTTCAGTATCACTGGACGTCCAATGCTGATGTTCTAGGATTGCCCTCCAGAACTTACAAAACCAACTAAGCATATTTAACAAAAAAAGTGTTACACTTAAGACTCACATGGGTTCAGAGGGCCCAACGACTGTCATTTATAGCAGACCGATGACACCTCACAGCATGCGTAGTAGCCCAGCTACGGTAGTTACGAGTTAATACGCGCCGTGAAAGCATCAATTTAAATAGCAAGCTTGTTGTTTTACCTGCCTGCTGATACTGTCAACACTAGCACTGGACTTCAAAGTTTTTACTTGGAATACGAACTACAGTGATCAGGCATTTCATTTCAAAATTATCGAGCAAGTGTCTATGCGGTTTGGGTCACGTATCTTGCATTCGGGAGGTAGTGGGTTCGAACCCCACTCTCCGTAGTCCTGAATATGGTTTTCCGTGGTTTTCCATTATCAAACTTGGCGAATGCCTGGGCTGTACCATAATTAAGATCAGGGTCGCTCCCTTCTCACTTCTGGACTTTTCCTATCCCTTCGTCGCCATGTCCGCCTTTGTGGTGTAGTGGTTAGCGTGATTAACTTCCACCCCCGGAGGCCAGGGTTCGATTCGCGGCTCTGCCACGAAATTTTAAAAGTGGTACGAGGGCTGGAACGTTGTGCACTGAGCCTCGGGAGGTCAACTGAGCAGAGGGGTGTTCTATTTCCTCCTCAATCATCGTCGAAGTGTTTTTCTGTGGTATCCCATTTCTCCTCCAGGCAAATACCGGGATGGAACCTAACTTAAGGCCATGGCCGCTTCCTTCCATCTTCCTCGTCTATCCTTTCCACTCCCCCCCCCACCAACAACGCACCTGTTCAGCATAGCCGGTGAAGCCGCTTCGGCGAGGGACTGGTCCTCCACCCCAATTGAATCCCCGACCCAAAGTCTTACGCCCAAGAACACTGCCCTTGAGACGGTAGAGGTGGGATCCCTCGCTTAGTCTAGGGAAAAACCATCCCTGGAGGGTAAACGGATTAAGAAAGAAAGAAAGAAGGAAAGAAAGAAAGAAAGGAAGAAAGAAAGAAAAAAGAAAGAATTATAATACTGCAGACAGTCACTGTTTAACGTACTAGAGCTATTCCAAAAACACAGAAAAACTATCTAATTGATCCAACAAACTCACAAACATAAAATCAAAAATTAAATTTCTTTTAGAAAATGGAGAAATTTCTGAAAACTTCGAAATCAGACCTGGTGTCCGACAAGGAAATGGTTTATTCCTACTATTATTCCGTTTCGTTTTGGAAAAAGTGATTCGTAAATGGGAAAAGGGGATACATTATTTAAGGTTCTGAAAAAGAAAATTCACCTCGATTGCTTAGGTTTTGCAAAACAACAGACAAGATGCAATTCAGTCTATACAAATACCTCATGCAGGCACGGACTGACAGATGAAATTTGAAGTCCGGTTTTTGCCACAATTTCATCAGGTTAGGTGTTCAAGGCAGAACAAAATTTAGAAGCCCAGTGTGCAAACCTAAATTTTCAGAGGAACCTAAAGGAAAATGTACAGATTGGACAGGAGAACTTAGAAATGAACTCAGTGAATGAGTAAAATGATATTGGGAATAAAAGAAGAAATATTGTGTTAAAAAAGTTCAGACGCAATCCTTAGCTAGGCGTAACGAATCAAGAATAAATAGTGAAAGGATTTTTTGGCACTATAGGTTAGAATGAAAACGTATTTGAACAAGAAGCAAGTATCATCTAGCCGCTTTACTTTTTGCAGGTTTCTGCATACATTTTAGGGGTTTTATCTTTCAGATCGGTGATAGTTATGAAAATTTCATTGCGGAACTGTTGTGCGGGTAGAAAACACTTGCGCCTTGGTTAAACACGTTTGCCTTCTAACCTATTATGCCCAAAAACCTTTCTCTAAGAATAATATAGACAGTATTTTCATTGAACATACTCCACGCTCCGTGGAGAGGAATGATGTGCGCATCTGATGGGCGATGAGATCCTATTCAAGTCTAATTCAGCCGGATGAGGGGTAGTGACAGATGAAGGAGTAGAGTGCAATCTTCCACGGCACGATAGTTGGTAGGGTTGTGGGCGGCGAGATCGATATTCTATAGTCACACCACACGAAGGAAGGTGTGAGATTGTGTGTGCGTGTCGCATACCTTCACGGCGGTGGCTCAAGGACATAAAGGACGAGAGAATGGATGATGATTTAGTAAGGGAATATATACATACGGCCTATTTGTCGTATACATTCTGCTCACAAACAATAAATTAAAGCTATTACATCAATCACACCTGGACGCTGGCGTGAGTGGCTTCAGCTATATCAGGGGAATAACATTCAAGCATCATGAACTACAGGATGCCAGTTCCTTTCCGCTCGTTCTGTAGCGTACACACTGCAGGGTCTCTCATATATAGTCATTTAGGGATATCTCGACACGCTAAGCAAAAACCTGTAATTTTTATCATACTTTATTTGTAAAATATTTCAATTATTTCCCTGGTGATTTTGTACACAGTTTATGTTTTTTTATTATTTATGGCAAAAATAACATTTCATAACATGTTAAATTATCAAATAAATAAAGGATGCAATAATGTCCACTTCTCCCGCACTTAGGGAGAACCTGACACTAGGTAGGACCTCCGAATAGTTACTCAACTATTGTACAGAGTGGGTACATATAAAATGTTCATCGTTTCCATTTTCCACACACATCTCGTGGAACCATTTCCTGCATTCCCCACTACATTGGACCCATGCCTCATTACGGTTGTCGTCACATACTGCGCAGTAATTCTCAGAGCAAAGAAGACTGCTTGACAAACTAGCTTCCCCGTTGCGCACGCCGAGTTCTCATTGTTGTCCTTCGATTTGAAGGATTCTTTCATTTCCGCGTTTCCTATTTAAATTTTCCCGATAATCCTGTGATGTCACCGTGGCGGATTGGGGGAGGGAGGGGGGAAGCAATACATCTCTATTCATAAAGCTGATGCCTTATCAAGCACATCCGGATATTTACAGTGCGTTGAGTGTCCGTCGATTATCAACCGAATCCTGCCCCGAGGATTGTAACGGTTTAGGTGATCAAGGAATAATGAAAATATCTCAGTGGTCATATACACTGATTCGGACATTTTAACACCTGATCCACTGGGCATTCCTTATGAGTGTATCTTTGCCTTACCCCTTTCATTATAACAAAGGGTGGGATAGCATATCCAATAGCATTATCACACACCATTACTGTTACCGTAGATCCTTTTTCTGCCGTGGTGCTGTGAAACACGTTTTTCTTTCCTTTTTCACTGATAATCTTTCCTCCCTTAGATATGAGCTGAACACCAGTTTCATTGGCATTGAAAATATTACCAGGCTCTTGAAAAACCCAGTAGTATCCAACCAATGCATTTTGTTTTTTAAAATATGCATCTTAACACCATTCCTCTGAGTGAACCTAAAAGCCAGTTCTCGTAAGTCGGTCACTGTTCGCCCAAACCCCTTAGAATCAAGATGAAAAATATGGTTGACTAAATGGTCCTACATAGCTTTGTCGATTGTTGCTCCTCTTTCCAGTTTTCTATTGATAGATATACAAGATAATATTCTGGATCTGAGTGTATTCCTTGGAATACTGAAATACTTGGCAGCTGTTGCTAAAGTAGTTCCATTTCCTTTCACGTCCTTAATAGAAGCAGCCTGCTAGCAGACCTTTGTACACATATTTCCGTGGCATCCTCCACCTATGACCATTTGGATGCAAAACTATTAATGCGAAACTTCTACTTTATCATCAGTCTCCAACCTTCGTAATTCGAGTTTAACAATACAAACATTATTGTAAAAATATCGCATTACAACAATATTATAAATATCCTAGTACACTACATTGTCATCATTTATTACTCCTACTAAACTGTAGTATTAACGCACCATTAAACACTTTCCCCAAAAATGTATTCCGGTTTAGAGATTCAGGGAGATCTCGACACGATCTGCCCGAGTTTCATTGGCAGGCAAGAGGTCGCAACACTTACCAAGCTAAGGTTTGGCGATTTGGAAATGACATGATCGCTTCTCCGAAACTTGCTTTGTGCGCCTAACCTGAAACATCATCTTAAAAGTATCGTTACACAACCTACTCATAATATTATAGCATGTTACTTACAGTGCACTATGTCTTCTGGTATGGGCTAGAGCAATATTGTTACTTTCATTGATCTGTCTCAACTTTATCCTTGGCTTTGACAAAATGAAAGTGACTGAGGTATGAGTGATGCTAGTAATGCCATTCCTTATGCAGCCAGTCCCTGCTATGAATGGTGTGAAAATGTTGCTCATAGGGTCAGTTGGTGCATGCATTTCAGGCGGCTTGGCAGACTGATATGTAATAGCAACTTCTGGGTCGGTGAGGAAAGCAACGGGAAACTACCTCACTCCTCATTTCCCTAGTACACCTCTTCAGTGATGCCTAGGCCATTTATGACAGCTGATGGCGGAGATGTTGAGAATCCAACCAGCCTTCGGGCTGAGGACTAAACATACACATACTATTAAATCATATATCACTTACTTACTCACCTTCAATTATTCATATGCCTTGTATTTATAGTGATAATCTTCAGCTAACAGGATGACCATGAGCACAAAACCATACGGCTCCAGCAAATGTAGTTGCAAGTTTGACCTGTGCAATACTGCGGTTACCAGAGGCGCTAAGTTTAAAAGTGTCGAGTTCTCCCTAAGTTACCTTAAACCCAGACCGAACGCACGGAGATTATAGTCTGCGCTATGGCAACTGCAGTAGGGGAGGGGCGCACAGAGTTCTTGACCTTGCAAGCAGCCTGCGCGTGGTCGACACGAGAACCACCAGTCGCCAGTTTGAATCTCAGCTCTCGATATGGTGAGACAGTTATCATTTCAACACGGTGTTTTGGTATGTAAAAGTTTTTGTTTCATCTTAATGGTCGTGTGAACTGCCATAACTCTCGTTATTGCTGTGCAGAAAATCCTAATTGTATTTATAAAGTCCCTAATTATGATAGAAAGATTGGTGTTTGGTGTACTGTTAGTACAAGAAGGGCCTATATTTTCGAGACGATAGTAAATGTAGCCAGCCCCGTGATGTAGGGGTAGCGTGCCTGCCTCTTACCCGGAGGCCCCGGGTTCGATTCCCGGCCAGGTAAGGGATTTTTACCTAGACCTGAGGGCTGGTTCGAGGTCCACTCAGCCTACGTGATTAGAATTGAGGAGCTATCTGACGGTGAGATGGCGGTCCCGGTCTAGAAAGCCAAGAATAACGGCCGAGAGGATTCGTCGTGCTGACCATACGACACCTCGTAATCTGTAGGCCTTCGGGCTGAGCAGTGGTCGCCTGGTAGGCCAAGGCCCTTCAAGGGCTGTAGTGCCATGGGGTTTAGGTCTGGTTTGGATAGGAAATGTAGAGAGGTACCAAGATGACATTCTTACGCCGTTCTTCCAACAGTTAACGAAAGAAGAAAAATCGCGTGGGTGGTTTCAACAAGATTCAGCCCCTGCTCATACAGCAGACGATTCCCTTCTTACAGTTCCATCCCGGCATTTGCCTGGAGGAGATACGGGAAGCCACGGAAAACCACTTAGAGGATGGTGGAGGCGGGAATCGAACAGCCTATACTCAGTTGATCTCCCGAGGCTGAGTGTACCCCTTTCCAGCCCTCGTATCACTTTTCAAATTTCGTGGCAGAGACGGGAATCGAACCCGGACCTCCAGGGATGGCAGCCAATCATACTAACCACTACACCAAAGACGCGGACAAGAGGAAAAGTAGCGTGCATTTATTCTTCTCTCACTCTTATCAACCTGGGTGACGGAATAGGCTCTTAGATCGAGGAAGGTTGAATCGACGTTACCTACATTCACTGGTGGATGGAAAAAATTCCAATATGCATCTCTAATGAAAACAGGCATTATAAAATACTGGCCATCGAAAATTGTGATTTATGTATAGGGGATGGAAATAAAATGAAATATGTTGCGTTATGTGTCATAATTAGTGCGGATGGGTACGGATAATGTGGATCAGGTGGCCAGCCCATCCCCACGTTATTTCGTGCATTTAGCGCGCTGGTTTTTAACAAACCGTCAGTTCAACGTTATAATATCAGAAGTTGATGAACTAACACAGGACAGAATTCAGACTCCTTCGCGTCACTTATAAATCTATAGTGAGTAATGGGACGTTGAATAATAATAACAATACTACTACTACTACTACTACTACTACTACTACTACTACTAATAATAATAATAATAATAATAGTCACATCGCTTAATGCAAAATTAAGACACTACAAGACAGTTAATTTCTACGCCTTAGAAGCCATATCACTTGGAGGTCGCTCTTAAATTATACACCGGGCGAATTGGGGCGCGCAGCTGTGAGCTTGCATCCGGGAGATAGTGGGTTCGAACCCTACTGTCGGCATCCCTGAGACGGCTTTCCGTGGTTTCCCGTTTCCACAGGAGTAAAATGCTGGGGCTGAACCTTAATTAAGGCCACGGCCGCTTCCTTCCCACTTCTAGCGCTTTTCTATCCCATCGTCTCCGCAAGACCTATCTGTGTCGGTGAGAAGTAAAGCCAATTTAAAAAAAACATATTTATAGAAAATGAAAAGTAAGAAAGGAAAATACTCCGGAGAATTTATGGTCCCACGACAGAAAATGGAATGTGGATTAAGAGGAAAACAGAGGACCTCTACTCATTAACTGGCAGGCTCACTGATGCCGTACGCAAGGGACGCCCGAAATCCTATGGCCCTATCTGCAGAATGGGCAGCGACAGACTCACCAAAATAGTTAAAATAATCGACTAAAATAATGTGAAAATAAAATGGATAGAAGACACTAAGGCGGAACTCCAAGAAATATATAGGCCTATCATGGACGACATCGTAGAAGATCGTGGAGCCTTCAGTACAATAGTAGCCAAGCAGAAATTCGTGGAGAAACCTAAGAAGAATACTGGTAGGAAGTGGTACACAGAACGCAAAATGCAACACAGTGCATTCACGAAAATATTTTTGGAGGACAAGAAGGCGAAAACCATCAGGCCATCGAAGGAAGACACAAATCTCATGGGTAAAAGAAGTCCACCGAGATTTAGAAAAATGTGAGATCACGGCAGAAGTTATAACAAATAGAAAAATCTCCAGGCAGAGAGTTTCGGAGGTGAAGGACCTAGCTGATGAGAAAACGAGGAAGAATAGAGTATACTCGGCAGAAGAACGAGCACGAGCAAGCCAACGGATGAAGGAATACTGGCGAAAGGGGAAGGAGAAAGAACTTGAGAAAGCAATGGAAGTTGCAGCACACAGATGGCTGAAATAATAATAATAATAATAATAATAATAATAATAATAATAATAATAATAATAATAATAATAATAATAATAATAATTGTACCGGGCGGTACACCTCCACACCGCTAATTTAAAATGTGCGCCTGTTGAAACTCCTCTGCTGGAGGAAGTCTGAACTTTATGGACGGTATTAATTTTCAAGTTTCTCAGAAGATGTCTCTACCTGGAAATTTTGGAGTTTTTGAACTGTGTCATTTTCGACGTATTTTTGTTTTGCTTGTAGTAAGAAGTGTGAACTTTCTCTTCTAGAGGACACTACTGAAGATCAACAATAGTGCACCCTAGTGCGAAGTGAAAGAACTATTTTTTTTGGAGAAGTTCTTATTTCAAAAGTTTGTTTCTTGTTAAATTTCTTTCTGTTATTGTTTAAGTTGGCTGTATACCCCTCTTTTTCCCCTTGTTTTAGATTTATCCAATCCCGAATTTCTTTTAGTAATTTCCGACCAATCCGATGTATCTTCCCCCAACTTGGATATGTTTCTGTACCCTAGCCAATAAAGTGATTGTGGGCGGGTGTTCTCTTCCCTAAAACGCCTAGAACCTTCCGCGAGAGTATTTAAACTGCTGATTTTTGGGTCTCCGGGCCACTTCTGTTCCATCTTTCAATGTGTAAAGTACATAGCAGGGGGCGGGAAGCGCCTCTTTCTTCTCCAGCTGTTCAACACCAGGTAATGGCCTCTTAATAACTTCTTTTCTTGCTAGGTTGGCAGTTTAACTCTCGGAGCGGGTTCGAAGCGTTTCCACCATGTAACTTTTTCCTAAAATGTAACCAATCTTTTCATCTATTCTCTTTTAAAGCTGCATTATTGGGATAGAGAATGCTAACCCTCTCGAGCTCCCACTCACATTGTTTTGAGGTGAACTTATTTTCTCAACCTATTCTTCGTTAACATAAAACAAATTGCTCTTTTCTAAAGTCACCTCTGTAGTATGGGATTAGCCCTTGCATTAGTGGCCTAGAGCCAGATTAGGTTTTAAAAACAAGTGTATTAGGAGTGCAGATCGCCTCCTCTCAAATTGTTATTTTAGAGGTCATGTAATTGCCCCTTTTCATTTAATAGACCTCAGTAGGTTGGGTATTTTACCCCTGTGTCTATGTCCAGTGAGGACAACTCGAAGGTGGAGTTTGGTGTGGCCTTTGAGAGGCTTAAAGTTGAGAGCGTGTGGCTCTTTTGAAAATTGAGTGTTGTATGCCTCGTGGAGGCTTTTCAGTGTAATTTGGAGCAAGGACTCCTAGGCATGAATGGGGTTTTCTGCCCCTCTGTTGAAACTTGTGTTTGGGGTAAAACTGAGCTGATTGCCCAAGCATTGTGAAGTCAGGGCGCGAAGCCCAAATCCTGTAAATATTGTAACTACCCTTTGGACTTGCTACTTTGTACCTGCCATGCTTGTTATTTCTTTGTTTTTGAAAAGAAAATATAACCTTGTTAAATTTTACATTGATTCCGTAGTTTGAGACCCGTTCACGCCCGCACCTTCTTTCACCTCTACCTACCACTAAAACACGGTAACAAGTGGTAGCAGAGCGTGGTTGAATGGGTCTCAATTTAGCCCTTTTTGACGGTTAAACATTGTTTTATTCCGAACTCTAACAATTTTCTCAGTTGCTGGAATTTTTTTTGAGTTTTTCAAAATTGTTCTGTCATCATGCCCGGACCTCGCGATGTTCTCCATCTTAACTATTTGCGCAAAGAGGAGTTGATATATGAGTTAACTATTAGAAATGTGCAATCTGGAGGCACGGTTGCAGTAGACACAAACAAGCTTAGAGAGTCCCTTGAATTGCCTATTTCAATCCCCACCTTGGGAGAGAAAGAAGTTGACGACTTTCTTTCCACGATCGTCGAGAATATTACTGGGCTAGCATCTGTAGTTAGTTTTTTTGATGAAAATGATCCTTCTCCTAATCAAATTAAGCGTGTGCAAGCCAGGCTATATCACTTTTCAAATAGAGTTAATGATCTGTTGTCTCTGAAGTTGAATGACGTTCAGAGGAAGGAAGCTAGTACGCTGCTTGAAAACATTTCTGAATTATCTAGCAAGGTCACTCAATTGTTAACTGGGGAGTTTCCTCCCAAAACTGATCAACCCGTCACGGTGAATGTAGGTAGCGAGGAAGAGCCTCATAAGGGAGAAGTCAATAGGAAAACCATTGCTGCTCAAACAACCTCTGCCCCATTGGACGAGTCTGAACGCCGTAACTCATTAAATAATGTACGTTCTGAATTAACTACCTTGCCATTGAAACCTTTACCTACTATGTCACCCGGGTTTAGTAGCTTGCCTCATCCATTGGCAATGTTGCTCAGAGGTATCTCTAAGTTTTCCGTTAATACCACCAGTGACGTAATTTCATTTTTAAGATTTCTAGTTGAATTTCAGGATCATGCCCTTGTTTTTTCTCTTCCTCCATGTCAAATTTTGCAAATTATCTATCCGTATGCTATTGGTATTCTCTCTGATAAAATCGTAAGAGCCATTGCCGAGCAATCATCTATTGAGGATTTCCATGCCCACTTGCTAGCTAACTTCATCCCTGCTAGGGCCAGGTCCTCCCTTATTCAGAAGTACTATTATCGGGTACAGCGCTTGGATGAAAACTTGGCAGACTTCATCCAAGATATTAAGTTTTATACTAGGGTGTTTGCTCTTCATTTCCCTGAGGATCAGATTGTACAAGCTATTGTGGAAGGGATTTCACCACCCTACAGGTCATATTTGTGTTTCGCGGCGTGCCCGCAAACTTTCTCGGAACTTGAAGCATTGGCCGTCTCAGCGGAAGGAGTTAGATACGCCGATTCTTTGCGTGTAGCGAAAGAACCCCCGCCTTCCTTTAGTAATACTCGGCCTCCACCTCGCCGATCAGTCACCCCTCGTAAATGTTATGCTTGTGGGTCGCCTGACCACCTGCGCAATGTGTCCACTGATCAAGTCGAGTGGGACAAGTAATGGGGCTGGTTCATCACAAGGCTGTTTTAAATGTGGGGCTTTCTCACATATCGCCAAGAATTGCCCAAATTCGAATAGCACCCCTCCTGCTCAACTTCTGGTGCAAATTCCACCTATGCCAATAATAAAAAGTGACTAGTGGCTTCGGCTGAGTCGACTAATCCATCTTCCCGAGACTCAGCCCCTAGTAAACAGGTTGTATATTCAGGGAACGAGCAATTTTCAAATGCATCTTTTGAATGCCCCAAAGAGTGTCTTAGGATTGCGGCGGATTCCCCCGCACCTATTCCTTTTCTTAAGATTGAGTTAAACAATGAGCCTATAACCGCTCTATTAGATTCAGGCAGTGTCTGTTCGATTATTTCGGCTGAATGGTATTCTAAATTGAAATCTGTTTGTAAACTACCTGACTATGTCTCATCTCCTGTCCTATATGTTTCGGCTAATTCATCTCCATTAGAAATTCTAGGTTCCTTACTGGTTAAAATTCGTATTTTTAAATTTACATGGAAAACCAAACTGTTTGTGGCTAAGCACTTGTCTTGCCCCATCATACTGGGAGCGGACTTCATTTCTCACACTGGTCTTGTGCTCGATCTTCAGAGTAAGTCGTGCACTTTCAAGTTTGCGTCCAATTGTAAAATTCCTTTGTTAAAGTGTAATTCTGTATCATGTTCATCTATTTCGCCTACCCAGGATGAGATGTTGTTAGACCTTAGACATCTACCTGAGGAGCAGGCTGATAGTATTCGCAAATTGTGTCAGTCCTTTCCGGAGGTGTTCTCTGATACTCTTGGTGTTACTGACCTTATTGAACACAAAATTGAGGTCACGGATTCGATTCCTGTCCGTTTTCCACCTTATAGGCTATCTCCACCTAAAATGAAGGCTCTGAAAGAAATTATCGATCAAATGTTGAAGGATGGTATTATTAGGCCCTCTAAGTCAGCGTATTCTTCGCCTATTTTTCTAGTCCCGAAACCCCAAGGGGGCTTCAGGCCTGTCATTGATTACAGGGCTCTCAATCGGAAGGTGGTGTTACAATCTGTGCCCCTTCCCGACCTTCATTCTTGTTTTTCATGGTTTCGTAAGGCCAAGTTCTTTACTATCTTGGACTTGAATCAGGCCTATAATCAAATTCCCCTTGCCGAAGAGTCTAAACACCTTACAGCGTTTGCCACGGACTGGAATTTATATGAATACAACCGCGTGCCTTTCGGGCTCCCCACGGGAGCAGCTGTACTCACTAGGCTGCTAGATAGGGTCTTCTCCGACATCAAATTTGAATACTTGTACCACTACTTGGATGATGTCGTCGTATTTTCGGAAACCTTCGAAGAACATCTAGATCATCTGCGAGAAGTTCTCAATCGCCTTCGTAAGGCTGGGTTAACTGTCAAGTTGTCCAAGGTTGCCTTTGCTAAGCCCTCTATGTCATTCCTAGGGCATATTGTGTCACCTGATGGTGTTGCAGTAGATCATTCGAGAACACAGGCCATCCGTGATTTTAAACCTCCCAAGGACATTAAAGGCATCGCCAGGTTTATTGGTATGGTGAATTTCTTCAGAAAGTTCATTCCTAACTTTGCTAATAGAGCGGCGCCCTTAAACCTTCTTCGTAGGAAAGGCATCAAATTCGAGTGGGGACCTTCTCAACAAGCCGCTTTTGAAGATCTTAAATTGGCTCTCTGTAATGCCCCTGTACTTGCTATGCCTGATTTCTCGAAGAAATTCATCGTCCAAACTGACGCGTCGTCGTCAGCAGTAGCTGCAGTCCTTCTTCAAGAGACTGAACTAGGGAGGCGACCCATCGCCTATGCATCTAGGACCTTGTCGGCTCAAGAAACCAAGTATTCCATCGATGAGCTCGAAGGTTTGGCAGTCTTATTCGCCTTAGAAAAGTTCCGTCTCTATCTGGAACACGTCAAATTCGACCTGGAGACAGATAATCAAGCCTTAAGCTGGGTCTTAGGTAGGCCGCGTCGTACTGGTCGTATAGCCCGTTGGGCCATCCGTATTTCTGCCTTCCAATTCGATGTCAGGCATATCAGAGGTACCGAAAATGTTGTTGCTGATGGACTCAGTCGTATGTTTTCTAACGACGTCGGGACCCATGAACCGGTCGACAGTTCATCACCTCCCGAGTCCATACTATCTGGTGTTAATGCCATCTTAACAGATGCTCCCATGCTTTTTAGGGATATTGAGAAATACCAACGTGAAGATCCGACGCTGGCTCCGATAATGGAAACCCTTTCTTCTGGGGAACATGTTGTCCCTTATGTTCTGAGGAATGGTGTTCTATGTTGCCCATCGAGGCATGATAAGATGATGAAAGTTGTCGTTCCAGCTGTTCTTGTACCTATGATCTTCAAGTATTATCATGAGACCCCATTAGGAGGGCATCTGGGTATCTTTAAAACTCGTGAAAAGATTCGTGAAATGTTCATCTGGAAAGGTATGGACGGTGAAATCCTTGAACTTGTAAAAGCTTGTAAATCTTGTTTGCTCAGTAAACCCACCATGTCCACCAAGGTAGGCCTTTTGTCTTCGCATCAAGCGTCGCGCCCCATGGAACGCCTGTATATTGATTATGTAGGACCCTTCCCCCAGTCAAAGGGAAATGCTAACAAGTTCATCTTTGTATGCGTAGATGGCTTTACTAGATTTTCCTGGTTATTTCCGACTAAGCTGGCTACCGCTCAGTCTACCATTACTTGCTTAAATTCTATTTTTGCTTCTTTTGGTCCGTGCCAATATATTGTATCTGATAATGCTAAGGCTTTTACATCTAATTTATTTCGTAAATTCT
Organism: Anabrus simplex; assembly: GCF_040414725.1. Taxonomy (NCBI): domain Eukaryota; kingdom Metazoa; phylum Arthropoda; class Insecta; order Orthoptera; family Tettigoniidae; genus Anabrus; species Anabrus simplex. Next base: position 1,774,787,487 of record NC_090265.1, on the reverse strand, counting down.
GTTTTGACTTGTCCATCTCTCATGTAACTACTTCTGCTTATTACCCTCAACCATCTCTGGCTGAACGAGTTAACCGTAATCTCAGGTCCGCACTTATTGCCTATCATCATGAAGATCATTCCAGGTGGGACACGTCCCTGCATTGGTTAGCTTTTGCTTTGAATTCGGCGGTTCATGAATCACATAAATTTACTCCAGCCTCGTTGATGTTCAAGTTTGTTCCCAACACGCCACTCTTTAACCTCTGGTCTCTGAGTGACATTCTACCCGAGACAATAGATCCGGACAACATTAAAGATCTTTGGAAGAAGGCTAAAGCCAATCTTAAAGTGTCTCATGAAAAGGTTAGGGAAAGGTATGATCGTGGACGGAGACCCACCCCTTTGAAGGTAGGTGACCAAGTTATGGTCAAGAACTTTGTTCCCGCGGGCAAGCTTGCCCCCAGATTTCATGGGCCTTGTATCATTCTCGATTTTCTTACGCCGGTTACATTGTTAGTAAGCAATCCAGCCACCGAGAGGATATTTAGGGTTCACCTGTCCCAGGTGAAACCGGTGTAAATTTTGTGTCAACTTGCTTCACATAATTTGATAGGAATATGAAGGTTATATTTTTTTTGAGTTTCCACTCTTAAGGCATTCTGCTCTTTCTATTTTGTTTTATATGTAAGCATTTTTTGTAAAACCTTCCCCGATCCGTTAAACTGCCATTCTGTCCTTACCATGGCCATTACCACGCTCCCGTCTCCTGCTATACACACTGTGGCTTGCTTAGATTAAATGCCATGGATATTTGCACGCCGCTGGCCCCTCTACCTCTCCAACAAGCCTGTGCCCTCAAAAAAATGATGATGGTCCAACAAAATTCTGCCGCCTAGTTTTAATGTTTCAGTGCCCCCGCAGCCGCGCGGCGCCGTGCCGCGACTGGGTTTGAGGAAGGGCCCCCTCGGCCCCAGCGAGGACGACATGTGCACGGCGAGCCGGAGCTCTCCTCCCGGCCTAGGCTGATGTGCGGCGCACGACCTGCTACTTGCCCGCAGCCTGTATATGTTCACCGCGGGCGCGGCGTGCTTCAACACCTCTGCTCCCCTCATAGTGCGGGCGAGTGGTATCTCAGGGTACTTGAGGGGTCCGAGCGGCCTCCTTTGGACGCAAGCTGCAACGGCCGGTCTGGCCAGCCAACTTCATCAACATCAACTACATGAACAGTTACTATAAGCAATGACTACACTTGGGAATTCAACAGCAATATTTGGTGGACATTGCAAAATTTTTCATCACTTTTAAGTATTACAAGTTTATCTTCAGAATTCAACTTCTACAAACATAAAGACTGTACTTCACCTGCAACAACAAAATTTTGAAACTGAATCAAACCAAATTAAGAAAATCTTATAAATTTTTTTGGCAAGTAATCTCCATATCTACATCAAAACTTGGACCTTGTTTTCAAACAATTTCATGTGTCACCCCGGGAGGAACTTTTGGGGGGGGGGGGGGGAGGTCTGTACCGGGCGGTACACCTCCACACCGCTAATTTAAAATGTGCGCCTGTTGAAACTCCTCTGCTGGAGGAAGTCTGAACTTTATGGACGGTATTAATTTTCAAGTTTCTCAGAAGATGTCTCTACCTGGAAATTTTGGAGTTTTTGAACTGTGTCATTTTCGACGTATTTTTGTTTTGCTTGTAGTAAGAAGTGTGAACTTTCTCTTCTAGAGGACACTACTGAAGATCAACAATAGTGCACCCTAGTGCGGAGTGAAAGAACTATTTTTTTTGGAGAAGTTCTTTTTTCAAAAGTTTGTTTCTTGTTAAATTTCTTTCTGTTATTGTTTAAGTTGGCTGTATACCCCTCTTTTTCCCCTTGTTTTAGATTTATCCAATCCCGAATTTCTTTTAGTAATTTCCGACCAATCCGATGTATCTTCCCCCAACTTGGATATGTTTCTGTACCCTAGCCAATAAAGTGATTGTGGGCGGGTGTTCTCTTCCCTAAAACGCCTAGAACCTTCCGCGAGAGTATTTAAACTGCTGATTTTTGGGTCTCCGGGCCACTTCTGTTCCATCTTTCAATGTGTAAAGTACATAGCAGGGGGCGGGAAGCGCCTCTTTCTTCTCCAGCTGTTCAACACCAGGTAATGGCCTCTTAATAACTTCTTTTCTTGCTAGGTTGGCAGTTTAACTCTCGGAGCGGGTTCGAAGCGTTTCCACCATGTAACCTTTTCCTAAAATGTAACCAATCTTTTCATCTATTCTCTTTTAAAGCTGCATTATTGGGATAGAGAGTGCTAACCCTCTCGAGCTCCCACTCACATTGTTTTGAGGTGAACTTATTTTCTCAACCTATTCTTCGTTAACATAAAACAAATTGCTCTTTTCTAAAGTCACCTCTGTAGTATGGGATTAGCCCTTGCATTAGTGGCCTAGAGCCAGATTAGGTTTTAAAAACAAGTGTATTAGGAGTGCAGATCGCCTCCTCTCAAATTGTTATTTTAGAGGTCATGTAATTGCCCCTTTTCATTTAATAGACCTCAGTAGGTTGGGTATTTTACCCCTGTGTCTATGTCCAGTGAGGACAACTCGAAGGTGGAGTTTGGTGTGGCCTTTGAGAGGCTTAAAGTTGAGAGCGTGAGGCTCTTTTGAAAATTGAGTGTTGTATGCCTCGTGGAGGCTTTTCAGTGTAATTTGGAGCAAGGACTCCTAGGCATGAATGGGGTTTCCTGCCCCTCTGTTGAAACTTGTGTTTGGGGTAAAACTGAGCTGATTGCCCAAGCATTGTGAAGTCAGGGCGCGAAGCCCAAATCCTGTAAATATTGTAACTACCCTTTGGACTTGCTACTTTGTACCTGCCATGCTTGTTATTTCTTTGTTTTTGAAAAGAAAATATAACCTTGTTAAATTTTACATTAACTTTGATTCCGTAGTTTGAGACCCGTTCACGCCCGCACCTTCTTTCACCTCTACCTACCACTAAAACACGGTAATAATAATAATAATAATAATAATAATAATAATAATAATAATAATAATAATAATAATAATAATAATAGTAATTGTACCGGGCGGTACACCTCCGCGCCGCTAATTCAAACATTGCGCCAGTTGAAACTCCTCTACTGGAGGAAGCTTGAACTTTAACTTCCACATTAATGCTAAGATTTCTCAGATGTCATTACTATAAATTTTGAAGAGTTCTGAACTGTGTCTTTTTCGATTTATTTTTGTTTTCCCTGTAGTAAGAAGTGTGAACATTCTCTTCTAGATGGCACTACTGAAGGACTACAATTGTGCACCCTAGTGTGAAGTGAAAGAACTGTTTTTTGGAGAAATTTTGTGTTCATAAGTTTGTTCCTTGTTAAATTTCTTTCAGTTATTTGTTTGGGTTGGCAGTATAACCCTTCTCTTTCCGCTTGTTTTGAATTTAGCCAATCCCGAATTTCTCTAATTAATTTTCCACGAAATAAGGTGTTTCTTCCTCATCTGGTTGGTTTTCGTTGTTAGCCAATAAAATTTTGTGGGTGGGTTGTAATCATTCATGAAACGTCTCGAATCTTCCGCGAGGGTATATAAACTGCTGATTTTCTGGTCTCCTCGCCACTTCGGTAACATCTTTCCTAGTGTGATTATATAGCAGGGGGCGGGAAGCGCCTCTTTCTTCGGGCAGCAGTTCAACCATCAGGTAATGGCCTTTTAATAACTTCCTTGTTTGCTAGCTCAGCAGTTTAACCCTCGGGGCGGGTTCGAAACTTTTATTATGTAACCTTCCTTTAAAATGTACAAGACTCTTAGTATAAAGTTCTGTCTCTGTAACCACAAATTGGGATAGAGAGTGCCGACCCTCTCGAGCTCCCATTCATTTTGTTTGAGGTGACTACGTTTTTATAACAGTTTCCCTTATACTCGTAATGTCATAACTTTTTCAATCGTGTCACCTCCGTAGTATGGGATTAGCCCTTGCATAAGTGGCCTAGTGCCAAATAGGTTTTAAGAAGTGTATTAGGAGTGCAGTTACGCCTCCTCTCCTGTTGGTATTTTGAGGCCATGTCATTGTCCTGTTTCTTTACTGAATAGGCCTCAGTAGGTTGGGTTATTTTACCCCTGGTTTTATGTGTCCGGAGGACAGCTTGAAGGTGGAGTTTGTGTGTCCGTTGATGGGCTTGAACTTTGAGAGCGGGTTGCTCTTTTTGAAATTTGGTTTCTGTGTGCCTCGAGCAGGCTTTTCTGCGTAATAGAGAGCGAGTGCTCCTGGGCATGATTGGGGTTTTCTGCCCCTTTGTTAAACCTTATGCATAAGTAAAGTTGGGCTCATTGCTCAGGGATTGTGTTTCTGGAACTCGAAGCCCAAAATACATTAATAAACTGTAATTGTTCATTCTTACCTTGTTGCTACAGAATTAAGTTCCTGTTGTACTGGTTATTTCTTGATCTCGAAAAGAAAATATAACCTTGGTGAAATTTTAAATTAACTTTAATTTCGTAGGTTGAGACCTGTTCATCCCAGCACCTTCTTTCACCTCTGCACATCCACAATAATCCGTAATAATAATAATAATAATAATAATAATAATAATAATAATAATAATAATAATAGTCCGACTCGTTGGCTGAATGGTCAGCGTACTGGCCTTCGGTTCAGAGGGTCCCGGGTTCGATTCCCGGCCGGGTCGGGGATTTTAATCGCTTCTGATTAATTCTTCTGGCTCGGGGACTGGGTGTATATGTCCGTCCCAACACTCTCCTCATCATATTCAGACAACATACTACACTACCAACCACCACAGAAACACGCAATAGTGCTTACATCCCTCCATAGAGGGTTGGCGTCAGGAAGGGCATCCGGCCGTAAAACAGGGCCAAATCCACATGTGCGACGCAGTTCGCACCCGCGACCCCACGGGTGTGGGAAAAGCGGCAGGAAAAGAAGAAAAGAATAATAATAATAATAATAATAATAATAATAATAATAATAATAATAATAATGGCGTGTGATTGGGTTAGAAGAACATGAATGTTTCAATTGATTGCCTAGCTTTTGCAGATGATATGGGAATTTTCTCTGATCCTTTAGACATGGCTACAAAGCAAATTAATCGCCTCAAGACACAGGCGGCAAAAGCAGGCCTCCAGATCTGTTTGGAGAAAACACCAAGCCAGCATCAAGGGAGCTAAATGTAAACGAGGGGGCAATCAGACGGACAGATAAGATTAAACATCTTGGTGAATAGATAGAATCAATCATCTCTGAAAAAGAAGCTTTTGCGTCGCGTATGGATGAAATGGTTATGGCTTATCAATTGACCAATGACGCTTACAACAAGGAATACAAATCCTTGAACGCAAGACTCAGACATTATTGCACTGTCATAAGACCAGAGGCTTTGTGTGCAGCGGAATGCCTTGCTATGAACTAGAAAGGTCCGTTAGAAAAATTGGAACTTACAGAAAGAAATATTTTAAGGAAAATTCTTGTCACAATTAAAAAGAGGAATATATACGTCGGCATAACAATAAGCTGTATATTCAAGCCCAGAAGATCTCTGGTGTCATGCGCATTTTACGGCCACTTGCTAGGAATGAGACCAACACGATTATCAAACCAGATCTTTAGCTTAAAGGCAAGAAGACCCAGCCAGCTTGGTTCAAGGAGGTGGAAAGGGATCTACAGGAGGTGGGAATCACTTTTGAATAAAGCCCGGATTTTCATGCGGTAATACATTAGATTGCAAACTAATTTGGTTAGTAGGAAATGCCGGTCACCCGCTCTTCCATAATGTAGAAAGAGTAACATAAATTATAGGGGTTCTGATGGGCTGTACCCCCAATTTATGCAAACCCCATAACATGATCGGTGTGAAGGTAGACTATACTTGCGTCTCGCTTGCATTCTAACCTATTAGTGCATAAAATTCCGGGCTCTACTTATGAAGATACACAAGAACACACACCACTCAGGAGGAACCTAAAAAACCACCAGGGTTTTCACAGAAGGCTGAAATTGAAGACGGAAAAGAGGTGGGCGGAGGATAGAAAAGAGCAACACCGGCAACGAATGAAAGAGCACTGGGCAAAGATCAAAGCCCAGAGACGACAGTTGAAATAACAAATAATAATAATAATAATAATAATAATAATAATAATAATAATAATAATAATAATAATAATAATAATAATAATAATAATAATAATAATATTTATTTATTTATTTATTTATAACTTATATAAAATACATTTGCAAATATGCAGTAGGATATTATACATTATCTTTGCAATTATTTACACCTGCAAAGCACTTGATGTGCTTATCTGCCGGTGTAGTTGTTTCACATTTGTATACAATGTTGCAATCCTTACTGTTTACAACATTAATAAGGTATGTATATTTACATTAGCATTGTAATTTTGTCCTGTGGTGTGAGTTTTTCTTAATCCCTGAAAGTATCACTCAAAATAGACAAGTCTTTGGTACATTTTTCATTCATGAACAAATATTTAAACTGTAATTTTTTAAAATCTATGATCCATAGTATCACATGTTTCTTAGTTGATATTTGGTTTTCAAGTGTGTCAAATCTGAGGGCAACTTGTTAAAAAATTTAGGAACTACAATTTGCAGTGTTCTGGATCCATATTTGTTGTAGTACCTCATAATAATAATAATAATAATAATAATAATAATAATAATAATAATAATAATAATAATGTTCGTCTTCTTGCCTGAATGTTTTTCGGTTCAGAGGGCTCTGGGTTAGATTCCCGACCGGATTACAGAGTTTCACCGGGGACTGAATGTTTGTACTGTCCCCTATATCTCTGCAACTCACATACCCCATACAACACTACTTATCTTCCACTACAATAGCACGTAGTATCCTATACACGGCATATGCCACCCACCCTTATCGGAAGGTCTGCTTTACAAATCCTGCACCAGGCTAGAAATCACCAAACGAACTATATTATTATTATTGTACCGGGCGGTACACCTCCACACCGTTTATTTAAAAGTTGCGCCAGTTGAAACTCCTCTTCTGGAGGAAGTCTGAACTTTATCTACGGTCTTAATTTCCAAATTTCTCAGAAGATGTCACTACCTGGAAAATTTTGAGTTTGTGAACTGTGTCATTTTCGACGTACTTTTGTCTTGCTTGTATTAAGAAGTGTGAACTTTCTCTTCTAGAGGACACTACTGAAGATCAACAATAGTGCACCCTAGTGCGGAGTCAAAGAACTATTTTGTTGGAGAAAATTTAATTTCAGGAGTTTGTTCTTTGTTAAATTTCTTTCTGTCATTGTTTAAGTTGGCAATATTTACCCCTTTCTTCCCCTTGTTTTGAATGTATCCAATCACGAATTTTTTCAATTAATTTCTGACCAATCTGGTGTATCTTTCCCCAACTTGAATCTGTTGCGGGGTCCTACCCAATAAAATCTTTGTGGGAGGGTGTTTTCTTTCCCCTAACGCCTAGAACTTTCTGCGAGAGTATTTAAACTGCTGATTTTAGGGTCTCCGAGCCACTTCTGTTCCATCTTTCAGTGTATTAAGTACATAGCAGGAGGCGGGAAGCGCCTTTTTCCTCGGCAGCGGTCAACAATAAGGTAATGGCCAATTAATAAATTTTTTCTTTGCCAGCTCAGCAGTTTAACTTTCGGGGCAGGTTCTAAGCGTTCCCCTATGTAACCTTTTCCTAAAATGTAACTTCTCTTTTCTTCTATTCTCTTGTAAAGCGACATACTGGGATAGAGAGTGTTAACCCTCTCGAGCTCCCACTCACATTGTTTGAGGTGAACTTATTTTTCGCAACCTATTCTTCAGTAATGTAAGTTAGTAGTTTCTTAAGTCACCTCTGTAGTATGGGATTAGCCCTTGCATCAGTGGCCTTAGAGCCAAAATAGGTCTTAAAGACAAAGTGTATTAGGAGTGCAAGTTCGCCTCCTCTCAAATTGTGATTTTAGAGGTCATGTATTAACTTTCTTGTCATTTAACAGACCTCAGTAGATTGGGTATTTTGCTCCTGTGTATATGTCCTTTGAGGACGGCTTAAAGGTGGAGTTCGGAGTGGCCTATGATAGGCTTGTATTTTAAGGGGAAGTTGCCCTTTTTGAAAATTGTGTTTCTGCCTCAAGGAGGCTTTTGGATGTAATTGGAAGCCGGTGTTTCTGGCATGTTTGTGGGTTTTCGGCCCCTTTGTTGTATGGTGTTCATTGTAAGGTTGGGCTCATGGCTCAAGAATTATGTTTCTGACTTTTTGAAGCCCCAAATGGGGTACCTATGTAAATGTAATTGTCAATCGTGTTTCGGCTACTAAGTACCTGTTCTATTTGTTGTTACCTAATTTTGAAAAGAAAATATAACCTTGCTAAATTTTAAAATTAATTTCACTTTAGTAGCTTGAGACCCCTTCACCACCCATCACCTTCTTTCATGCACAACTACCACCAAAAAACGGTAACAAGTGGTAGCAGAGCGTGGTTGAATGGGTCTCAATTTAGCCCCTTTTGACGGCTAAGCTCTGTTTTGATCCGAACTCTAACCATTTTCTCAGTTGCTGGAAATTTTTTATTGAGGTTTTTCAAAATTTTTCTGTTATCATGCCCGGCCCTCGCGATGTTCTCCTCCTTAACTACTTGCGCAAAGAGGAGTTGATCTACGAATTACCTATTAGAAACGTGCAATCTGGAGGCACGGTTGCTATCGACACTAACAAGCTTAGAGACTCCCTTGATTTGCCCATTTCCATCCCCAATTTGGGAGAGAAAGAAATTGATGACTCTCTTTCCACGATCGTCGAGAACATTACTGGGCTAGCATCGGTCGTTAGTTTTTTTGATGAAAATGATCCGTCTCCTAATCAAATTAAGCGTGTGCAAGGCAGGCTATATCATTTTTCAAATAGAGTTAATGATCTGTTGTCTCTAAAGGTGAATGACGTTCAGAGGAAGGAAGCTAATACGCTCCTTGAAACTATTTCTGAATTGTCTAGTAAAGTCACTCAATTGTTAACTGGGGAAATTCCTCCCAAATCTGATCAACCCACCATAGTGAATGTAGGTAGTGAGGAAGAGTCTCCTAAGGGAGAAGTAAATAGGAAAACCCCCACTGCTCCAACTATCTCTGCCCCATTGGACAACGAGTCTGAACGCCGTGCATCGTTGAGTAACATCCGTTCTGAATTAAATTCTTTGCCCCTGAAACCTCTACCTACTATGTCACCCGGGTTTAGCAGCTTGCCTCATCCATTGGCAATGTTGCTAAGAGGTATCTCTAAGTTTTCTGTCAACACCACCAGTGAAGTTATTTCATTTTTAAGATTTTTAGTTGAATTTCAGGATCACGCCCTTGTGTTTTCTCTTTCCCCTTGTCAAATTTTACAAATAATCTATCCTTATGCTATTGGTGTTCTCTCAGATAAAATAGTAAGAGCTATTGCTGAACAGTCATCTATTGAAGATTTTCACGCACACTTGCTTGCAAATTTCATTCCTGCCCGCGCGAGGTCATCTCTGATTCAGAAATACTATTATCGGGTACAGCGCTTGGATGAAAACTTGGCTGATTTCATACAGGACATTAAGTTTTATACTAGGGTGTTTGCCCTTCATTTTCCTGAAGATCAGATTGTGCAGGCTATTGTAGAGGGAATTTCACCTCCCTATAGGTCATATTTGTGTTTCGCGGCGTGCCCGCAAACCTTCTCGGAACTTGAAGCGTTGGCCGTCTCGGCGGAAGGAGTTAGATACGCCGATTCTTTGCGTGTCGCGAAAGAACCCCCGCCTTCCTTTAGTAACACTCGGCCTCCACCTCGCCGACCAGTCAATCCCCGTAAATGTTATGCGTGCGGGGCGCCTGACCACCTGCGCAATAAGTGTCCTCTGATCAAGTCTAGTAGGGCAAATAATGGAGCTGGTTCATCACAAGGCTGTTTTAAATGTGGGGCTTTCTCACATATCGCCAAGAATTGTCCCAATTCGAATAGCACCCCCTCCTGCTCAACTTCTGGGGTAACTTCCAACAACAATCAAAAGTGACTAGTGGCTTCGGCTGAGTCAACTAATTCATCTTCCCGAGGCTCAGCCCCTGGTAAGCAGATCGAAAATCCTGGGAACGTTAAATCTGCTAATCTGTCCTTTGAATGCCCCAAAGAGTGTCTTAAGATTGCGGCGGATACCCCCGCACCTGTTCCTTTCCTTAAGATTGAGGTAAATAACGAACCTATAACAGCTCTATTAGATTCAGGCAGTGTTTGTTCCATTATTTCGGCTGAATGGTACTCGAAATTGAAGTCTGTTTGTAACCTACCTGTCTATGACTCTTCTCCTGTGAAATGTGTTTCTGCTAATACATCTCCATTAGAAATTCTAGGTTCCTTACTGGTCAAAATTCGTATTTTTAAATTTACATGGAAAATTAAATTGTTTGTGGCCAAGCAATTGTCTTGCCCCATTATATTGGGAGCGGACTTTATTTCTCACACTGGTCTTGTGCTCGATCTCCAGTCTAGGTCGTGCACATTCAAATTTGCTTCTAGTTGTAAAATTCCACTATTAAAGTGTAATTCTGTGTCATGTTCTTCTATTTCGCCTACCCAGGATGAGACGTTGTTAGACCTTAGACATCTACCTGAGGAGCAGGCTGATAGTATTCGCAAACTGTGTCAGTCGTTTCCCGAGGTATTCTCTGATACTCTTGGCGTTACTGACCTTATCGAATACAAAATTGAGGTCACGGATTCGATTCCTGTCCGTTTTCTACCGTATAGGCTATCTCCACCTAAAATGAAGGCTCTGAAAGAAATCATCGATCAGATGTTGAAGGATGGTATTATTAGGCCCTCTAAGTCAGCGTATTCTTCGCCTATTTTTCTAGTCCCGAAACCCCAAGGGGGCTTCAGGCCTGTAATTGACTACAGGGCTCTCAATCGGAAGGTGGTGTTACAATCTGTGCCCCTTCCCGACCTTCATTCTTGCTTTTCATGGTTTCGTAAGGCCAAGTTCTTTACTATCTTGGACTTGAATCAGGCCTATAATCAAATTCCCCTTGCTGAAGAGTCTAAACACCTTACAGCGTTTGCCACGGACTGGAATTTATATGAATACAACCGCGTACCTTTCGGGCTCCCCACGGGAGCAGCTGTACTCACTAGGCTACTAGATAGGGTCTTCTCCGACATCAAATTTGAGTACTTATATCACTACTTGGATGATGTCGTCGTGTTTTCGGAGACCTTCGAAGAACATCTAGATCATCTGCGAGAAGTTCTGAATCGCCTTCGTAAGGCTGGGTTAACTGTCAAGTTGTCCAAGGTCGCTTTTGCTAAGCCCTCTATGTCATTCCTAGGGCATATTGTGTCACCTGATGGTGTAGCAGTCGATCATTCTAGAACACAGGCCATCCGTGATTTTAAACCTCCCAAGGACATTAAAGGTATCGCCAGGTTCATTGGTATGGTGAATTTCTTCCGAAAGTTCATTCCTAACTTTGCTAATAGAGCGGCGCCATTGAACCTTCTTCGTAGGAAAGGCATCAAATTCGAGTGGGGACCTTCTCAACAAGCCGCTTTTGAAGATCTGAAATTAGCTCTCTGTAATGCCCCTGTCCTTGCCATGCCTGATTTCTCAAAGAAATTCATCGTCCAAACGGACGCGTCGTCGTCGGCGGTAGCGGCAGTCCTTCTTCAAGAGACTGAACTAGGGAGGCGACCCATCGCCTATGCATCTAGGACTCTATCGGCTCAAGAAGCCAAGTATTCCATCTATGAGCTCGAAGGGTTGGCAGTCTTATTTGCCTTAGAAAAGTTCCGTCTCTATCTGGAACATGTCAAATTCGACCTGGAGACAGATAATCAAGCATTAAGCTGGGTCTTAGGTAGGCCGCGTCGTACTGGTCGTATAGCCCGTTGGGCCATCCGTATTTCTGCCTTCCAATTCAATGTCAGGCATATCCGAGGTACCGAAAATGTTGTCGCTGATGGACTCAGCCGTATGTTTTCAGACGACGTTGAGAAGCATGAACAGGTCGACAGTCCATCACCTCCCGAGTCCATGCTATCTGAGGTTAATGCCATCCTAACAGATGTTCCCATGCTGTTTAGGGATATCGAGAAATACCAACGTGAAGATCCGACGCTGGCTCCGATAATGGAAACCCTTTCTTCTGGGGAACATGTTGTCCCTTATGTTCTGAGGAATGGAGTTCTATGTTGCCCTTCGAGGCATGATAAGATGATGAAAGTTGTTGTTCCAGCGGTTCTTGTACCTATGATCTTCAAGTATTATCATGAGACCCCATTAGGAGGGCATCTTGGTATCTTTAAAACTCGTGAAAAGATTCGTGATATGTTCATCTGGAAAGGTATGGACGGTGAAATCCGTGAATTAGTAAAGGCATGTAAATCCTGTTTGCTTAGTAAACCGACCATGTCCACTAAGGTAGGTCTTTTGTCTTCTCATCAAGCGTCGCGCCCCATGGAGCGCCTGTATATTGATTATGTGGGACCCTTCCCCCAGTCAAAGGGGAATGCCAACAAGTTCATCTTTGTATGTGTAGATGGTTTTACTAGATTTTCCTGGTTATTTCCGACTAAGCTGGCTACCGCTCAGTCCACCATTTCTTGTCTTGATACTATCTTTGCTTCTTTTGGTCCTTGTCAATACATAGTTTCCGATAATGCTAAGGCTTTTACATCTAATTTATTTCGTAAATTCTGTTTTGACTTATCCATCTCTCATGTAACTACTTCTGCTTATTACCCTCAACCATCTCTGGCTGAACGGGTTAACCGTAATCTCAGGTCCGCACCCATTGCCTATCATCATGAAGATCCTTCCAGGTGGGACACGTCCCTGCATTGGATAGCTTTTGCTTTGAATTCAGCGGTTCATGAATCTCACAAGTTCACTCCAGCTTCTTTAATGTTCAAGTTTGTTCCCAACTCGCCGCTCTCTAACCTCTGGTCTCTGAATGACATTCTACCCGAGATAATAGATCCGGACAACATTAAAGATCTTTGGAAGAAGGCTAAAGCCAATCTTAAAGTGTCTCATGAAAAGGTTAGGGAAAGGTATGATCGTGGACGGAGACCAACCCCTTTGAAGGTAGGTGACCATTTTATGGTCAAAAATTTTGTTCCCGCGGGCAAGCTTGCCCCCAGATTTCATGGGCCTTGTATCATTCTCGATTTTCTTACGCCGGTTACCTTATTGTTAAGTAATCCAGCCACCGAGAAGATATTTAGGGTTCACCTGTCCCAGGTGAAACCGGTGTAATTTTGTGTTAACTTGCTTCATATTATTTTGAAAGGATATGAAGGTTATATTTTTTTTGAGTTTCACTTTTATGGCATTCTGCCCCTTCTATAATATTTTGGTTTTAGATGTAAGCCTTTTGTAAAACCCGCCCCGATCCGTTAAACTGCCATCCTGTTCTTGCCACGGCCATTACCACGCTCCCGTCTCCTGCTCCACCTTACACTGTGGCTTCATTAGATTAAATGCCACGGATATCTACACGCCGCTGGCCCCTCAACCTCTCCATAATGCCTGTGCCTTCAAAAAGACGATGGTCCAACACAATTCTGCCGCCTAGCCTTAATGTTTCAGTGCCCCCGCAGCCGCGCAGCGCCGTGCAGCAACTGGGGAGGGGGATGGGCCCCCTCCTCTCCAGCGAGGACGACATGTGCACGGCGAGCCGGAGCTCTCCTCCCGGCCAAGGCTGATGTACGGCGCACGACCTGGTTCTGGCCCGCAGCCTGTATATGTTCACCGCGGGCGCGGCGTGTTTCAACACTCTGCTCCCCTCATAGTGCGGGCGAGCGGTATCTCAGGGTACTTAAGGGGTCCGAGCGGCCTCCTTTTGGACGCAAGCTGCAACGGCCGGTCCGGCCATCCAACTTCATCAACATCAACTACATGGACAGTTACTATAAGAGATAACTACATTTGGGAATTCAACAGCAATATCTGATGGACATTGCAAATTTTTCCTTCACTTTTAAGTAGTAAAAGCTTATCTTCAGAAATTCAACTTCTATAAACCTAAAGAATTCACTTCACCTCCAACAACAAAATTTTGGAACCGAATTAAGAAATTTCTCAAATACTTCTGCAAGTTATCTTAATAGCAACATCAAAACTTGGAACTTATTTTCAAACAAAAGTTTATGTTCTTCGGTGTTACCCCGTGGAGGAACTTTTGGGGGGGGAGGTCTGTACCGGGCGGTACACCTCCACACCGTTTATTTAAAAGTTGCGCCAGTTGAAACTCCTCTTCTGGAGGAAGTCTGAACTTCATCTACGGTCTTAATTTTCAAATTTCTCAGAAGATGTCACTACCTGGAAAATTTTGAGTTTGTGAACTGTGTCATTTTCGACGTACTTTTGTCTTGCTTGTATTAAGAAGTGTGAACTTTCTCTTCTAGAGGACACTACTGAAGATCAACAATAGTGCACCCTAGTGCGGAGTCAAAGAACTATTTTGTTGGAGAAAATTTAATTTCAGGAGTTTGTTCTTTGTTAAATTTCTTTCTGTCATTGTTTAAGTTGGCAATATTTACCCCTTTCTTCCCCTTGTTTTGAATGTATCCAATCACGAATTTTTTCAATTAATTTCTGACCAATCTGGTGTATCTTTCCCCAACTTGAATCTGTTGCGGGGTCCTACCCAATAAAATCTTTGTGGGAGGGTGTTTTCTTTCCCCTAACGCCTAGAACTTTCTGCGAGAGTATTTAAACTGCTGATTTTAGGGTCTCCGAGCCACTTCTGTTCCATCTTTCAGTGTATTAAGTACATAGCAGGAGGCGGGAAGCGCCTTTTTCCTCGGCAGCGGTCAACAATAAGGTAATGGCCGATTAATAAATTTTTTCTTTGCCAGCTCAGCAGTTTAACTTTCGGGGCAGGTTCTAAGCGTTCCCCTATGTAACCTTTTCCTAAAATGTAACTTCTCTTTTCTTCTATTCTCTTGTAAAGCGACATACTGGGATAGAGAGTGTTAACCCTCTCGAGCTCCCACTCACATTGCTTGAGGTGAACTTATTTTTCGCAACCTATTCTTCAGTAATGTAAGTTAGTAGTTTCTTAAGTCACCTCTGTAGTATGGGATTAGCCCTTGCATCAGTGGCCTTAGAGCCAAAATAGGTCTTAAAGACAAAGTGTATTAGGAGTGCAAGTTCGCCTCCTCTCAAATTGTGATTTTAGAGGTCATGTATTAACTTTCTTGTCATTTAACAGACCTCAGTAGATTGGGTATTTTGCTCCTGTGTATATGTCCTTTGAGGACGGCTTAAAGGTGGAGTTCGGAGTGGCCTATGATAGGCTTGTATTTTAAGGGGAAGTTGCCCTTTTTGAAAATTGTGTTTCTGCCTCAAGGAGGCTTTTGGATGTAATTGGAAGCCGGTGTTTCTGGCATGTTTGTGGGTTTTCGGCCCCTTTGTTGTATGGTGTTCATTGTAAGGTTGGGCTCATGGCTCAAGAATTATGTTTCTGACTTTTTGAAGCCCCAAATGGGGTACCTATGTAAATGTAATTGTCAATCGTGTTTCGGCTACTAAGTACCTGTTCTATTTGTTGTTACCTAATTTTGAAAAGAAAATATAACCTTGCTAAATTTTAAAATTAATTTCACTTTAGTAGCTTGAGACCCCTTCACCACCCAGCACCTTCTTTCATGCACAACTACCACCAAAACACGGTAACAATTATTATTATTATTATTATTATTATTATTATTATTATTATTATTATTATTATTATTATTATTATTATTATTATTATACCGGGCGGTACACCTCTACGACGCAAGTTCAAATCTAGCGCCAATTGAAACTTCTCTACTGGAGAAACCCGGAACTTTAACCACTGAACTAACTCTACTAGTTATCCGAAGAGGTCACTGAGTGTTTTTGATTTGCTTTTGTTTTTCATTGATCAAGAAGTGTGAACATTCCCTAACAGGTGTCTCTGCCAAAAAACTATGGTAATACACTCTGGCGCAATGGAATGAACTCTCTTGAAGACATTGTGTATTCTTAAGTTTTGTCTTTACTAAATTTTGTTCTTTTAATTTTGGGGTTGGCAATATTAATCCTTCTGTCCGCCAGTTCTGAACTCAGCCAATCCCCAATTTCCTTAATTAATTTTTGACCAATAGTGTCTTTCTTCTTCGATGTTGATGTATAACTTTTAGCGACCCAATAAAATTGAGGGGGTGTGTCTACTCATTCTTGAAAGGTCTCGAATTCTCCACGAGGGTATAAAAACTGCAGTTTTTCTTGTCTCGGGGCCACTCGTATAACATCTCACTCTGTGTGTGGATATGTAGCAGGGGGCGGGAAGCGCCTTTTTCTTCAAGCAGCAGCTCTTCTACAAGGTAATGGCCTTTTAACCTCTTTATTTCTTGCTAGCTCAGCAGTGTAACTCTCGGGGAGGGTTCAAAACCTTTAATATGTAAACAACTAATCATGTAAACCCTTTTTCTTGCTAAACTTCTGTTTTCTTGATAAGTCGGGGATAGAGAGTGCTTTACCCTTTCGAGCTCCCTTTCATTTTGAAATGGAGGTGACTACGTTTTCATAACCGTTCTTCTCTTCTTTAATGTATTAAAGTTTTCTCATTCGGGTCACCTCCCTAGCTGGGGATTAGCCCCTGTGCATCGGCCTAGAGCCACTTAGGTTTTAAAAAGGTGTATTTGGAGTGCAAGTTCTCGCCTCCAGTCCTCTCTGTACTTTGGGCCAGTAACTTATCCTGTTGTTTTATTTTCATTGCGAAGGCCCTGTAGGTTGGGTATTAAATACCTCTGTTTCCTTGTGTGCCTTGAGGGCAAATAGAAGTGAAATTCGTTGTGGCCTTTGATAGGCTTGAACTTTGAGAGCGGGTCTGCTCTTTCCTAAATTCGTTTTCTGTGTGCATCTAGGAGGCTTAACATTGTAATTTGGAGCAAGTGCTCCTTGGCATGATGGGGTTTTCTGCCCCTTTGTTCAATGTTGTACCTTGGTAAAGTTGGGCTAATAGCTCAAGGATTGTGATTGTGGGGCTCGAAGCCCAAATCTTGTAACGAACTGTAAATTGTAATTTCCTAATTTGTTGATCTGCTACTTGGTACCTGTTATACTCTGTTATTGGTTGATTTTGAAAAGAAAATATAACCTTTGTTAAAGTTTTAAATTAACTTTAATTTTGTAGTTGAGACCTATTCCAGCCCGCACCTTCTTTCACCTCTAACTGCCACGGAGATCTCCATAACAATTAGTAGTAGTAGTAGTAGTAGTAGTAGTAGTAGTAGTAGTAGTAGTATTGTATTGTATTTATTAGTGAACAAAACAGGCGTTCAGCCCCGAATACATGTTCACAATAATAATAAATAACTAATAAGATTAATAAGCATAGTCCAACCTGAGCCACCCCTCTCCACTATATACTAAATAACATAAAATGAAATGAACTATACCGTTCCGGTTTTATACCAGAACCAACTCCATCTACATCAATTCACAACAGCCTGGTCAATGTTTACATTCTATAGTAGTAGTAGTAGTAGTAGTAGTAGTAGTAGTAGTAGTAGTAGTAGTAGTAGTAGTAGTAGTATCACTGGACTGAATAGGGATTGATTTACAGTATCAATTTTAGCTTTGCTCTCTGAAACCCTCAGCTGGTTTTATTTATTTATTTATTTATTTATTTATTTATTTATTTATTTATTTATTTATTTATTTATTTATTTCGATAGACCAATTGTCCACTACAAATAAACATGTGTTTTACACCTTTCTCCTTACAAGCTCTTCAAACTTTTTCCAACCTCAGGTTTCTCTTTTGTCATTCTTTTACCGTGATATTCTGCGGTTTGGCAGGTTTGTCTTGAATTTCTGTTGGATTCTTTGCCCACCTCTGTCAGCCAGCGGGGATAGAATTTTATGCGCGGTTCATTCTGTTTAGGTGTGCGCGAAAGTTCAACCTCCTCTTCCTCACTGTAGTGGTAACTTTTCGATCCTCGCATATAATTCCTGTGTTGCACCTCAAGTGGGAGGTAGGCCTACATATTTCTGACAATCTCCTGGCGCCAAAGATCTTTCTAAGGAATTTTCCTTCTTTCTCAATCGAAGAACTATTGTAACTAATGCCTCTAGTATTACTTCGTTTTTAACTATCTGTTTTACGTCACAGACATACACAAGTCTAATGGTGACGATGGAATAGGAAGCAGATAGGAGTAGGAAGGAAGGAACCGTGCACTTAGTTAGAGTACAGCCAGGTCAGGGATTTTTATCTTGTGTCAAAGTGGGAGACCACAGAAAGCAAACTTCAGGGCTGTCGACAGTGGGGTTCGATTCCACTATCTCACAGCTGCGCGCCCCCGAACCAGATGACTAACTCGCACTGGTATGTGTTGTGGTGGTTTGAGGTGCGGAAAACTTTGAGAGAGGAGGGGCGTGGCCTGTACAAGGAAGTGTCCTTCGATTTGCTTTACCGATGAGAATGGGGAACCACGGAAAAGCATTCTCATGACAGCCGACAGTGGGACCATCCCACTTCCTCCCGAATTCAAGACTACCATAAAGAGTGTATGAATACAGGATAGCAAACTATCTAATTTGTTAAATTTACGCCTTTATTGTATGAGCTCGTTAGCCGACTAGCAATGACAGATGAAGGAGAAAAATGTATTTTGTTGCCATGAAGAAATGGCAGAATTTAAGAATGAAAGCTATCTGACCTGTCAGACTAGGACTCGTTGACCGCGTCACAACAAGTTGCGCTCAATAGAGCAAGCTGCTAGGCAGTACAATAGCCAGCCTTCATCAATCCAGCCGGGGCTTTTTGCTACCGGATACAAGGACTCCCTGTTCAGTCCTAGGAGCTCAAGAAATATGATCAAAACGAAATCAAAGTTCAGAAGACATACAGTAGCGCTATAGAGACGTCACAAGTGATGTGAAACCCTCTACGGCGCTGAGACTATTGCAAGTGCTGTGATCAGCAACGGCAGCAGACAAGTTTTGCCCGGAGACGTTGGATCAATTTTACGGCTTTCAGTTCACAGGGATCTGGGTTCGATTTCTAGCCAGGCCTGGAATTTTAGCATCATCTACTCGTAACTAATGTATGCATTAACATTAATCTAAACGCTTCTATTTTCAATTTTAGACTACTGTGATACGGTACTAGTCAACCTAAATGTCTAACAAGTTCGCCGACTTCAACGAAAACGAAACCCTCCCGTACGATATGTCTTCCAATTGCGATGTGTCGCTCATGTTACGCCAAAATTCATAACATACGGATGGTTACGCATAAAGAACGAAGGAATTCACACCTAATGACATTTGTTTACCAACTACTTTCGGCGAACATTCCTACTTACCTACAGTAATTTCCGTTTTCTTTCCTCATTCCATAAAATTAATAATCGTTCTGGTCTCCTATTTGAAATTCCACCACAAAGAACGAATTCGTACAATCATTCTTTGCTAGTTACTGCATCGATGTCTGGAATACACTTCCAATTGATATACGGCACTTGGCTTCCTCTCGTACATTAACATCTGCCTGCCAGAAGATTTTCCTGGGCACATATAAGTGAGTACTCAGCGAGAGATCCCATCTCTACCGCCTTATGGGCAGTGTCCTGGACCGTGAGATTTTGGGTCGGTGGATACAACGGGGGAAGAGGACCAGTAACTCCCCTAGCCGGCCTCACCTGTTATGCCAACTGGGGCCTTGTTGGAGGGGGATATTGGAAGGGATAGACAAAGAAGAGGAAAGGAAGCGGCCGTGGCCTTAAGTTAGGTACAATCCCGGCATTTGCCTGGAGGAGAAGTGGGTAAGCACGGAAAACCACTTCGGGAATGGCTGAGGAAGGAATCGAACCCCCTTCTATTCAGTTGACCTCCAGCCCTCGTACCAATTTTTAAATTTCGTGGCAGAGTCGGGAATCGAACCCGGGCCTCCAGGGGTGACAGCCAATCACACTAACCACTACACCACAGAGGCGGCCTAGGATACGAAACATATGTACTAAACTCTAAACTAGAGAAAAATGTGGAAAATAAACACAGCCTATTTCAACGCCACACATTATGATTCGTTTTTTGCTAGGGGCTTTACGTCGCACCAACACAGATAGGTCTTATGGCGACGAAATGATTCGTAAATATGAAAACAAATATACTTAATTTTAGTTTCCTAAATAGATCTGTGTTATTTGGAAATCCGTTCCCTGAGTATCATTTAATTTGAATGGCTGAGAAAGAACCGATACCATTTTCTTTCTACTGTCACGTATATAATCTGAAATGTAATACAGTCACATCAAGATAAGGCGCAGCTTTAAGAGCAAGGAAATAGATGTGGAATGGAGAACATGTGTTTTCTTTTGGGAGGAAGCATTAAATGAGAAAAAGTAGCCGTGGCTAAACTGAGTTGCACGAGAGATAGGGAGGACATCAAAGGGCGAAGGCAGTGGACAGTGGAAAGCTGTTCATCAACTGTGATGGCAGGGAAGGCCAGGGTGTCATCCGTAATGTTACCCATGATATTACACAAGATAAGATGAGGGAAGCTGTCAGGACCTGCTTTCATTCCGAGGAGTGGAGCTGGGACAAGCCTGAGAGAGTTT